>NC_039249.1:25446625-25769001 GCF_003368295.1 Carassius auratus | reverse complement strand
CTTCTCTTCTTTTCTCTAGGATTTGAATGGTCTTGTAGCTTGCTGAAACAAGAACATCAGAAAAATAATTGTAAACTATAAAACATTTTAGAGGGCTGCATTCATGTTTGCTGGATAATTGAACAGATTTTGCCTCAGACGCAAGTTACTCGATAATATTTCATTGGCGTATTAATGTTTAATGGTCTTGGTTTTGAAATCCCTGTAGACAAAAGAAAGGAGCTGCTGAAAACTGGGAGGTCAGGAATGCCTCAAATGGCTAATGTGAACAGAAGGTTCTTGGCTCATTTTTTATGGACTTGAAAGTTATTCACACAATGTTATACACCCTTCTGGCTGCACATATGCATTATTCATGTGAACACTGATAATCAGTTTGTTACACAACTCTGTTCATTTACTCTTTTGCTCTCAGGCTGCTACTTATTATGTAATAGTGTATATCTGATAGTGGTTTATCAGGCCCCATGGTTAAGACATAGCAAAAATCTTTTATTTTTTTTATTTTTTTACAGCAATATTCCAAACCGTTCCACATTTGTGTGCCCGTACTGTGGCGCTCGCAACTTGGACCAACAGGAACTAGTGAAGCACTGCATGGAGAGCCATCGCAATGACCCCAACAAAGTGGTGAGTGTCAGTTACCTCACAGTTTCAGGGATGCCAAGTACCATTTAATTAGAACAATAAACTGAAATGAAAAGTCTAGCATTTACTCAACGTAGACTGAATGTAGACTGAAACACATATGATATTTGTTCTTCTGTGGAAAATAAAAGGACCTATTTAGCAAGCATTTTTTTCTTTGTAGGTATGTCCAGTATGTTCAGCTATGCCTTGGGGTGACCCCAGCTATAAGAGCTCCAACTTCCTGCAGCATCTTCTCCACCGGCACAAATTCTCCTATGACACATTTGTGGTAAGAAGGCAAAAAGCTTATACTTTTAGATTTATGTATTCTCCATTTTGTATTCTAACGCTCTGTTCCCGATACCATGTGAATAAACATCCATATGTGTTATGGTATTAAGAATCTGGGAGGGAAATGGACTTAATAACTAAATTAATGTTATAGTGCAAAACACTGAAATAGTTCTAAACTAGATTTGTTTTCTTTATGCAATAGATGAACCTGTATAAAGGTGAAGTATGCCATTTCTTTGCTACTAGTGTCACCTGGTGGAATTACAAAAATAAAGCATATTTTAAAGGGATAGTTCACCCACAAATGAAAATGATGTCATTAATTACTCACTCTCATGTCGTTCCTAACCTGTAAGACCTTTGTTCATCTTCGGAACAAAAAGTTAGATATTTTTGATGAATTCCGAGAGCTCTCTGACCCTCCCATAGACAGCAAGAATCCTAACACGATCAAAGCTCAGAAACGTACCAAGGACAACGTTAAAATAATCAGTGGTTCATCCGTAATCTTTCAAAGCTACAAGAATACTTTTTGTGCACAAAGAAAACAAAAATAATGGCGTTATAATCACGATAATCACGTTGGGTTGGTTGATCGGCAGTCTCTAAAAAAGGAGATCTAAAAAAAAAACACTAAAGCTGATGATGCTGCCCTGAGAGGTTTGGCATGACATGCAGCGGCACTGTCTCACCCTCTGTCCCTCTCCAGTGCAAGTGAAATAATTAATTTTTTTTTTTTTTACTATTATATACATTAAAAATTATATAATATTATTTTTCCTTCATCACTAAATCATCACTAAAGTTTATAAATTGCATTTATTTTTAATTCTTGCCAGTTTTTAACCATTCAATGCTCACGCAATCTTCTGGAGACCATATGCTTATGTGCACACACATTAACGCCAGGTTCACATGACTCCGTTTACAGTGCATAACTGGTGCATATTTTTTGCGGTGCACATGTTAATGGATTACATTTTTTTACTGTACACAGTTACGGTCTGGCAGTGTGTTCATTAGCGGTGCATCTGTTGTTAGGGTTAGGTTAGCTAATCCAGTGCCCAGATCGTTTCTGCACCAAGTCTATTGCTGCACTGCAAGCACTGAATTAAAGTAACAGCGCATTGTTTGCTGCAAATATGAATGTGGATTGACACAGAAATGTAGTAATTACACAATAAATTATTATTATTAAAGTCTACTGTGTTTCACAGTCAACACAAATGTTTTAGGTTTAAAGGGAAAGAGCACTTTCCGATAAACAAGGCAATAATAGATGGCACTTGTGGAGGTAGGAAAACACAGTTCTTTATAAACTGTGGGATTGCTTGTAATAAAGATTTAAATGCAAAAGAAAGGGCAGTAGAGTTTAGGACTGCACAATTAATCAGAATTAAATTGCAAAGTCATTAAATTGTGATTAGTCAGAATCAGTTCTGTGATCAGTAGTACATCTCCATCCAAAGGCCAGAGGGTGCTCTCCCACTGAAAATCTTTATATGCTCTGAAGAAGAAATCCAGGAAATGCCTATTGCTGCAGCTGAATAAACAGAAGATTTAGAGCTTTAATTGATTCAACGTGACTAATAATAACACGACTATGACAGTATATTTTTTATCTTCAACATAATAAAGTATATCTATAATGAAATGCTAATTGACATAGCCATTAACACTGCTTAGAATACAATGAAATACTGTGTGCATTTTTGGTGTCCTGTCCTGTCCTGTCCTGTCCCCGACTGGAGTTGTCCCCAGAAATGTCCCCATTTTACAGCATGTTCAAAACAACCCGCAAATATAATGGAAAAGCCTGACCAATTTAGATAGCTGGCTATCATATGATTGTGATTATTTTCACCAGCAGAGGGCGCTGCGAGCTGATTACTTGGTCGCAAGCCACTATTGTAGCCATGAAAAGCTTGAACTAGATGGGAGCACTATTATGACTATTATCCAACGATGTATGCTATCACTGAACCTCTGGTTATCCAGTGACCCCCAGGAAAGGCTGGATGACAACCAAGACAGATTGGTGACACTGGAGAGATAGTTGACCTCCGGGAAAGACTGGCGTGGGTGCATAGGGCCAGCAACCCTATGCACAGCACTCGCAAGAGGGCACCAAACAAGCTACGGAAGTTTCACATGAGCAATACCACCAGAGTCTCCCGAGAGGGAGGGAGGATGAGAGACTCAATTGGGATGGATCTCACGGTAATGGCTAGGATAGGATCAACGATGCAGAGAAGGCTCACTCAAATGACCATAACTGGGAATATACCAGATGTGAAGTGCTCCTGCGGTAAAATCTGCAAAAACTTAAGGGGCCTCAAAATACACCAGGATAAGACTAAGTGTGGGAGAGAGGAGGTGTAGCGCACAGATCTAGTATCTGGTGAGACGTCGGAAAACCCCAACCAGGAAGCACCCCACAGTGTTGGAGATTTCTTAGCACCTCAGTCTGCTGCACTCATAAGGAACGCTTCACCAGATAGACCACCCCAGTCTGAACCCATGAAGGAGAGGATGAAGTGGCCAAAAATATCAGACACAAAGGAATGGGCCACTCTTGATCAGGATCTGAACCAAATCCTCGAAGTCACAACAACGGGGCCTGTTGAGCAGAAAATAAACTCGCTCACAGAAATCACGTACAATCTAGCTAAGGAACGTTTCGGTAGAGTAGAAAGGAAAGGAAACAAAAAGGCAATGAAGCAAACAAACAGAAGAGAGAGGGAAATTCAAAATCTGAGGAAGGAGATGAAGAACCTAGTGCTGAGGAAAAAGAAGGGATCAAGGAAATCACAAGCAGCCTCCGAGAGCGCCTCAAAAGGCTTAGAAAGTTTGAAGGAATGAGGAAATTGAGAAAGCAGAGAGAGAAAAGGAGGGCTCAGTTTATAAAAGATCCCTATAATTTCACCAGATCCTTACTGGGAGAAGCAAGATCTGGGAGCCTGAGTAGCCCGAAGGAAGAGGTGGAGGCATTTCTCAAAGAGACACATAGTGATCCGTACAGTGGCCTTGAACTGAACGAAAATCCAGAAGATGGGACAGCTGACATCCCCTCCATTATGTTCAATGCCAACGAACCAACATGGAAGGAAATCCAGGAGGTGGTAAAAAAGCAAGGGCTGCGTCTGCCCAGGCCCCAGCTGTATACCCTATAGGGTGAACAAGAAATGTCCGAATCTCCTCTGCCACCTCTAGAAGCTGCTTAAAAGGATCTGGAAGAAAGGGTATGTTCCATCGAGCTGGCAGAAGGCTGAAGGCTGCTTTGTGCCTAAAGAGGAAGGCTCAGTGCATATTGGCCAATTCAGAACCATCTCTTTTCTCAGCACGTAGTGCAAGATCTTTTTCTCAGTGGTGGCAAAGTGAATGTCCACATACATGATCGATAATGGATATCTCAACACCTCGAACCAAAAGGGAGGAATCTCAGGCTTTGCAGGGTGCCTGGAACACACGGGAGTCCTCAGCTAGATGATACATGAGGTCAGGATGAGGAAAGGGGACTTGACCGTAGTCTGGCTGGACCTGACCAATACCTTCGGAACCATCCCTCATGATCTAATCCAGACAGCTCTAAGACACTACCACATCCCAGATCATATCAGGACAATGATCAGCTCCTACCTGGGGGGAATCCAGCTTCACTTTAAGACAAAGGATTTCATCACTCAGTGGCAGCACCCTGGAAGAGGGATTGTCACAGGGTGTACAGTATCCCGATCCTGTTTATCATGGGCATGAACCTTATCATCAAGGCAGGAGAAAAGGAAACCAGAGGCCCAAAGATAATTCGGCAACCCGCTCTTAGAGGTTACATGGATGATCTTACAATCACAACATCTTCCCATGTCCAGGCCTGGTGGGTCTTAGCGAAACTTGAAGAGATGGCAACATGGGCCAGAATGACATTCAAGCCAAAGAAATCAAGAAGCTTGATAATCAGGAAGGGCAACATCACCTTTAAGGACAACCTGGCCATACAAGGGGAGACCATCCCCTCCATTAAAGATAACCCTATCAAGTATTTGGGAAAGTGTATATACACTGCACACAAACAGTATTACTTTGTTTTAATATGTATATAACACAGTCTCTTTTGATAACTGATGATGTGATAGCATACATCCTTGGATGCTACTCCTTCAGTCATTGTACCTTGACACCTACAAACTTGAAAAAAAAACTTAAACATTGGTGTGAAACAGGAGTAATGTTGTTTGCACCTTGTGCAATGTGGAATTAGTTTACAGCTTTTTCAAGCACTTTGTGATGCATTTTGGAAACAAGGAGATGAATCCCTTTTCTAATGCACCACCTAGCTTGATAAACCCCTTCTTAAAGACTTACTGTTTGTCAATTTTATTTGGGTAACACACATATTCTGAATGCCTTCAGCAGAATTCGAATGAGCCATTTTAATCTAGATTAATCTAGATTAATTTCAAGATCACAGTGAGATTAATCTAGATTAAAAAAATTAATCTATGCCCACCTCTATATATATATATATATATATATATAGATAGACAGATAGAAGGCAAAAGGGCCAACAAGTGCTAAGCATCTCTCGGGGAACTCCTTCAAGACTGTTGGAAGACCATTTCAGGTGACTACCTCTTGAAGCTCATCAAGAGAATGCCAATAGTGTGCAAAGCAGTAATCAAAGCAAAAGAACCTAGAATATGACGTATTTTCAGTTGTTACACAATGTTTTTTGTTATGTATATAATTCCATATATAATTCCACATGTGTTAATTCATAGTTTTGATGCCTTCAGTGTGAATCTACAATTTTCATAGTCATGAAAATAAAGCAAACTCTTTGAATGAGAAGGTGTGGCCAAACTTTTGGTCTGTACTGTATGTGTGTGTGTGTGTGTGTGTGTGTGTGTGTGTGTGTGTGTGTGTGTATATATATATATATATATATATATATATATATATATATATATATATATATATATATAATGCTCATGTTTAAATGAGCATTTTATGTTAAATTAATTATAAATCATGTTTAGTGATGTTCTTAACAGGGAGTGGACTTTTTATACCCCAGGCTCTTTGCTACAGTTACTATTTACAATTTTTTCTGTGTGATTTTCAGTGAATTGTATAAAAGAAAATTATAGATAATGACAAGTGAGATTTCAGTGATATTTTGACCACTGAACTAGGAAATCTGGTTACCTTACCTGAATTACTCTGTTTAAGAAGCCACATCATCTTACAGAAGGATTTATTATAAACACCACGTTATGCAGTGAATTTGGAGTAAAAACGTGTTTATTAAATGTGGTATTTTCACATGCTCTCACATGGAGCAGCATTTACTACACAGAGCCCAGTTCACTGAGAAGATACGCAAACAGCTGTCATTATCGCAAATTATTTAATCAATTTCATTATCCTACGATTATATCGTCTGCGATTATGAACACAATTTTGCATAGCTTGTCAGAGAACTGACAAGAGAGCTCTGTGTAGTAAATGCTGCTTCACCTGAATGCAGGTGATGGAGATTTACTACTAATCACAGAACCGACTTTACTGACAAAATGTAGTAAAGTAAAGCTGACTATTTCTGTCTATGATAAGTTTGTGATAATGTAAGAAAAGTAGTTTAAATGTTTTGCCAATATATATTAATATATAAATCTAGAAGTAAATGCAAAAGTAAAAAGCTTTTAATAAGTGTTATATTTTTTGTATTACTGTACTGTGTAAAAAAAATTGCCATGCTGAAAAATCATTTTCAGTGACAATGTTTGATTTTGAAATCAAAATAATGAATAAATGTTGTTTGTGGTAAACAGCCATGGATCAGTAGCGGACTCAGTCACCTAAGAGGGGAATTCCGATAAAATTCAGGCCCTGAATAAATCTCAAAAATTCCTGATTGGAGAATCTATGGATCACTATAAATAGTTAAAAATTATCAAAAGAAGAGGTATCTGTGATCGGTATTGGCAGATTCTGTTTTATGTGATCACAATCAGCCTCAAAAATCCAGATCAGAGCACCTCTAATGCAATGTATGTGCAGGGATATATTGCTTATGTTCAGATCAAACCGTAAATAACATAAACCGTGGGTCCACATACAGTGCTGCTGACACAGAACAGAATACGTATATGGTACTCTCCAAAATGGTGCCAGGGTGACGCGGAGGAGACAAACTGTTTTCTTTGTGCACAAAAATTATTCTTAGTTGAACCACTAATGTCACATGGATTATTTTACCAATGTCCTTGTTGCGTTTCTGAGCCTTGATTGGGTTAGGATCCTTGCTGTCAATGGGAGGGTCGGAGAGCTCTCAAAATTCATCAAAAATATCTTAATTTGTGTTCAGAAGATGAACAAAGGTCTTACAGGTTTGGAATGATATGTGGGTGAGTAATTAATGATATAATACAATTTTTGGGTGAAAAGAAACTCTGCAAGTCTTGACTGAAACCCATATGTTCCATCACATTCCTCCATCTTCTAAAAGCACTGCCACTGTTTACCCTTGTTTTACCTGGTTGCCGAAATTTTCTCTTACAGAACTGTAACCAAATCTGAATTTGCTTTTCCAATGAGACATAAGATATTTTGCATAAAGAAGAGGAGACCATTAAGTGGCATTATTGCTATGACAATCACATTTTCCCTCCAAAATTGTAATTACTGTAATACATGTGGACACGTTGTTTTGTTTTGTGTGTGATGAAATTCCCTTCTTCTCTCAAAGGTTATACAGTAATTTCTCTACAACAAATTTTACAGCTGAAATGAAAAAAAAAAATGTAATGGTTGTAAATGTTCTTCCTTTTCTTTAAACAAAATGTAATTTCTTTTAATTCTGTGGCGTTTTCTGACCTAGGTGTGTTCTTTTTCTGTTTTTATGTGTCTGAATGCAGGACTACAGTATTGATGAGGAGGCAGCTCTGCAGGCAGCACTGACCCTCTCACTGTCCGAGAGCTGAGAGTCTGACATTATATCCTGCTCCACAGACACCTCTCACCTGTCTTGTTTTAGGCTGAATATTTTCATTGTTTTCCTCTCACTCTACCTCTCTTCTCGTCTATATTTCCGAGCTACACTCCAGCTAGATGCTGAAGTAGCTCTATAGCTTGTTTGCCAGTTGCATAACATTTGAGCAAGGTTGTCACTTCCTGAATTTTAAGGGAAGGAGCTTCTGGTTGTTTATCATAATCATCATAAACATCAAAACACCAACCAACAAAACAGTGATGTATGCAAAAGTCAGTCAAAGGAATAGATAAATATCACCATGCTTACTCTTGTTGTTCTTCCTATTGTTTTCTATCCAAATGTGACATAGACCCGGGCAATGAGTGAAAATCAGTACAGAGGGATCAGCGCTCAAAATATTCAAGCGAAGCTGAAAAGTGAACTTTGTTGGGGTTGGCTGTCCTCGTGATGAACTCTCATCTTTAGGCAATACCAATAGAGAATAGAGAGAACGAGTGATTGATCTTCAGCATCCTCATTATAACTCATTTCATCATTTATGGAATTCGGAATACCATCTGCCCTTTTTTAATCAAGAGTTGATGTGAATACTTGCACTTGTCACAGTTTTCTACATGTCTGAATTCTAGTATTGTTGTTATTTTATAGTTCAGTAACAGAATATTGACAGGACCGCATAATCTGCTCTTAACTTGCGACAGTAATATTTTCTAAGAAGCCTCAGATAAGATAAAAATGTATATTTTTTTGGGGAAAAAAAAGTTTCAGTTTTAAATGGTGCACTAATAATAAAATGGCAAGCTTCTAGAGGTGTGCTGAAACGTTTTATCTTTTAATGTATCCATTGCTACTGTTCATCTGTATCACTCACTAGTGCTGACTTCAAGTCCTTTGGGAGATTTTTATTTACAAGTTCCATAATCTTAATTATAATGTGACGTGAAATCCAACGATTTTGTCAGAATAAGGAAAGTGTCCTTCTCTCTCGATCATTTAAAGATAAAACAATGAAAGCTTTTTAGCACATATTTTATCATTCGTGTACTGCCACAGAAAATGATGTGAAATTTTTGCACACTTAGTAATCACCAGGTGGCCAAAGATTGATTTAGTTAGCCCGCTGGTTGAACTTACACCCTCAATTCCAGCTTCTGCCATGATTCTTGTATTGAAAGGCTCGACTAAATACAATTATTCCAACATGACTTGAAATCAGCATCGATATGGAGAAACATCAGAACATCCTAACAGGAAGTGAAAAGTGTGTAGTTGTACACTTTGGCCACAAAGTCATTCAAACTTTTTTTTTTCTTTTTTTTTTTGTCTTTTACTACTACTGGTACGAGGTTTGTACTTTGTTAGCGTTGAATCCAAGCCTATGTACAGTGTTAAGAAGCACTGCTGTTTAGAGGAGCACTGGTGTGATAGGGTTACAGACATACCTAAACATATTTGAAGATACACCTTGAGTTGAGTGTTAAAAGAGAAACATACTCCACACAGGTACACAAATGTAAATGCAAAAGCATAGCACGATGTTAATGATCTTTGTTTTCCTTTATCCAAAAGTATCTAAAATATGTAAAACCAAACATGTTTCCTAGGAACTATTCAGGAATTTTGTTGTTATAACAGTATAATAACTGTGGCATTAACAAACCACAGTACTCAGAATGTGATAGTCACCTGCAAATTTTTGTGCTGTTAAACTGGATGTGTTTTAAATAGCTAGATAGAAGCATGTTGACTTTTATCATACAAGATTCTTGTCAAACTGTTGTTTCGCCATGACCATTCTTAAAAGAAAACTGCCTCTAGAATAAAACCGCTTAGGCTGATGTCTGCTATATTGCCATTATGGTAATGAGGTGAATAGATACTTATATAATGAATTGTGCTCTGACACATTTTGGAATCGAACTATAGCTTGAATCATTTGCGTTTATGTACCTGCATAGAGTTTGTTACAGGTCTACGATGACGTGCTTCAAGCTTCTGAGTTTCTGTGACACTCTTAGTTTGGCAGATTTGTTTGATGCTGGTGCATCATTACGCATTTGATGTAGATTTGATAACTCTGCCAGGTGTAGTGGTTTTGATATATTTAAAGCCAAACTTGACAAAAGAGTGGAAGACCGTTAGAGCTGGTTGGGATTTTTTTTTTTTTTTTAATTACCAACTTTTTAAAGAATGAGATGATATTTCAACTTGTGATTCATTTCTGTGTTTATAAGAGTGTTTGTTTAATCTATTGCAATAGAGCTATTGTGTTTATCTCCGTTTTGTGAATTGCTGTTATTTTAGCAAGGTTAAACGTGTCATCACAATCATTGTCTAATCTGAAACTCAGTGGCCAGGAATGAAATAGGTTTGATTTCTGTAAAGATCTACAGCATGAGAGTAACCCTCCATGACTGAAATTGTGTGATGTGAACAGTCATTTGCTTCCGTAAATATCTTGCTGTCAGTTTCAAATCATTTAGAAAGTTTAATGTGTAATCACTTAGAGTGATCTTTCTTGTATGGTTTTCTAAAAAGCCATAGTAGAGTTTGTATTGATTTCTTTAAAAATGACACTGTCCTAATGGGATGACACAATCTTCCGTGCTAACATCTTTGGCCGTTCAGCTTGGATTCATTTGGATTCAAGTTATGAGCATTGCCCCCCAAGAGTACAATCTCAAAGATGTTGTCTGATTATTACAGTAATTCTGTTTGAGAGTGAATAACCATCAAGTTTGTTTTGATTTGCTTTTGTATTTTGGGTTTTCCACTTTCAGTATGGACAGACAAGTTACAGTACATCTCTGGAAGTTTGTCACATCTCACTGGGACTCAGTGTTGGATGCCATTTGTCCTTTGATGTACATTTGTACTGAATACAGAGCCGTTTATAATTGTGTAAGGCCTTCTGGGTAATGTTGGAATGTGATTGTTGGTATTTATTAAGAGGCCCGGAAAGAGGCTTATACAATCATTGTATAAGTGATCACTTTTTTTTTTTTTTTTTTAGATTGTACATAAAATGGCAAGACTGCCACACTTTTTTGTGGCTTATGTTGAAATTTGGATTAAGGTGCAATCACCCTTTCTGCTAAGATGCATTTTAAAAACATTGCACTTTAATTAACTCAAATGTCTTTTGATGATTGAGTAGGAATTTTGTTCCAGTTATGTAACGTGACTTACTGCCAAATGTATTTTACAATAGGCAGATCATTTGTCATGTGAAAAAGGTAGGGCAGATTACATAAATAAAAAATCGAACATTTTCTGAAATGCTGTCACTTTTCAGGTGTTATTTGCAAAACACAATGGCAAAAAAAAAAGAAAAGAAAAAAATCTGCGCATTAGTAAAAACTAAGCAAAAAGAACTTCTTCAATAGTTTCCGAACAAGAATTGCATACTGAATATGTGTACATTGTAATTGATGGCAGTATGTTTTTAATTGGCTTCTTTTGAGGTTTTACATGGCCACTGTATTTTTGGGGTTTGTTTTGAAAGATGAAGATGAAATTGAAGAGTAGAAAGTAGAAAAAGACAACCGAGTTTCCCAGTATCCCAATGTTTTTACTCAATAATGGTGTTTTTTTTTTTTTTAAGTGTCTAAATATAGTGCTCAAACAATATTCATGTGCACAGCTGTAGCATAGTATGTTTTTTTTTAAGTGAAACTTTTGATATTGTACATCACAGCTCTCCAGTTCTGATACCTTTGAGAATGACCTTAAAATGTATATTTTTCACTCTTTTTGTATTGTAACATCAATGCATACCGTCACATATAAACATAGAGGACTTCTGCATCTCATGTGTTGGCTGACGGCTGTCCACCAGAACAACATAAACAACCAATGGATGGCTCACAGTCAGATTGACACTTCACTCAATAGTGAACAGTGGCTCACAGCTGAAGTAACATCTTATTATCACTGGAACAGTAAACGCTGGATGCTTGAGGATGAAACGTGGCGAACTTGTGAACATGTGATGGACCCACTACTCAAGAGTGATGTTAATGAAGGCACCCGCTCAGCGCATCTGTCCAGGAAACTTTACTGAGAAGCTGTGTTTTGTGCTGCCACAGGCAGAGGGCACCACCGCAGTGCTCCGGTGGCGGCAGGACCGGCTTTTGTGTGTTTGCTCGGTGTGATTATGCATTCACGACTATGAGTAATAATGAGATAACAGTAATAACATTGCTGATGTTAATGATGGTGTGCATTTTTGAAGCTGTAATACTGACTGAGGTTTAATAGGATACTTACACAGTGTATTTGTAGCAGTTTTCCCCCCTTAATAAAAACACAGATGCACCCATCTTTAATGTTGTGATCTTTTGGTGTAAAACACTGTTTTTCTACAGAAGGAATGAAAGAGATCCTTTAAAAAGTGTAAATAGTCTGACCCAGCTTGAATATGGAAATATGTTTATTAAGCTGTGCCGTATTACCCAGTGTTCAAAAACAGCTTTTATCACCCTATTAATAGACAAAATTTATACTGTATCCCCTGCAGAACCAGTTTCATCAGTTGTTACAGCCTTGCAAAGTGCTTGTAGTTATTTAATATGTATTATGGGAAACTTTTCACTAAGTTTAGAATTTATATATTTATAGTCTCAAAACATAATAAACTCTGGTAGGATCACTTTGTTCCCATCTGCCTCATAAGAAATTATTCAGAGCAAAATGGCAACTAGTCTAAACCAGTAACTTTATTCTTTAAAGCTAAGAATATAGTAAAAAAATAAGAATATACTTATTACTTTTTTAAAAAAAACACTTGTATTTATTGCATTTAGTTTAGTAACCCAACGATACCTAAAATAAGTTTTATATATATATATATATATATATATATTAGGGGTGTAACGATACGCGTATTCGTATTGAACCGTTCGGTACGACGCTTTCGGTTCGGTACGCGGTACGCATTATGTATAGCCTACCGAACGGTTCGTTGGAGTAATTAATTATATTTGAAAAAAAAAAAAAGAGAGAGAGAGAAATATAATGATATGCGTTCAACAAGGTAGCCCAATAACCCAAACAACGTAACAGGCAACGCCCCTGACACTCCCGAAGAAGAAAAAAACACCATCTTATATGTTTATGTTAGGCTACTCAGCAGGCGCTCGCTCACTCAGTACGCGCTGAAGGCTCGTTGCAAAATAGCCAATGCGTTTAACAGACTAGAAATGAGAAGATCCTCCAATAACCAACAGGTCTGGTGTTTGGGTGCACTTTGGATTCCCTTTAAGCTATAATGGTGATGGCAAGAGAGTGGTGGATAAAAAAACAACGGTATGTCGCATCTGCAGCGGGAATAAAAAAATAAAAAAATAAACACCAGCTGGGATATATGCGTCAGTACTATCTGGGAAAAGACGAAAAAAAGGAGAAACATGCACGCAGCAAACTATCCCTGCAGCATTTAGAAACTATAGCTTACAGGGAATCCAACCCAAACACCAGACCTGTTGGTTATTTTAGGATCTTATATTTCTGGTCTGTTAAATGCATTAGACATTTTGCAACGAGCCTTCAGCGCGTACTGAGTGAGCGAGCGCCTTAGGGGCCGTTCACATATCGCTCCTAAAAACGCATGGAAAACGCTAAGCGCGTCTTTCTCCTCCTTTCCAAAGCGCTCGGGCAGAAGCGCTCATGAGGCGTCTGTCTTTGCTAAGCAACAATGACGTGCTCTCTCCATGAGACGCGGAAATTTCAGCGAAGGATAAATGGATTTGCAGCTCTAAAAATCGCTTGCAGTAGCTCTGCTACTAAATTTATTTCAAAATTGCAATCCATATACAACTATGATCAGCTGATCCTTCATCTTGGCTGAGCTCTCAACGTTGTTACGGGAAAGGATGAAGCTGATTGGTTGGTTCTTGTCACATGACCCGCGGTGCGCTTGCGGCATTCTGAAAAGTTGAGATGTTTTTACATTTTGCTGTATCTAAAACGTATCGAACCGAACCGAACCGAACCGTGACATCAGTGTATCGTATCGAACCGAACCGTGAATTTTGTGAACCGTTACACCCCTAATATATATATATATATATATATATATATATATATATATATATATATATATATATATATATATATATATATATATATATATATATATATAAACTTGATAGGCTAAAAAAATGAAAAAATAAAATAATTTGAACCTAATTAAGAAATTAAATTGTATCTCAATGATACTAAAATAATAATGAAGAGGATTAATACATTTGAATGTTAATTTAACACTATAAACGAGAACGATAAACAACTGTAATTTTATTATCTAACATTAACAAAGATATTGCTTCTTGTTAGTTCATGTTAGTCACTGTAAGAATGATTAGTACCCTAAGTGTAAAGTGTTACCAGTTGATTTAATAACAGTAAAAATAATAATAATAGTAATAAATGTTTCTTTGGTGAAGGGGGGGGGGCCTGAAGTGTCAGGTGAAAGTGCTTGATGTTCAGCACCACCATAAAAGAGATGCAGTGCTTTGGAGCGGTGCCACTACTTGACCTCAGAGGTTAAAGGGCACAGAGTGAAACACAAATACAGTGATCAACCTGTGTAGCAACAAAAAAAATCCAGATGGCTGAATGTCAGGAACAGGCCTCTAAATGTTACCGTGCTGGACCTGTTCTGGGAAACTTATTTTCCACAACAAGTGGACAGATATAACCAACTCTTGGCCCCTCCTTAACCAGAGCAGAAGAGCGCAGTGCTGGTGCTGCTGGGGTAACAAGTGCAATGCATTACTGTCATGCACTGTGTGTCAATGGGTTGTAGGAGCTTGATATTTATACACTCCCAACACTCAGTGTGGAAAATATTCTGTAAATCTCAGCGGCTGTAAGGCTGCTCTGAGATCCCCTGTAAAAATATCTCCCTGGAATCTGTTTGATAAGCTAAATATAGGTGAGCCTTGCCTTAACCGTGGGTAAAATTAGCTCCTGGAAATGTAATAGTGTCCCACTATGCAGCTTAGTTATGAGCTTATTATAAAAAAGATTTTCTTGTGTTTATGCCAGAAGAGTTTGTATAGATTTGTAGCACTGATGGAATAAACTAATGTGAATTTATAACATTAATGTATCTGACTATGGACCAGAAAACAAGCCATAAGGGTCAATTTTTTAAAATGGGCATTTATAATTAATCTGAAAACTGAATAAATAAATATTCCATTGATGTATGTACAGTCTTGTTCAAAATAATAGCAGTACAATGTGACTAACCAGAATAATCAAGGTTTTTACTATATTTTTTATTGCTACGTGGCAAACAAGTTACCAGTAGGTTCAGTAGATTGTCAGAAAACAAACAAGACCCAGCATTCATGATATGCACGCTCTTAAGGCTGTGCAATTGGGCAATTAGTTGAAAGGGGTGTGTTCAAAAAAATAGCAGTGTCTACCTTTGACTGTACAAACTCAAAACTATTTTGTACAAACATTTTTTTTTCTGGGATTTAGCAATCCTGTGAATCACTAAACTAATATTTAGTTGTATGACCACAGTTTTTTAAAACTGCTTGACATCTGTGTGGCATGGAGTCAACCAACTTGTGGCACCTCTCAGCTGTTATTCCACTCCATGATTCTTTAACAACATTCCACAATTCATTCACATTTCTTGGTTTTGCTTCAGAAACAGCATTTTTGATATCACCCCACAAGTTCTCAATTGGATTAAGGTCTGGAGATTGGGCTGGCCACTCCATAACATTAATTTTGTTGGTTTGGAACCAAGACTTTGCCCGTTTACTAGTGTGTTTTGGGTCATTGTCTTGTTGAAACAACCATTTCAAGGGCATATCCTCTTCAGCATAGGGCAACATGACCTCTTCAAGTATTTTAACATATGCAAACTGATCCATGATCCCTGGTATGCGATAAATAGGCCCAACACCATAGTAGGAGAAACATGCCCATATCATGATGCTTGCACCTCCATGCTTCACTGTCTTCACTGTGTACTGTGGCTTGAATTCAGAGTTTGGGGGTCGTCTCACAAACTGCCTGTGGCCCTTGGACCCAAAAAGAACAATTTTACTCTCATCAGTCCACAAAATGTTCCTCCATTTCTCTTTAGGCCAGTTGATGTGTTCTTTGGCAAATTGTAACCTCTTCTGCACATGCCTTTTTTTTAACAGAGGGACTTTGCGGGGGATTCTTGAAAATAGATTAGCTTCACACAGACGTCTTCTAACTGTCACAGTACTTACAGGTAACTCCAGACTGTCTTTGATCATCCTGGAGGTGATCATTGGCTGAGCCTTTGCCATTCTGGTTATTCTTCTATCCATTTTGATGGTTGTCTTCCGTTTTCTTCCACGTCTCTCTGGTTTTGCTCTCCATTTTAAGGCATTGGAGATCATTTTAGCTGAACAGCCTATCATTTTTTGCACCTCTTTATAGGTTTTCCCCTCTCTAATCAACTTTTTAATCAAAGTACACTGTTCTTCTGAACAATGTCTTGAACGACCCATTTTCCTCAGCTTTCAAATGCATGTTCAACAAGTGTTGGCTTCATCCTTAAATAGGGGCCACCTGATTCACACCTGTTTCTTCACAAAATTGATGACCTCAGTGATTGAATGCCACACTGCTATTTTTTTGAACACACCCCTTTCAACTAATTCAACTAATTGCCCAATTGCACAGCCTTAAGAGCGTGCATATCATGAATGCTGGGTCTCATTTGTTTTCTGAGAATCTACTGAACCTACTGGTAACTTGTTTGCCACGTAGCAATAAAAAAATATACGAAAAACCTTGATTATTCTGGTTAGTCACATTGTACTGCTATTATTTTGAACAAGACTGTATATTTATGGTAGGACATGTACAAAATATATTCATGGAACATGATCTGAAAAAATAAAATAAATAAATATATTAATAAAGTTTTGATCCATAGAATACCTGTGCAACTTATACTGCAGCTGGTTTTGTGATCCAGGGTCATGTATATATACATTTATGTGTAAGCATTTCACTTTTACCTATTATACTGAACTCTGAACAAATCCACAGTTTATTTTTTATTTTATATTTTTTATAACCTTAATGTACCTTGAAAATCATACTTGCAAATATACACAGCATGTCATCTCTTTGTTTCAGCCATATTCCTTGGCACTGATAATCTGATGCAAATTCCTTCTTTTTTGGATGGGCAAGATACCTTTTAACCAAGTAATTTCTTCAGTGCTTTCTTTACAATACTTCTCAATGTCTGTTTGTGCCATAATGGTATATTTCTTCTGCACTGGTTTGTAATGCATTTCAAATTGACCCACTGATAAATGGCATGTAAAAACTTCCTTTCTGAGACTTCATCCTAAATCACATTCTTCCCTCCTACTGTATGTAGATAAAAGTTCAGAGCTTTCGCTGATAAAATTTCTGGTATTTGATAGAATCTATGATGCCATGTATCTAAAAAAAAAGATGTCGAGGACCTCCCGGAGAAAAATAGGCCCATAATTTTATAGATCTTTTTTAGGCTTTCTGATCAGTGTTCCCAACTAAGATAAAACAATGTGTTTTATATGGAACAGTCTGTTGTCCAGTGGTGTCACAGTGTCTGGTTTGTGTATCTCTGTGTGTCCACTGGAGTTCTCACTTCCCCATATGGTCTCCCCACTTCAGGAACTGTTATCATACTAGCCTTTATCTGGACTAATCACTGTTCATTGCACACAGCTGGTCCCACTCACATTGTTTGCACCGGTCTCTATATACCCGGTTTGTTTCTGTCATTGTTATAGAGTCCTTGTCTTATGTCACTCTGTATTTCATGTTCCCTTGCGGATATTCATGTTTCTTGTTGACTGCTTACCTGGATTTTGACCTTTGACCTTTGACAGGATATATGATATTTGGATTCCCCTAATAAACACTGCATTTGGATCTTCTTCTTTGTGTGCATTCTGTGACAGAAAGACTCCATCACACCTAGATCCAGCGGTCTGGGATTTCGAATCTGTTCCCCAGCCACCATGGATGAGTGGAGGAGGAGACTCCTGAAATTAACCACCCTTCATCTAAGTGGGTGTGAGGTGGGTGACCGGGCTCAAGTGTTTTAGACCATGGCAGTAGGGCTGGATTATGATGCAGCGTTGAAGGACTGAATAACTGCCTTGATGACCCTCTGCCTCAGTGGGAGATGAAGGCGCTTGAAATCCTGGACTTTTGAGGCTTCACCAAAAACCTACACCATCGTAATCAATGGGATACACCAGCCACAACCGTCTCTCCAGACATGATGGTTGACTCTACGCCTGTGTCTCCAGACAAGATGGCCACCAGCCCAGCGCCACTAAACAAGATGACAGCCAAAGTTGACCTTCCAGAGTCAAGTCAGGTCCCCGTTGGCCTTCCAGAGTCAAGTCAGGTCCCCGTTGATGTTCCAGAGTCATGTCAAACCACAGTTAGACTTCATGAACAAAGTCAAGCCACAGTTGATCTTTAAGAGCCCAGTCTAATCATTACCAATCTTCCAGAACTTCATCACTTCTCAACAGATCATCCAGAGCCTCGTCATGTCTCAGCTGAACTTCCAGAATCTCCTCACATCCTGTCTGTTGCACCCAGCAGTGTTCTCTCAGCCTGTTGTGTTGCTGTCAAGGAGACTGTTATTGCTATGGAACCTCCAGAGGTGGCGGAAACTGCTGCAGAATCTTTGGAGGTGTCAGTAGTACCCATCCATGAACTCACCGCCTGCCCTGTCATGGTTATGAAGGCCATTTGGGAACTCCCTAATCCCCTCATCATGGCCACAGAGGCCAGCATTGACCTGTTCATGTTCTCTGTTTCAGTCCTACCTGACAGACTTGCTCTCCTGTGCCATTGACTCCGTTGTGGCGGTTCTCTGCTCTGCACTGGTGGGCTTCTGTCTTGTCTGCTCGGCTGTGGTGGTCCTCTGCTACGCCCTTGTGGGTTTCTGTCTCATCTGCTCGGCTGTGGTGGTCCTTGTCTTATGTCACTCTGTATTTCGTGTTCCCTTGCGGATATTCATGTTTCTTGTTTTGACTGCTTACCTGGATTTAGACCTTTGCCTGACTGTAATATGATATTTGGATTCCCCTAATAAACACTGCATTTGGATCTTCTTGTTTGCGTGCGTTCTGTGACAAGTGGTCTTTGATAATATTTTTATAGTGTCCACAGCACTCTGAACATATAGTTCATAACTGCATCATGATAGAGCATTGCTAGCTGCTAAATATTGCCTTCTGAATTAAGAAATTATCTATATTTTGACTCAAAAATAGTTTCTATTTTGCAATACACTTAATCTATTAGCATTAACATAACTGCAAAAAGTGAGCTTAGAGGTAGTGGCAGATATTTAGAGATCGAAACACCAATTTATATAGTAATTATTATAGCAATTATTTGCTATAGCATCAGTTACATTGTCTTCTATATTTGTGCCAAATTTTCTCCAAACGTTTCTATGGGCCTACAGTAGGGTTTGCATGAATGATAATTTCTATTATTTACTTGTCAAAACAATATCAAATTTACTCAAGTACTCCAGGTTTATTTTACGGTTTAAAAAAAAATACATGAAATTTACTCAAGTACTCCAGGTTTATTTTACGGTTTAAAAAAAAATACATGAAATAAATAGTTTGTTAGTTTTTATTAAATTGATAGTATTAAAGTAGCAAAATAAGATGCAAATTCTAGACAGACATATAACATTATAACTTAACATCTGTGTCTTTGACAGCGAACATGCAGTGCATGCAATAACTGCAGAAGCAGTGTTAACTACCATGCAAATGCATTGGGCCCAGCAGGCCTGCTTGCCCCAACTGATTAACTCATTTTGACCTCATTTATTATCACTCTGAATAAAGCAGAAAGAAACAACAAAGAAGAGCACATGTTGAAGCACTGCTCAATAAAAAGAAAGAAAACATGAAAGAAAAAATGCAATACTAAAAATTTGTCACAACTTTTTGTGGCCATCGATTTCAACTTCATTACTAGTTATAGCATGTAATAACGGTGAATCAGAACGTATAATAAAAGATACAGCACAATTAACTGAAATGTATAATGCCTTGTGAATGTTCAATCAACTCAAGTACAATAAAACAGCTGGTTAAAACATAACACTACCTCAAAGTCATTCAATGTCCATAGCTGAATAGTTCACATTAGAAAAAAATAAGCATTTTGCTTTTAATGATGTATTAATTATTTAATGTATCTTTGAACTTTTTTTGTAAGTGTTTCAAAGTGAGGTAATTGGCGATTTTAAATGTCACTTAATTCTGTTTTATATGTGCAATCCGAAGAAAATAGTCACAAAGGTAATGTTAGGGTAGGGTATGTGGGGCCTCAGTTCTTGACTTTGTTTAGGGCCCCTAAAACCCACCCCTGAATAACAGATCTCACATATCTTAGATCTTCACTAATCCGATTTGAAATACAATAGATTAACACAAAATTCACAGTCTATTTGGTGCCATCACCCTCCTGACACATACTGCCTTTGGTCTTGGACTGGCGGTGATGCACTTCAGCATAACAAGGCAGGCAGTCTTGTTATTTGCCTTGTGATAGTGTTGCAGCCAAGGTAAAAAAAAAATATATATATGTATATTTCTCTCTTTGTACTGGTGGTAAGGACAGCAAGATATGATTTGGTCAAATTCTGAATTAATAAGCCTAAAAAGCACACAAATAATGCTCCCTTTATAATTGCTAAAAAGCTTTTTGAGTTCATCTAATGGATGAACTACCCGACTATTCTATGCAAGAAGCACAAAGTCTTAAATCTTTGAAGTTGGCCATGAGTAAAGAGTGCTGGAAACAATTGTCACATATCTTTTACTTCTAATATGCCTTTAACACTGGGGGGAATAGGAAGACGGGTTCTGCTTTTAAACATAGCCTCCAGCACAATCTCCAATACTTTACAATTGAAAAAAAAGAAAAAAAATACACTGTCAATGCATTATGTTGTATTTAACACAGAATAACTTTTAAATCTCTCCTCCTCCGAACATGTCTGCCAGCTTCTTAAAGCGTGGGCCCCACTCATTGAGGAAGTCATAGTCTTGGTCGTTTCCCGAGCTGGAAGAGTTGATGGAGCTGAGTGAACCTGCAATCGAGCCAGTTCCTTCATAGTCAAACACCAGGAGGGAGTCATAGGGGGGTGCTGAAGGGTCTTCATCTGCAGTCTTCAGATTCTGGTACAAAGAATTGTGTTACTGTCATGCATAGAACTTTTTCTAAGAAGGACATCAAAATATTGATATTATTATGGCCAGGTGGTTGGTTGCTTTCTTTGGGAGGAATCCATGATTGTCATTATTATTATTATTATTATTATTATTATTATTATTATTATTATTATTATTATTATTATTATTTTATGGTGCAATAATGTGGATTTTCTTTTTTGTACTGGATTTCCATTTCTGATCCTGTAGATTTGTTCGTGCCTAGTCTGCCTTTATTTTTATTTTAGTTTTTTGTCAACAAAAAGTTTTTCTCTGCTCTGAGAAAGAATAGAAAGAACTATTCTTATTCTTAAAAAGAACAATAGAAAGAACTAATGTTCATTGTAAAACTTGTTTTTGACTTACATAACCAATGAATGTGGCAATCTCCTCAGGGTTGGTTGGTCGATCTCTATACTGAGGTGTATGGAAAATAGGAACCACATCGTTTCTTAACACTTTAGGTCTGTTATCCAGACCTCGATGCAACACTCTCAGATCATAGTTCTGTGTAGAAAGTGAGTATGATATAAAACAGAAGCAACCACAAGAAGAACACACTACACTGTATATATCTGTTGATATGTCCTCTAATGCACTCTAAAACAGTAACACCAAATCACAGACAGCTATGAGAAATTCAGTAATTTGCCATAGCACAAATACTAATGAATCCAGACCTTAAAAAAGAAAAGGCATCCTAAAGTCAATTAAAAATCAATTTAATACTAAACCTAACCTGATCGTCTTCTCCACCACCTTCCTCATTATAACAGTAGACATTGTCTCTTATGTCATCCTCTTCAAGAAGGAGGGGCTTTTTTATACTCCTTTGTTTCTTCCTTATGAACAGCAGAAGTAGAAGAAGAAGTACTGTGGTAAAAAAAGAGCATAAAATAACTTGCTTCAGTTATATGTCCGAATTCATGTTTTGTAGTGCCATAATTAGGTAGGGATAGTTACAGCTGGAGTTGGAGTCTTTAAAACTATCCAAGTCATTCCCTGTACATGTGTTGTAAAGAGTCTTCACTTCGAATAACAAAGATCATGAGACACTGTCAACTGCACTGAATGTGGCAGCAACCCGTAATGTTAAACAACACTGTTACTCATTTTATATACACCGTTTTTTGCACCTTAAAATATTTTGAAGCAAAGACATATATTTTTGTATACTAAAGTTCAAAGGTCACACCTGTGTTTTAAAGAAACCTTTAATACTTTTTATATTACAAATGTGTAGGATATGGTCCCTTTATTCACTTTAAATGCATGAATGAAATAATTAAATTACATACACAGCAGAACCAAGACGGCGGCCAGGGTTCCAAAGGTTAGTGATAGTGGGGCCCCGGCAATCTTTGTTTGGCATAGAAATTCATCTCCTTTGCAGTCACACACAGTTGCTTGAATGGAGTTGTCTTTATACCGGTCACTGTTATCATAAACCCTTAGGACAACAGTGTAACCACCCTGCTCCAACACAGACTTAAGCGTCAGCAGAATCCCAGTTTCTAAAAAATGGGCAAATAAATAGATTAGTATAAACACCCAGACTTAAATTAAATCATATATAGTTCATATTTTTCCAATATACATTATCATTACTTGTTTCATTCATCACTGCAGTCCAGTTTTTCTTTGTGTCTCCTTGGGGCTCTACGCGGAAGGGATCAGCATGAGGAGATCCATCTTTGTCAGTTATAGAGAGATGCACTGTGGCCTCACGATTGCAAATATCTATTCTTTCTTCATTGATAATTGGATCGCTGTCATTTACATCCCCCAGTTCAATTACCAAGGTTCCCGTACCCGTTGCTGGATTTTTATCTGTA
Organism: Carassius auratus; assembly: GCF_003368295.1. NCBI lineage: Eukaryota > Metazoa > Chordata > Actinopteri > Cypriniformes > Cyprinidae > Carassius > Carassius auratus. The sequence continues at coordinate 25,745,980 of NC_039249.1, read as the reverse complement.
TTCAAACAGAAACTCATTGAAAAAGCCTATGTTAACAAGAATTCTCCTTTTAAAAAGACACACACATTACCATCATCATCCAGGGCCAGAATGATAGCTCTGTATTTGCCATCTTTGACTGAGGCAGATTCTCTATCCATAATATTCTTGACTTTAATCACCCCAGTGTCTTGATTTACATTTAGCCAGTCAGCAGGATCTTTACTAATTTTATACCTGGGAGGAAGCAAAATGTGTAATACCAGAATTTGTATATACATAACAGGTTACATACATGATGTAACATGTAAAACAACAGATTATTACGATATACAGTACTGTTCAAAGGTAAGGAAACTGGTATTTTTATTCTAAGACACTGCAAATGCAGGTGCAATACACTTAATTAAGACATACAACAATTTCCAAATGGGTTAAAGTCTTACATGGGTTTACTTGTACATATGGATCAGACCTATTGCATTCAAGATCGGACTATAATGGACAATTTGTTTTTAATGAGAGATGTGATGGATGTGTGTAATGTATATAATAAAAGTGTTGGAATTTTATCCCTAGATCAAGAGAAAGCCTCTGATAAAATAGATCATAATTTTCTATTTTCAGTTTCAAAGCTTTTCGTTTTGGAGAAAAAATTATAGCTTGGGTGAGTCTTCTTTATAATAATGCTTCTTGTATGGTCAAAGTGGGAGAGGGCCTTAGTCGACCCATACCAGTAAAAAGGGTGAAGCGTTAAAAGGTGAAGCGTTAAAAGTGGGACAGTGGAAAGAGGAAAAGATACCTGTTTTACCTGGTGGTTTGAAGTGAAGAAGTGATTGGATAAACATTTTGGGTGTTTTCCTTGGCACACAACAATTTCAAGAAAATAATTGGAAGGGGGTAATGGAGAAGGTGTGTGCAAAAATTTCTAAATGGAGATGGTTGCTTCCCCAGATGTCATACAGAATATGTTTTAGCAATCAATAATTTGATTGCTTCTATGTTTTGGCATAAAGTTATGGTTTTAAATCCACCAAAGGCATTGATTACAAGTGTGCAGAGGATAATTCTGGATTTTTTTTTGGTCAGGGTATCATTGGATTAGGGGTGCTGCTCTATATCTCCCACTTTGTGAGGGAGGTCAGGGGCTGATTTATCTTCTCAAATAGTAGACTTGAAACTGCACAAAGATTTTTATATGAAAATGGATTGAGATGGCATGAAACTGCAAAATTGCTTTTACAGAAAGTAGGGAGGTTGGTTTATAGTAAAAAATTTTTTTGCCGAAACTTGAAGAGGTACAAGTCACAGGTCTAACTTCTTTTTATGATTCAGTTTTGCAGTCGTGGCAAATACTGAGAGTTTCCAGAGATTCAGGTGCTCTATCTGGTATGTGGATCTTTGAAGAACCATTATTTTATAATGAATTCTTTTGTGTAAATACTTTAATTTCTAGTAGCCTGCGTTCAGCACTTAGAGAGGCTGGTTGCACAAAGTTAGGCCATCTTTTAAAAGCCATGCATTCATCTCTTGTTGAATTAAGACAATTGGCAAACATAAGATCCGAAAGATTGATGAAAAGGATTGTGGTAGATGATTGTGAATCATTGCCACAGTCATTAAGAGAGTTTGCTGAAGATCATGATATGGTTAATCAGTGGGAAGATAGGTGTGAGTATATTTTCCCATGTCTTAATATTTTTCCAGCTGTGAGTGAACGGATTGGCTTAGAAGATGGTTTGCTTTCATTTACAAATTTACATACTAGTTCTTTTGAAGAGCTGGGTAAAAAGGAAGCTTATATAATGTGTGTGAAAGAACTCCATAGCAGAACTTTTGAAGGAATGAATTCATCAAGGTGGTTTGACTTTTTTGGTCCAGATCATTCAGTGAAAGGATTTCATTTAGATCCTAATCAAGGAATTGATTGTCCATTTTGTGTTCAAGATGAAACTTTGGTGCATTTATTTTGTGGTTGTGGGAGATTGGGGGTGTTATTTAATTTGTTAAAACAGTGTTGTTTAAACTGGAGGGAATGTTTTTCTTTAATAGACATATTTAAATTCTAATATAAATAACGTAATAGGCTACTCATGCATTTGACTCACCACAGACAGAAACCGACTCTCATGCCTTTTGCATTTAAATATTTATTACACACAATCCAACGGGTCTTAAATAACTTTGTTTTTTTGCCTCTATAAAAGTGCATTTATAATGATGGCTTGTTTCTCTAAAGTTTTTTTTCTCATTTTCTTGTTTTAAATCAAGCCAAAACCCATGTGTTGCGTGTAAACACAGTGGGCTTTGATTAGTATACATTTATTGTGAAATGACTGCATTTCCGTGTCAATCCATGTTCATTTTTACCGCGAACAACGCGCTGTCACTTTAATTCAGCGCATGCAGCACAGCAAAAATAGACTCGGTACGTAAATGATCGCTGCACTGCTGCAGACGCACTGCTCCTGGAACGCATTGACGGACTGCAACCGCGTGCAGTGTGAAAGCTGGAATCCGTTAACATGGGTGCGTAAAAAAATACGCACTGCATACTCACCGCAGACGGAGTATGTGTGAAACGGGCGTAACCCCTCATTTACACTGAACATGTGTGCGGCGCATTACGGCTGCGACAAGGTTTTATTCCGTCCTCCACGCGGTGCCAGCTCACACCGGGAGCATATCAGAAGCGGAGCGACTGGATGCGTGAGACCACGTGATTTGCCTGTCCGACGTGTTTTTCTGATTCCAGAATGAATCTCTCGTCGTCCATTTCCTTGGTCTCCTACCAAGGATATATTGCCAATATACATGCAATACGTTTGGGAGTCTGCACAGGGTGTTTATTTGAAATTGACAGGGATTTTTGACTTTTATTTTGTATTTCCGTTGCGACTTGGATGCGCGTCCATCAAAAATAGATCAGGCACCTATATTTTCTGGGAAGCTTCCGAAACGCGCCGCGTCGCGGCCAGTGTAAACACAAGCATTGACTAGAATGGGTGCGATCAGCTCCGGTAGCCGTGTTGCAGCCGTAATGTGCCCCACACATGTTCAGTGTAAATGAGGGGTAAATGAGGGGTCAAGCTCACTTACGTGGTAGATTGTTGTTTGGCAATTGGAGAGTTGGTTGGGCACGAGAGTGTGCTTTCGGCCTCGAGAATGAATGGTGTTATGGTAGTTTTTCTTGATAGTATTGATAAGGCTAATGAAATAGTTGAGCACGGAATAATTATCAGCGGTGAACTTGTCCCTGTCTTGCCCCTTTCTCTACCGGCTAAGCTAGTTACATTGTCAAATGTCCCACCATTTTTGAGCGATGATATTTTAACCCAAGCTTTATCTTGGTATGGTAAATTAGTTTGCCCGACAAAAAAATCTCAATCAGCAGTGTGCCTCCTCGATTGAAACATATTGTTTCCTTTAGGCGTTTTGTGTACATGATTATTAAGGATGACGCTGATGGATGTCACTCAATTTTCGGATCCACGATTTTGATTATGTTGTTTTTGTCACCACTGCAATGATGAATTGTTTTTCTTGCAACAGTTTTAAGCAACGGCGCTGGAATCCCCGGGGGAAGGCGCGCTGGTGACGGCTACAGGTCTATCCAGCGAGATCGCGACTGGATCGACCTTGTCACAAACGCCTTCAGTTTCGGATCAGACTGAAACGCTCTCGGATGTGGGTGTGAAGGATCTAGCAGGTGTGTCACAAGGCTCTACAGTCTGTAGTGATGAGCAAATGATAGAGCTTCAGGAAATTTTTAAAATACCCCATTTTTAAAATACCCCAAAAAAGGAAGAAAAGTGACAAAGTACTTTTCACGGAACACGGAAGTCTACCGATTAAAGAAAATCGTGAGAAATCTTAAAGGTCCCATGACATGGATTATTTCCTTTTTTTTAAATGCTTTTTAATGTTTCCTTAGGTGTACTTATATTGTTAGTATATTGTTAGTATGATGTTAGTATGATGGAAGTGTTGATTATATAATTATTTTTTCGATCTTTTCCCATCACATGAAAGGCTGCAGTGATGAGCATTGAGTAGACAGAGTCTGTTTATCGCGTGGATGCAGTGATCTCGTCATTATTGCAACACATTATCTCACAAAATGCTTTCACCACAGCTAACAGCAAACACATGAATACAGTAAGAGCTTTGTTGTGCAGCATAAACAGTGTCATTCATTGTAACAACAGTTTGGGCAAGTGTGTAGATATAATCACAATGTGTAACAGCTCCGGAAAAAAGCGAGCGTCCTTTGATAGCTCTCTGTAGTTAAATCACAATTTAAATAACAGATTTGTTTCATGCTACTAAGAGAAACAACGTGAAGTTGATCGTTTAGTCACTGGCTTGATTCACTGATGCATCAGTATTAAACGATTTAGAAAGAAAGTCTGTGTGAACTTGAATCGAAAAGTCACTTCAGTAACTGTCTGGTTCAACTCAGCTTCTAAATCTGACCTCAGAACACTACAGAGGGTAGTCCGGACTGCTGAGCGAATCATCGGTACAACCCTCCCATCTTTGCAAGAACTGTACTTATCCAGAGTGAGCAAAAGGGCTGTCAAAATCACTCTGGACCCCTCACATCCAGCACACTCCCTCTTTGAACTGTGGCCATCTGGTCGACGCTACAGAGTACTGAGCACTAGAATGACCAGACACAGGACCAGTTTCTTCCCCCAGGCAATCCATCTTATGAACAGCTGATAATAACTGCGAACACACTACACTTTATATTTATATACACATACACTTATTTATCTAACACACATACTTAGTATACACTTAATTTTGCACATAATATACATGTACATACATAACTGCATTTTGTAATATACCTGCCTACAATTGTCAATTTGTATATGGTCATTCACTATCTACTTATTTGTATTTTTTCTTCTTCTTTTATTATGTGTTTTATGTTCTGTCGCTGTCATTCTGTTGTACTGCGGAGCTTCTGTCACGAAAACAAATTCCCTGTATGTGTAAACATACCTGGCAATAAGCTCATTCTGATTCTGATTCTGAATGATTAGCTACCCATCAGAAATCACTGATCACAGATCAGGCATTAATGAACACTGTTACTCACTGTTTGTGGCGATGCTGTCGAATCCATATCATAAAAGTCTGTTAGTGCTGACATTGCGACTGAATTATATGTAAATATTTGGGCGGGCAAAGCAGAGAAAGGGGAGGTAACAATTCTCCTGGCAACGTTACAACAAGGAGATTCAAGATCAGCCCGTTTGAGGCACTGCTGTGCTAAGCCATAATACTTCTGTCAGTGGGGGAGTGGCCATTTTATTTGCAAAGAATTTTAGTCGTGTAGGCTCTTGAAAGTTCGAGTAGTTTTTAAAAATGATGTGTTTGTCTTTATTTGTGTGTATGTTCCTGCTGTACCAGTTGAAAGATTGTTTTTTTTAGACACTTTGTGCTCGACTTTGCAAAATTGTTGCACTGAAGATTTTTTAATTCTAGGTGGAGATTTTAAATGTACTGAGCTCAATTTAGACAGGAATCACATTGAGCCTCATTTATCTTCTCGTAACCGTCTTATTCATATTATAAAAAAATATGAATTATGTAATATCTGGAGATCTTTGAATGGCAGTGAAAGTACAATTGGGTTCACACACGTGATAATGTTATTTCTTTGGCCAGACTGGATAGATTTTATAGCTTTAATTTTCATCTTAACATTTTTAGTAGGTGTTATATTACACCAGTAAGTTTTTCGGATCACAGTATGGTGCAATGTAAATTTATTCTAAGCTCAATTAAACCCAAAAGTGCATATTGGTATTTGAACATTAAACTACTAAATGATATTTTTTTAAGGAATCATTCAAGTCTTTTTGGGAAGTCTATAAAACAATGATGTCTTCTTTTTAGTCATTACAACAATGGTGGGATTTTGGTAAGATCCAGATAAAGCAGTTTACACAACAGTACACGCACAATGTCACTAAGGAGTTGGCTCGGTCATTAGAATTTTTGGAAAGAGAAATACTTGAATCCCAGAACTTAGCTCACTCTACTGGTGACATGAAAGACACATGGAAGATTGCTCTAAGAAGAAAGCACAGTTAGCAGATCTACTGGGGTATAAACGCAGCATCCAAATACTTCTTCAGCTTGGAAAAAAAGAATGGGCAGAGGCGTTTTATTTATGCACTGCCTTCTGAAAATGGCTTTTTGTTATCTGACCCTGCTGATATTCGGAGGAGAGCATTTCTTTTTTTAAATCAAAATCTGTACAGTAGCGAGCTTGATTCAGGGAGCTGTGTGGAAAGTGTCTTCTTTGAAAGCTTACCTAAAGTCTCTGTGGAGGCTAATGTGGAGCTTTCAGGAGTGTTGACACTGGGAGAACTTTTTAAGGCTCTTCAAAGCAAGGAGTCTCTGAGGGCTTTTTGGTTGGAACTGGGAGAGGATCTGCTTGAGGTACTCAGGGCCAGCTTTTTAGAGGGTAGGTTGCCACTGATTTGCCGGAGGGCAGTTATCACCCTTATTCCAAAAACCTTACTAACATTAAGAACTGGCGCCCTGTCTCGCTTCTTTGCAGTGACTACAAACTGCTTTCCAAGTTTTTGGCTAATAGATTGGCTGGACGTATTGTATCCCAGGTAGATCTATTTTTGATAATGTTTCGTTAATTCGAGATATTTTTCATGTTTCTAAATTGTTAAATCTAGATTGTGGCTTGTTATCTCTGGATCAGGAGAAGGCTTTCGATCGAGTTGAGCATTCTTATTTGTGGAACACATTAGCTGCTTTTGGTTTCTGTAAAGAAATTATAAATATGATCAAAGTACTCTGTTGTGACGTTGAGAGTGCACTGAAAATAAATGGTGGCTTATGTGCTCCTTTCCGGGTTCTTAGGTGTGTCAGACAAGGTTGTTCCTTGTCTGGAATGTTGTACTCTGTGGCTATTGAGCCACTTCTCCAACAGATAAGAATACATTTAAGTGGTTTGTGTCTACCAGGTTGTAATAATAATATTCATCTTGTTGTGGTGTTGATTTGCGAACAAAGCGATGTACATTTTTTACTTAACTTAATCAAAGATTTTTGAAAATTGTCTTCTGCTAAGGTAAACTGGCAAAAAAGTAATGCTTTACTGTTGGGTCAGTGGTCTAATGGGATACCTTGTCTGCCTGATGGGTTGTCTTATGGCAGGGGAGGCTTAAAATATTTAGAAATTAATTTGGGAGATGATAGTTTTTTACAGAAAAATTGGGAGGGGGTATTGGAAAAAGTAAAAGGGCGTTTGGATAAATGGAAATGGTTACTTCCAAATATGTCCTACAGAGGGTGGGCTATTATTGTCAACAATCTAGTTGCTTCCTCACTTTGGCATAGATTGGCCTGTGTAGACCCTTCTTCACAGTTTTTATCTGAAGTTCAAGCCACTCTTGTGAATTTTTATTGGGATAAATTACATTGGGTTCCGCAGAGTATTTTATACCTCCCCAACGAAGAAGGTGGACAAGGGTTAATCCATTTACAAAGTAGAGTTGCTGCTTTTCATTTAAACATTTTAAAAATATTTTTGGATGGTTCAACAAACTGTAGCTGGCGCTCTGCTAGCTGCACAATTCTGCGTACTGTTGGATGTTTTGGACTGGTTAAATCACTCTTTTTAATGGATCCTACAAAGTTGGATTTATCAGAACTGCCTATTTTTTATCAGAATCTCTTCAAAGTGTGGAGTTTTTTTTCGGGTCCGGCAGACTGAGAATTTTTGCTCTCTTCACTGGTTATTACTGGAGCCTTTGATTCTGGGGGGCCGTTTGGATATTACTGCTTGTTTTAACCTACAAGGATTCAGCACCTCTCTTCGGGAATCCAGGATTTTTACTTTGGGACACTTACCGACTATAACTGGGCCTCACTTTGAGCAGATGGAGGCAACTTCTAAGCGTTTGGGTTATCAGCTTGCTCGCACAGTTTTTAACAAAGTTAAGACTCTGTTTTACAGTTGAGTAAGAACATATGTTGAAGGATTTTTTTGCAGGGGTTAGTGTTCCTGATATTGAGGATCCTTTTCCTTGTTTATTCGTGCAACCCATTCTTGATGAGAATATAGGCCTTAATTTTCTGATAAAAACATATGAATCTTTGGATTTAGATTTCTTATCATGTGAAGGTAAAAAACTGTATAGAGCTTGTGTTTTGGTTTGAAACAAGAAGTCTTTGGTCAGCAGAATCGAGACACCATGGCGTTCTGTTTTCAGTTTGGAAAATGATGTAAAACCCGAATGGAGATCTTTGTATAAGCCACCATTGTCAAAGAGGGTAGGTGATATACAATGGCGGGTTTTTCATGGTGCCATTGCTGTTAATTCTTTTATCTCCATGATGAACCCAGAAGTTGATCCTGGATGCCCCTTTTGTCTCCAAAGAGAGACTATCTTTCACGCGTTCATGCACTGTTTTAGATTACAGCCTTTATTTGTGAAGCTAAAAGAATTGTTTGGTAGGTTTAATGAACATTTTTCAATTGAGACTTTTATTTTGGGTTTTAAATATTTCCAGAAAAGTTTGTTTGTCAATTGTTGAATTTCATTTTAGGACAAGCAAAGCTGGCTGTGTATATTAGCCTGAAAAATAAAATTCTGCAAAGGTCTAGTAATGATGTTTATGTGTGTTTTGTGTCTTTGGTCAAATCGAGGGTATTGATTGACTTTAATTTTGCATGATCATGGATGATCTTTCAACGTTTGAACAAATTTGGTGTAGTCATGGTGCTTTGTGAACATTATCCGAAGATGAGTTGTTTTTTTTTTCTTATAATCCCATAGTGTTCTCTTTTCTTTAATGTGTTTGCTGTATGTTTTGTTTTAAGTCATTTGTGCAGTGTGTTTTGAGTATTTGTAAATAAAGCTTTTTTCAAAATTCAAAATCAATCTCTCTCTCTCTCTCTCTCATGTACTTTTCCCCAGATCTGTTATCCTCTATGTCCTAACCCCTTTTCTTCACCAATCTACTGTCTTCTCATAATAAAAGCATAATGCCAGAAAGGAAACAATCTATATTACTAATATCAAACTTTTGAACAGAATTATATATCTCTTTGTTTATGTACAGTATAAAATGGTGCAACAGTTCTTACGTTATCTTCTGTGATTTTCCAATATCTGGATCAGTGGCTGTATAGGTAACCAATTCAGTACCAACTGCTGCATCTTCAGGTTTGAAGATAAGATTCTCTTTTGGTTTAAACTCAGGAGGTTCATTTACATCCTCTACATTCACTGTGACCGTGGCAGTGGACGTGGGCAAAGAACCGACAAATGGATCATCGTTCTCAACGATCACAGACAGAACATACTGCTTGGTCTTCTCAAAGTCCAGGGGCTAAATGGAAAAGAAAGTGTCTTTTATTACATAATGTCATCACAATCAGTTGCCTAGGCAGAAATATGAACGCACAATACCTTTACAGTGGTGATGATGCCCTCCTGCTGGCTGGGTCCAGTAGTGACACTGAAAAACCCACCCTTGTCACCACTAATAATCCGATACTTGGTTGACCAGGCTGGTGATCCAACTTCATCATCATCAGTAACGGGAAGTGTGGCCACTACATAGCCTACTTTATTCTCTGGGACAGATACGACGTGCTAAAAGATATGTATGGGGTGTGTGTATAAGAATTAATGAGTTCAAACACCTACAAGTGGTAGAGTAAAAATTCTAAATACATAAATATACATTACCGAAATTTGCTCAAACTGAGGAGGGTTATCATTGCTGTCAGTAATTGTAATAACTGCTGTGCCAGTGGTTTCCATACCATTTCCTTTCATGTCAGCAGCCACAATTAGCAAAGTATATCTAGGCCATTTCTGAGAGGAAACATAGCTGATGAGTGTGTTTACATCAAGTAATTTTATTATCACTTTGAGATTCATCAAATGTCATTTCTCACCTCTCTGTCCATGAATGGTTCTTGCACGAAAATCCTTCCAGATATAACGTTGATATCAAACATGTTCGGTTTTGGAAATTGTGGCTCTTGGCCGACAATTTTGTAGTGGACTATACCGTTTTCCGTATCTGGGTCATCTGCATCAGTGGCATTGACTGTCATAAACTCATAACCTTCAGGGACAGAAGAATAAAGACTAATTAGATACTATTGATGACATCTAAAAAATATATAGAATTAACTGTTTCCAGGAATCATTTAAATGAATGTTGAAAGAATTATTAAAAGACATTTATTCAAAATGTTGACTGGTCAATTTGCCTACCTTTTGACCCAGCTTCAGAAACTTGTCCATTAAAAGGATTTTCAGTAAACACAGGACGGTTATCATTCTGGTCAGTTACAATGAAAGTAAGGTTTGTGGGTGATGCAGATCTTTTCCCATCTGCTGAAAAGGCATGAGCGCTGAGCTGAAGACATGGGATACAACATGAATGTTAAGTGCAAAATGCTAGTAATTTCCAAGTGAAATTCATTATCTGTTTATGTTTTTAATTGTGTATTAAATAAAGTTCACATACTGAAATACAAAATGTTAAATGAAAAGAAAAAAAGAAACGTTTATTGACTTGGAATTTGTGGTTTCATTGATTTACAGTTGCACTAGAAAGTTTCTTCATTTTCAGTATTTCTGCATAAACTAATTGTTTAAAATTGAGTCCATGATGTATTGATCAAAATATTTCAGGAGTAAATATATTATTAAAAGTAAAAAATGTTTTCACCTAAGAAGCAGACACTGGACAAGAATTTTGACAAATTAATACTTAACTGTAAAACAATGTTAAAATGATCACATCTACTTACCTCGTATAATGCCTTTTTTTCTCTATCCAGTGGTTGAGTGACAGAAATAAACCCAGTATTTTTGTGAACACTAAAAATATTCAGAGGTGGCTGATCTGCGCCTTCACCTGAGATACTGTAGAGTATCTCTGAATCAGATACTCCTTCTATTTTTGCCTTTAACTAAATGTAGAAATATAATATATTTAGTATATTTAATATATTAAGACCTGTATTGATCATACAGTATAAACCTTCTTATATTGATGTCATTTACAACTGTAATTTAATTATTTTTACACACCTGGAACAGTTGTTTGGGGAATTTACCAGATGCGTTCTCATTTATGTTATAAGGAGGAATAACCCACTCTCTCTTTCTTCTCCTTTGACCTGGTAAATGACTTGGAAACTCCACAACCAGAAGACCAGAGTGTATTTGCAACTGTAAAATGAAAAGGTTTAAAAAAGACACATACTTCTGGTAAAACTACACAGAGCACTGTATCAGTCTTTCATATTATTTAGAGCTTATTTTGGATTGAATAAGATTACTTTTTGAAATTAACCATCTCTACTTAATAAAAAATTCATTTGCTGCCTCATTTTGTGTGCATTAATAATTTAGGTAAAATAATAATAATAAAGAACCTGTGTGAAAGGCCCGGCAGAATTCAGGCTTGTACTGTTAAACAGCATGAAGTTGCACATACCTGTGAAGCTGCATTCACTGCAGTATCCCTGTAACTGTCCTCATGACTGTAGACATGCTCAACTCTTGTGCTTTCATCATATGTACTGAACATCACTGTCAGAAGTCATAATAAAACGGGACAAGAAACAGGTCTTTATACAATGGATTTTAAACTAATTCAAACTAGAATTAATCGGTCACATTTTACAATGTACCGTACAATGTGGAATTGTAGATGTAGTGTTAGCACATGTGAGAAGTGAGTGTGAGGCCCTGATGAATTAGTATGCCATTTTGTGTTTGAAAAAGGAAATAAAGATACTTCCTGTTAGATTTTTGTTTTACATAGATAATTGTGCTTTGTTTTGGCCTCCGCACACATGACATGAGCATCCTTACCCATCAATGTCGCGTGAACAACCCGAAAGCTGGGGGGACGCTGGATGAACTAAATCATTTAGCCGAGGCTGATTGTTCGGATGAGCCAGTGAGACAGCCTGAGGCACTGCAGAGTGCTCCCTACGAACCTTGCTCTCAGTAGAGCTGAGAGCCGGCCAAACCTCATATTATATTGAGATTATCTTGGATACGTTCCTAAAGTTCCCACCACTCCTTTTAGAGATCAGGTGGTGAACTTGCAAGCGCTGCCCCCAGAAAAGGCAGACCCAGCCCTCGCACTGTTCTGTCCAGTACATGCACTACACATTACGTAGACAGACCTCAGTGCTTCAGCATCTCAGACCAGCTCTTTGTTTGTTGTGGAGGCCAGCAGAAGGGAAAGGCTGTCTTCAAGCTGAGGTTATCCCACTGGTTAGTGGATGCTATTGTCCTGGCTTAACAGAGTCAAGACCTGCCATGCCCCCTAGGGGTGAGACCTCACTCAACTAGGAGTGTAGCCTCCTCCTGGGCACTGGCGCATGGCACCTCACTAACAGACATCTGTAGAGCTGGGGTTTCAATCCACTTGCTGAGCCATTCCACTCCACAGACTGGATGCGTGTGCTATTCCCCTCAGGTGGGTTCCTCAGTTCAGAACCCTGGGTTCCTCCAGCATTGTTGATGTCCAGCACTTGCATACAGAAATGTACATAAATGAAAGAAGAGCTCAAGGTTTTGAATATTTGTGTGTATGATATTGTGATGAGTGGGGCGGGGCCGAGGGATGTGGGAACGAGGAGTGAGGCCGGTGTAGTGATTGGAGATGAGCTACACCTGCGACCCACCACCGGTCTCAAGTCCCACGTAGGAGATGGAAGGATATAAAACTGGAGCGACGACAGTGAAGGACGAGAGAGGACCAGGCCTGGGCTTTATTTTATGTTTTGGTTTTTATTTGTGCGCATCAGTCGTCCGTGAGGGGCTGATGCACTGTTTTGTGTTTATTTTGTTATTAAAGTCTTTATTTGATTGTCCGCCGGTTCCTGACGCCTTCTTCCCGATGATTATGGAGTTTTTATTATTACAGATATATTCAAAAATATAATATTATGGCTAAGGTATTTGCAATGTAGGATAAATGTTTGCTTTTGAGTTATGTCTGTGATATTTTGAATACAGATGTGATTTGCAATTTGTGTGTGCAATTCTTGGATTTGTGTGTAAAATTTTGACAAAAAAGTTTTTAAAATGTGTGTAAGCTGTTGAAAAAAATCTGTAATAACTTAATGTTTTTATTAAATTGTGATCAGGTTAAATAAAAATTCAAAGTCATATTAAAAATATTTGATGACATTGCACCCATATCTGGTATTTGCTTAAAAAGACAGGTTTATGAGTGAATAGAAGTTTAGCCTTATCCTGAAGTTGTTTTAATCTACTGCTATGGAAACAAAAAACTAGTCTGTTTAACTAAAGTGGTCTAAAGTCAGGCTGAGAATGGCTGGTATATGCAAAAGAGAATCAAGTTCTGCCCCACTACCGGCAGTGGAAAGGTGAAAGACAAAATTAATTTATTTTGTTTATTGTTTAAAATATTTATTCAGATAACCGTTTAAACAGTGGGGGAAGGAGGATAAGGAGGAAAAAGAAGAAGTAGCAAAAGCAAAGGCAAAGGGATTAGTATTCTTGAATGAAGGTCATGCCGCATCAGTTGACCACATACTGTACTTGTCAAAGGTATGACTATGAGGGAGGCTGGACAATGAATAGATGATGAAAGAAATGAATAAAATTGCATCACATACAGATATTATTTCTGTATGCTTCCATTTGGTAAAAAAAGATGTTAACAATAACAGTAGTCAGTACTTCTGTTCCAGACCAAAGACGGGATGCTGTAGCAGAATAATGTTTTGTTGTTGTTTGGTGAGTTGTATTGTACAGTACATTTACAAGTTCTTTATGTGAAAATGTTTTTAAGGGGGAGAATCACAATCAACTTATTACTTATAAATTTATCTTAGTAGTGTGTAAAACTATGTCATTTTGTGTGTGTGTGTGTGTGTGTGTGTTTTAGGGCTTGAGTGTAATGTGACGGTAAAGTTTGCTTTTTCAGCAAGACTGAATGGAGTGGAGAGCTTCATTTTGACCTGAAAATATAGGAAGTTTGGAGAACTGGGTGAAAAGCTTTGGATTTGTTTTTAGATTTGTGAGAAAAGCATGCATAATTTCAAGAAAGTGTTTAAACCAGTGGTTCCCAACCTTTTTCAGCTCATGGCCCTCACAACCACACACATATGTTTTCGCGGCCCACTTCAAAAAAAATAACTGACCCCGCCATTGTTGGGTTAATAACTAAGTACTCAGAAGCTATATTCTTAACTGTTTTTATTGAATGAACTAGAGCTGTGCGATATGAAAAAAAAAAAAAACAACTATCGCGATTTCTTTGATCAATTTTGCGATTGTGACACACACCGATATGCTTTTACAGTCATAAATGCATTCAGGATTAATTTGAAACATATTTCCAAAAGAAAACCAATTAGAACTTTATCAAAAAATTGTAACGTCTCTAGAAAAGACATAAGTCAAAATTATCACTAAAGATGTAACAAAATGTATAGACTTATGGCAAAAAAAAGAAGAAGAAAAAAAAAAGAAATCCCGTGTAGGGACTTTTTTTTCTTTTTTGCCATGCATTGTTCATAGAGCTCATTAATTGTAGCAGTGCCTCAGATGTTTGCAGTGTGTATACAGTATGTGTATGCGGTCAGCAGCGAGAGCACATAAATATAACGCAAAAGCACATTAAAATAATGCACGTGCCTGAATCTCTCTGTTCGCAGCAGATTTCCTTTGCGCTGTCACAAAACCAGACGTAGCCTACTTGCTCAGATACACGATGCTCTGCGCAGAGAGTGTGCGCACATAAAACGCGTCTCCTCTCACTTAAACTGCGTCATGGGCACTCACAACTCTCTCTATGCTAATGTGTTAGATATTAATTATTTTCGCAAGTTTTTATTTCTAGCCTTTTACCGAATGCAGTGTGAACGCTCTGATCCGTTATCATGGGCTCGGACAAAAGGCGCATCACAGACAGTGTGTGAACCTGGAGTTAGGCATATGCCCAGTCTGTTCTGTTCTCGCGCTAGGCGCAATGCATTCCTGTTGGATCGGATAGCATACTACAGGGGGTCAGGGCCACGGAAAATCGTGCTATAAAGCGATTTAGAAATCGCACACGCTCAGATCGTGATTTTATGATGATTTCTATTAATCGCACAGCCCTAGAATGGGCTGGAAGTTAACAGAAAATAACTTGGGCTGGCACCGCTCAGCAAAACGGGAAAACCAGATCCAGACAGAGTTCGGCAGCGGGTACATAGTCACCGGAGCAAGCAATCAGGAGGAAACACAACAGCCATTAATGCATGTTTGAATTTGTTGTTCTGTAGCATATGCAGTAAAAATATCTAAGATAAATTGGTGGTTTATTCTTAAACCAATCAGCGAGCTCGAATAGTGGAAGCATAGTAACAGTTTACAGTTTTTTTCAGTCGCTAACAAGCATTTGTCCAAGCAGTTGTCACATTTTTAAAACTCTAAACACAATTAGCACAGCATCTGTCTATTGTGGCCATACCATTCACACATTTCATGTTGTTTTCACACAATATGGAGTCATTGAACACATTTCCACAATGCTTACATTTTCTGAACAGACAAGCTATACCTCCCAAAAAAATTATGGATCGTTTTTGTAGTATTTACAAATGTTATCACACAACATCCCACAATAGCAAAAACAATGTTCCAAACCTTAGATAAAGTATAAAAACCTCTGCTTCTGCAATGATATCAGTTCAAAAACAATATATCTTAGCTGATTTATGTTGTGTAAATTGGGCCAACCACAGCTGATTCCAATCTGGCTTAGACTCAATGGCAGGGGTTATTTTTTTCTATTACATTGACACTTATACAATAAAAGGAGGACTTTGAAAAGTGATATTTTTGGAAACAGAAACAGAAAAAGACAAACACTGTAATGTATGGACGAGGAAGAATAAGAGAAAGGGGCCCAGGGAGAAGAGCAGGAGCAGTGAGAGAAGCAGGAGCAGTGAGAGAAGCAGGAGCAGTGAGAGATGCAGGAGCAGTGAGAGGAACAGTGAGAGGAGCAGGAGCAGTGAGAGAAGCAGGAGCAGTGAGAGGAGCAGGAGCAGTGAGAGGAGCAGGAGCAGTGAGAGGAGCAGGAGCAGTGAGAGAAGCAGGAGCAGTGAGAGGAGCAGGAGCAGTGAGAGAAGCAGGAGCAGTGAGAGGAACAGTGAGAGGAGCAGGAGCAGTGAGAGGAGCAGGAGCAGTGAGAGGAGCAGGAGCAGTGAGAGGAGCAGGAGCAGTGAGAGAAGCAGGAGCAGTGAGAGAAGCAGGAGCAGTGAGAGAAGCAGGAGCAGTGAGAGGAACAGTGAGAGGAGCAGGAGCAGTGAGAGAAGCAGGAGCAGTGAGAGGAGCAGGAGCAGTGAGAGGAGCAGGAGCAGTGAGAGGAGCAGGAGCAGTGAGAGGAGCAGGAGCAGTGAGAGGAGCAGGAGCAGTGAGAGGAGCAGGAGCAGTGAGAGAAGCAGGAGCAGTGAGAGATGCAGGAGCAGTGAGAGGAGCAGGAGCAGTGAGAGAAGCAGGAGCAGTGAGAGATGCAGTGAGAGGTGCAGGAGCAGTGAGAGGAGCAGTGAGAGATGCAGGAGCAGAGAGAGGAGCAGGAGCAGTGAGAGGAGCAGGAGCAGTGAGAGGAGCAGTGAGAGATGCAGGAGCAGTGAGAGGTGCAGTGAGAGGAGCATTGAGAAGAGCAGTGAGAGGAGCAGGAGCAGTGAGATGAGGAGGAGCAGTGAGAGGTGCAGTGAGAGGAGCAGGAGCAGTGAGAGGATCAGTGAGAGATGCAGGAGCAGTGAGAGGTGCAGTGAGAGGAGCAGGAGCAGTGAGAGGAGCAGTGAGAGGAGCAGGAGCAGTGAGAGGAGCAGGAGCAGTGAGAGGAGCAGTGAGAGGAGCAGAAGCAGTGAGAGATGCAGGAGCAGTGAGAGGAGCAGTGAGAGGAGCAGGAGCAGTGAGAGGAGCAGTGAGTGATTGTTTTTATTTTACCCCCCCCCCCCCTTTTTATCTGGGCTTTTTGCTGTTGTTGTTTTTTGTTCAGAATGCTCTTATGTGTTTTATTGATATTTTGTTCACTGTAAACAATAACCTGTCGAACCTGTTCTGTTCTATCATACCGTGTTTCTACTGTACCTCCTGCAGTAAACAGTAAAGGAAAAAAATAGCTTTTAACTGGAATGCTTTTGAATGTGAACATTACTGTACATTTGGACATACAGTTCCTAACCAAGAAATTTAGTGTAAAACAGTGAATTGCATTTTTTGCATGCAAATACCTGTAAAACTGAGACTGAAAAGTCTATGCAGTTTTTGTAATGTCAACAATAGCCAGTATTTTGAAACCTGGTGTACTTTCACTGCATGTACCTTGTGAAGTGAAAACAAATGTTATTCTTTGACAGAATAATTTAATTTTGAGTCAGATTTCCAGTGTTTTGGTAAAGTTGGTGTGTGCAGAGAAAGGTGTGTTCTATTTTGAAATGAAGATTTAGTATATATTTAACAAAATGTGTTTTTGAGAAGAAAATTATCCATTTGGCCAGTTGTGTTTTGTAGGTGTGAGTCTGTGTTAAGAGTTTAGAAAAAGTATCTGAAGTATGGTTAAGCGCTTGTTAGCGATTGAAAAAAACTGTAATATTTCTTTTTTGTTATTTAATTATATATATGAAATGATGTTATGATATGACTTAGAGATTTTTACATATATTAACAATATTATTTCTTTTAATAGTAATTGGCTGCCCACCTGCAATACCAACGTGGACCACAGGTTGAAAACCACTGGTTTAAGCTATTGAGAAAAATTTTAATGGACTGAATATTTTCATAAATTGAGTGATTTGGGTGAGTACAGTGGTTATTTACATTTATTAAAAGGGTTGTACATTTTCAACTCAAGTACATTTTAAAACATTATACTCAACTTCAATCATGTATTTCCTGTGAAAATGCTCTAGGGATATTAACTTTGAAAAACCACTAGCCACAGTGGCCGGTGAGAAATAAAAAGGTTAATGTCAAGCAATGGAAACAAGAGCTTTAACAATTATATGTGTATATATATATATATATATATATATATATATATATATATATATATATATATATATATATATATATATATATATATATATATATATATATATATAAATATATATATATTTTTTTTTTTTTTTTTTTTTTTTGAAAGCTGCAAGTAAAGTATGAGATAAAACTCAAAATTGTAAAACAAGATAAGAAAAAAAAATACTCCTGCTTAACTGATAGCACTTATCTATCAGTATCTACACATTATCTTATCTCCACAGGATGCGGTGCACCATTTCCCACGTACACAGGTTTATAAAATAATGTTATGAAATGAGGGAGTGTACAAAGCTTTTTCACATTTTACAAAAATGCATTTTAGTTGCAATGTAGTGTTTAAAAATCATTCTAGAAACCACTTAAAACAAATAATATGGTTAAATTGGCTATATTGTCATAATTTCACACTGAATGTCCAAATGTAATGTCCATTAATCTATTATCTTTTATTAATCTTTTCACAGGTAAGTTTAAATTATTCTAGTTCAACTCCTGACCTCCCAGCTTGAATTCTTGGCTCTTCTTCAAACATAAAAACAAAAGGAAAAAACGTAAATATTGTTCCTTCTATACTTTTTACCCCACCGGTTTTTGCAGGTGGATGACTGAAGTGACTGAAGTGATGCTGCAACTCATGAGTACCTGTATGTTGATGAAGCTTACTTCAGTTTCAATAAAAAAAAGGACAAGAGAGAGGAATGTAGGATATGACTGGTCATTGTGTCATATTGCTGTCACTAAACAATGATAAAGTAGGGATAGATTTAACAGTCAAGACATTTTTTCTTCCACAATGTATGTTGAGATGTAAATGAAATTCTCTAGCCCGAGAATTTTCTGAAATACAAACTGTATGCATACCTTCCAATTTCTCTACCTGGTCTCATGGCACATACATACCTGGGGGCATGTTTTCGCGAGATGCGAAATACACACCAATAAGTACATATCACTGCAGTTTCTAAAAGAAACACTAGAGGCAGTAAAACTCTGACATCTTGTATTCCTTTTCACACAAATGTACAGAGTTTTGATTAATAAAGCATAATTTTTTGCACAATTTCTTGAAGAATATCATGCTATGACTTCAAAACAATATTAATATGCTGGGAGATTTGAAAACTGATACATTTGAACATTAGCATCACATATATCCACCTTCAAATCTATGGGTTTACAAAGTCAGTTTGTTCGGTAGCTCACGGACTATGTAGATGCACTCAGAGGCGAGGAGTTCTGAATCCTGTGTAACCATTTCTTGACAAAGTGGTTCAAATCCACTTGTAAGGAAGTTGAAATGGCACGGTAGCAACAACAAATACATTTTTACATCAGTTTTGCACTTGTTAACACTGTCGGGTAGGTTTAGGGTTGGGTTTGGTGTAAGGCATATTTCCAACATGACAGAGCATCAACTTTTGGTGACAATCCCCAGATATTTGAATTCTGAACCACTGCAATATATACCAGAAGCAACGTATTAAAAATATACGTACCTATATAAACTTAAAAAAAAACTTTTTGAAACTGCTGCGAAACGTTCAGTAAGGTACGTAAAAATGGGGTTGCAGAAATGTACCCAGAGGTACGTATTTGCCATGAGACTGGGTTACAATTTCTGATGGTCTATGGCAGTCTGATGTTGTTACAGGAATGCTGAAAGGCCATCTGCATGCATGGGCAGCCATACTAGCCTTCTGACCTGGTCTCCAGCTGGGGCCATCTACCGGGTAAGAATAGGAGTTTCAAGGACCCTGACTGTGGCAGATGTACTGTTAAAATGTCACCATTTGAGCCTTTGCCTACCTAAACATCTTGACCACTGTCTCAATGGCGATAGCAAAAAGCCTTAAAAACAAGATAGGGGCTTTCAAGGAGGAAAGACTTTTTCTTTTCCTTGATCCTCAAAAATTTCAACCTCAAGTGAAACCTCAGCCTCATAGTAGCAAGAGAGCGAACGATGGCATGAGCTGCTTGCTTGGTGACACAGAGGGCAAGGTCTGTTGTGCGGCAGAACTCTAGGACTGCATCTGAAGACAAGCCCTTATATTGATCGAGGTTTTTCAAAAGATTGTATTGATTCAATTGCACATAGTTTGGAAAAGCTCAGAATTAAGTTGAGAGCCTTCAAAGAGGATGCCGCCCCTGGAGAGACATAGCTTGCAAGAATCACAATCTGAAGAGATCTCTCTGCCAGAATAGAAGTGGCCACCAAGTGGGCTGAATGATCAGGCATAGAAAATAGAACTAGAGGGGTTTGAGAAAGGGATAAACCCATCTCTTGCAAATGTGATTGCGTTCCTCATGTATTTATGCTCTGAGTTTAGTTTATTCCATTGTCGGGTCTTATTAAAGTTATATCAAAGTTGGTTATGTATTTAATTATTTTATTTTATTTTATTTGGGGGGGGGGGTATTTCTCCTTGATTATTGAAGTATCTACTGTAGCTATTCCAGAAACCATTGAGTAGGGTGGCCATATGCACTGTTCAAATGGGACACGTCGTGGCCAGGATTTTAAAATTGCCTAAAGCAGTGGTTTTCAACCTGTGGGCCGCGATGGTATTGCAGGTAGGCCGCCAATTAAAAGAAATAATAATATTGTTATTAGATGTAAAAATGTCTAAGTCATAGACATAATAACTTCATTTCATATATAATTAAATAAAAAAAACGAATATTAAACTGTAACTGCTTCCACTATTCAAGCTTGCTAAATGGTTAAAGAAAAAAACGCCAATTCATCTTAGACATTTTTGCTGCATACAGAACAACAAATTCAAACATGCATAAATGGCTGTCAGCGTGTTCCCTCCTGATTGCTTGCTCCGCTTACTGTCTACCTGCTGCCGAGCTCTGCCTGGATCTGTTTTTCCTGTTTTGCTGAGTGGTGCCAGCCCAAGTTATTTTTTGATCATTGCCAGTTCATTTAATAAAGACAACATTAACCCAACAATAGCTGGGTCAGTCAATTTTTTTTTTTTTTTTTTTGCAGTGGGACGTGCAAACATATGTGTTTGGTTGTGTGGGCTGCGAGTTGAAAAAGGTTGGGAACCGCTGGCCTAAAGCATCCAAAGCAGTTTGATCAATAATATGCAGGCATTGTACATAATTGACCAATCATGGGAGTGCACGTGAAATGTAAGATATATAGTGAACGATCAAAGCATTGCAAATATGCACACATGTTTGTTCATTCGTTTGACTTAAAGTGTCGCTTGCACACCAATCAAAAAAGCATAAGGAGCTGTCTGCTCTGCTCTCTATAGCTCTCATGAAGGTTACACAATCATCAAACTACACAGTACACACAGCCAAAACCTAGATATTTTAGGTAATGTTAAATCCTGTCCGGGACATGTCCTGTATGAATGACGCATATGGCAACCCTATCATTAAGTATACATTTTTGCATGTGTAGGCTATGTGTAGGCATATGGTTGAACGGGCTTTTCAAAGTATACTCCATCTTATAGTGTGCTTGAACACAGGCAGTCAGAGCATTCACTCTAGAAAGTTTCTTCTTTGTCAAGTGTTATTTCTAATTATACCCAGAGGTTATGACCGATAAAATGTCTTGTACTCTTTTGAACTAGAGTTGCTGTTATCTAATTACCCCCTCTCACAAGCACTTCTCAATGTGTGTGTATGTTGCTGTTTAAGTCTCCAGTATTTGTTGCTGTTTTCGTTCAATTTCTTTAGTTTCGTTTTCTAATTTTTAAACAGCAGCCTGGGCCAGTGTTGTAAACTTGTGGAACAACTGATTAGTACAAAATAAATTCAATGCTCATGTGTGACCTGCGCATACAAAGTATGCATGATAACAAAAATTGGGTGGTGTGCATACTATTCTGGGGATGAAATGTATGTCAAGTACACTGTATGCAAATATTTTGACCTTTAGAGTATGAAATATCATGAATTTCAATGTGCACAATGTTTTGAGAAAAACGTAGCAAGGAAGTGTAGATGCATATTTATCTCAAGTCAAAGTGGAAGAGAACTTAAAAAAAATAATAATTCAAAATGCACTAAAACTACAAAAACATGTTATGCATGTCTGCTCATTTTCTCTAACACTATCAAATGGCGCCACCCTACAAACACACTATTTATCACTCATCAAACAATGACCTCAAATTCACTAACAACAGATTCACTAACAACAGCCTTACTAAATGTATTCTTTTTGTAAAATTTCTTTACAAAACAAGACTACTTGAATAATGAATTGAATAATCACATTTAATTCTTTTTAGAGTACGTTTTAAGTACCATCCAACCTAACGTTAAAAAGAACGGTTTAACTTTTGCATAACTTTTTCAAATTCATTTAGGCATTTATATATTTATCAGAAATTACTTTACAACTAATCAGACCTAGAATACCTAGGGATAGTAAAAATGTCTTAAAGCATTCTTTGGTGTGCCCGATTTTATATCAAATGTTTAAGATTTTGGAAACTTCCTACCTGCTCTTTTGTCCAGTTTAGAAGCGAGATCCTCTGCAAATGTGCATGAAAACACCTGCGTAAAATAAAAATAAAAAAACCCACCATATAATTGCTGCACATTTATAACATTCTATGTAGTTATTATAAAAAAAAATATATAATAAAATTAACAACAGAGAAAATTAGTTTGTAAGAAACCTATATGAGAAGGTCAAATCTTACCTGAAAAAGGAAAGTAATAATGCAACACGACATAACCCCTAAAACCTCCATTGCACGTGCAAATTGTCTGTGGGAAAAATATAATATAACGTTTATTCCACCATCTAGGCTATTATTTTAAACTAAATGTAGCTGTTCTTACAATCACACGTAAAGATCAGCCAGCAAATAGATTTTGTTCTTGTCTAACCAGACAAGTGGTCTAACCACCGTCTACAGCCTTATACTTCCTCAAAACAAGGTGAAGCTCGATGCAAATGTTTCATAAGGCTGGCTGTTGTTCGTGTTGCTGCTTGTTCAACTGTCGCTGTCTCATGGTGGTGGCGTGTAAAAACTAAATTCAATAGAAAGTGTTATCACAAAAACGAATTCACTGGAAAACGTTAACATGTCTGCACTTGAGAAAGTCAAAGTTTTCTGTTTTCTAACAACTAATGTTGCAAGCTTTTGGCTACGTGTTAGGTGCATTCAGCTAGTTTGTGCAATAGTCAGGTTTTTACAAGCAAGAAAAACTTTGGGCACTGGGATATCTGTAACCTTTTAAAAGGTTTACTTAATACATTATGTGAACAAAATATTGAAATAGTGATACTTTTGCATTGTAAATATTTAATGTTAAATGTTTAAAAGTTGGTATCACAGCACCAACTACAATAACAAAAGCATTTGTACTAGTGTGTTTGTATTATATGTATTATATCACTATAAAAACATTGGCCCTGGAAATGACCCCCCTGGTCTAGATGATTAATTAGTTGGAGTAAAATGATATTTTTTGTGTATTGTAAGCTGAAAATAAATGTAAATGATCTGCATTTTTGATAAATTGTGAAAATAGTACCAAAGCGAATAAAATACTTAAATATCTCTCAAACCATCATATAGAATATAAAACAAAAACGGTCTTATTGGGTTGTACACTAATGCCCCCCAGGACAAAAAGAAAGATTGCGGAATGAGTTGGTGAATGTGTTACAACATCCTGGAATTTACACCTTTCTCATGAAGCCAACAAGCGTCTGCACATGCAGAAGATGGCCGCCATGCAATGAAAGATAAACAAATATGGAGAACAGAGCGACCTCTTGACCTTGAGATCCACTGTCCGGCAGAGTTTAGCTCCAACCCTTATCAAACACACCTCAAGAAGCTAATCAATGTCTTCAGGATACTAGAAAGTCGCAGGTAGGTGAGTTTGATTAAGGCTGGAGAAAACTGCAGGAAAGTGGCTCTATAGATACTCTGGTAAAAATAGTGGTGGATACTGTTTTCACAGAGTGACAATACATCCAAATAACATATTTCCACTAAGTGTAAATAGTGATGTATGTCAAAGTGTAAATAAAAGTAATATGTTTGTATTATATGGTTTGTATTAATGATAAATTATCTGTGCAATTGATTCATTTACCCTCCTTCATTCTTTTGTAAAGAGTGTACAAGAAGCATACTGTTATGCAAGAAAAATGTCAGACTGTAAATAATAAAGTTTATATACAGTATATATACAGCTATCTATATATAAATGTAAATAGATACTGAGATACTGTCTTGCAGGTTTAAATCACATGACCGTTGAACACTACTATTGGTGACGATCAGTGAAACTATTTACTGTTGAATAAATGAATGATTACTGACTGAAAATGGCACCAAAATTATAGCAGTGACTGAAAACACTTGCAGCATCCACACAGATAGGTGTCAGTGTCCAAACCTGCCCTATAAGGTAGTGCAACTTACACACACACACACAAATACAAATACATGCACATTTTTATATCTGACATAGTGTAACGTTAAGGTTCAGTTTTTTTTCATGTTTTCATTGTATTTTGTACTGTATTCTTTGTTTGGTCATCTGACCTAGCTTCACTTTCTGTTTAATTGCTTATTCTGAAAACCTGTCATTTAGTTCATTATCTTATTAGCTTCTGTGTATTCAGTTCTGCCATGGGTTACCTCACTCCTGGGCTGTGTCCCACTTGCCTCGGGAGAATCCCTGCTGCCATTTTGAAGTGCATTCCACATGGTGCAGTTGGTAAGGGAAGTTTATATAAACCAGTAGTTCTCAAACCTGTCCTGGAGGATCCCTAGCCCTACAAAATTTGCCTGGCTACCTTATCTATGTAACACACCTGATTTATCTCATCAGTTCGTTAATTTAGACTGCCAAACATGAATTGGGTGTGACATACAAAAAGTGCATGGCTAGGAGTCTTGGTTTGAGAACCCCTGATATTAAACAGAACCTCAACCCCTTGATTTGACTGAGGGAGCGAGTATGCTTCATATGCACACTTCAGGCTGCTCAATAGACCATAATGCAACTGATTATAATGTCATAGCACATTGTGTTTAATTTAATATATAATATAAATCTATATAAAAAATTTTTAAAATTAATTTATAATTATTACAATTATTATTTTTATTATTATTATTATTTCTTTTTACATTTTAACTGCCCGAGCGTACCTACATGCATATAGAATGTTGCAGTAAACAAATCAGTAAGGGGGAAATGTACATTTATACATTTAGCAGATACTTTTTTCCAAAGTCACTTACAGTGCATTCAAGATATATCTATGTAACACATAGATATATCTTGTGATATATAGATATACATAGATATACCCACAACCCTTCGATTGGGAGTCCAACCCTCTAACCATTAGGCCACGACTTCCCTTGCTTATTCTAACACCTGTTTCTGTGTATATAAGCGATTTTGTTGGTTCAAGGTGTCATAATGTATGCAAATGAACAGAAGATAGTAGATAGGTAGAATGTATCAACATACCACAATTTACATGAAAACCTGTTCAGCACTAGCTGACTATAAATATTCAGAAGATCTGTAGAGCTTTATTCATTTTATTTTTATAGGCCAACAGGTTAAACAGATTTTAAATATAACCACTAAACCATCACCATCAATTTATTTATTTGATTGATTGATTGATTGATTTACTGATACATGATCTGAACCTGCAGTGATTTTTCCTATTAAAATAAAACGTCTGTGACATTTACTACTGACACTGGGCACACAGACAGAACAAATGAAAGCATCAAGTTACATAAGAATAAATCTAAAAGCAGTTTACACAGAAATTCAGTCTGCTTGTGTTTCATGAATAGCCAATTGACTACAAATCTATGAAACGTTTTCCTTGTGAGAAAATGGATGTGTGTGAGTCTTCAGCTGGCTTAGCTGCACAAGACACATACTGCATTTAAACGTTACATATTTGCTGTTTTTCCATTTAATAATTCTGTGTGAAATTATATAGCTGTGCAATCCCAGCATCCAACAAGCAACAGGTCAGTAAGGTGTTTTGATTGGTGACTGGTGTAATTATAAAATTGTTTAGGTATATTCTTGTTAACATTTATTAGCTGAGGTATAGGGATTAAGGTTAGGGTTAGAATCATGTCAATTGCAAGCCTGTCTGCATTTTTATTTTCTGTGAAACACACACACACACACACACACACACGCACACATGTCTGGTCAGCTATCCTTGTGGGGACTCTCCATAGGTGTAATGGTTTTTATACTGTACAGACTGTATTTTCTATCGCCCTACACCAACCCTACCCCTAAACCTAACCCTCACAGGAAACTTTCTGCATTTTTAGATTTTCAAGAAACTTCATTCTGTGTAATTTATTAGCTTGTTTACCCGTGGGGACCTCAATTTAGGTCCTCACCATGACACGAGTCCCCATGAGTCTGTGTGTATTCAGGTTTAAGTCCCCACCAGAATAGAAAAACAAGTACACGCACGCACCCCCCCCCCCACACACACACAAAGAATATTTTAAAGAGCAATGGGCTGCAAATATTACCCCATATGACATTCATTGGGGGAAAAAAAAGTTTGTAATTGTATCGATTTTGCAGTTTTAGTGAACTAAATCTTAAAAGCATATTTTTTAAAAACTACTTGCAGATAAAATACTTTAAAATAAAGTAAATAAAATGTTACGTAACTGTATTGAAAAAGACTGACATAACACGTACTTAAAAATCCTTACTGCAAGAATCATTGCGCTACAAATTGCTGTAGGCAGAGGGCGCCATGGCTCTATGAATAGGGTGTAGTTTTACGTTTTAGTCCAAGTATTCTTGAAGAAAAAAGCAAAAGCTCCCTGTGTGGCCATTCTTTTGACATACTTTTGACATACATATTATTATTTATTTTTTTGCATATAGCTTTAATGTATGTAGTACATGAATCAGTTCAGAATTCTGTCACTTGGAAATTATAAAAATGTTGACAGTTGTTGGTGCCTATACATTGTCCCACCACCAGTGCAGTCAACATGGGACCACACATTATAACTATTTTAATTCAGCTCACCCCTCACTGACAAAAAAAAAATTCCAATGTCAAATGTCATTAATTACTATAAATGATTGTTTTCATTATCAGACAAAATAATAATAATAATAATAATAATAATAACCCCAAAAATTACTTGTATAACATAGTAAACTACTACAGTTTAACCCTGTGTGTACTGTACCTAGCCCTTTTCCCCTTAAGAAAATCACAGATGCAATCATCTTTAATGGCCTCTTCTTTTGGCATAAGCATTGTGCACAGCTGGGATGTCTTAGGGGGAAAAATATACTAAAACACTGAGGATTTTAACCTGCATGTAAAAAACTGTATTGTCGGGTCACTGTCAGTGACAATATCTTCTCCGCCCCATTGTCCGAACATGTGGAGGCAGGTGACAAATGAGAAACACATGGCTAGGAGTTCATTCACAAGACAACGGCTGAATTACCAGACCTGAATAGATGTCCTCTCATGGAGGGTGGGGGGGGGTTCTTTTTCTTGGAGAATGGGGGAACCCCAGCCCACTGTAGACCCAAGAATCCTGTATTTAATTGCTGGTTGCCAGGGCAATGCCTGGCTTTAGAGGTGCTAGAGTTTGGAAGGCAGCAGGACCGTCTGCAACAACACTGAGAATCCAGGGT
The DNA here is from genome assembly GCF_003368295.1 of Carassius auratus. Taxonomy (NCBI): domain Eukaryota; kingdom Metazoa; phylum Chordata; class Actinopteri; order Cypriniformes; family Cyprinidae; genus Carassius; species Carassius auratus. The sequence continues at coordinate 25,718,225 of NC_039249.1, read as the reverse complement.
GATGGTAGGCTCTTAGGAAACATGCTGGCTCACTCAACCTGCCTGCAGTCAAGATCAGCACCTGCCGAAAGCTTGCCAGACCTCTGTAGTCTGTCACCTGCAGGTGGAAGGCGGTTCTGCGTTATTATAAATCATTGTGGCTGACATCTTTAGTGGCATTCTTGCTAGAGTTACTTGCGCCTAAGACTTCATGTATCTGCACATTGTTTGTAGAGCTGATTTTTATTGCTTTTCTAGAGCTGCTGTTGAAACAGTTAGAATTTGTTTATGCATATAGCTGTAGGGTTTAGGAGCAGGTGTTGTAGTGTTCAGTGGCTCATTAACGACACAGATCTTCTGGCTTCCTTGTGAGACCGGACCCTTAAGTGTCTCTAATAAGCTTTTTGTTGTAAAGTGTGAGAGTGACCTGCTTTGACCCTGTTTGCCACAACTTGAGCAGGTCATGTTGGCACAATATGGTTGTTCACAGAAGTTTTCTATACTCAAACTGCATTTGGGTCTTTGTGCTCAAACATCTCCTTCGTGTCCATTATGACTTACTTACTACCATCTTGAGTTTTAATAAGTATCATATTCTATGTTAGGAACACCAAAGATAACATTATTTCAAGTCTAAATAAATTATTCACTTGTTAATTATTTGATTTAATGTTGTGAAAAAGCACGCTTTAGAATACTTTTTGGTATACTTAGCATGCTACAGTATTGTTAAGTGCTAACTGAATGTAAAGTTTTTTAACACTTAACTGCATGCTGTTTTCAGTCAAATGAAAATGTATTATTGTTCAAATTTAAATTAAATTCAATTAGTTGTTCTTTTACATCTTTGCAATTTTATAATTCTATTAAAACATTAAAGTATTACAGTCTTGAAAAGAACTGTGCAGATTCGTGACTGTGAAAAAAAAAAAAAAAAATTATTTTTCATGTCATTTTTATATTTGTTTTTAAAGGCATCATACACAGGCTTAGATAATCCATTCTCGTGTTTAATTCATAATTATATATTTAAAAAGATCCTGTTCCTAATAAACATCTGTGAGTGTCCAAGTGATGTTGGATGGCTTACACTAAATAAGTGAGAATATTAGTTTTCTGTTAGATGACCAGGAAACTTTTATTGAAGCTTGGGCATGTGTGAGATTTATGCCCTTGCAGAAGTGTCAAGAGAAAGTGTTTGAAGCGCAGCACCAACACAAGAGAGATGCAGTGCTTTGGAGTGGTGACCTATCTTAACTTCAGAGGTTAAAGGGCACAGAGTAAAACACAAATGCAGTGATCAATCTGTGGCGGAAAACAAGCCTAGATTGAGGGTGGAAAATAGGGTGGGGTTGCTGGCTGACAGGAACAGGCCTCTAAATGTTACCGTGCTGCACCTGTTCTGGGGAACTTATTTTCCACAACAAGTGGACAGATATAACCAACTCTTGGCCCCTCCTTAACCAGAGCAGAAGAGCGCAGTGCTGGTGCTGCTGGGGTAACAAGTGCAATGCATTACTGTCATGCACTGTGTGTCAACGGGTTGTAAGAGCTTGATATTTATATACTCCCAGCACTCAGTGTGGAAAATATTCTGTAAATCTCAGCGGCTGTAAAAATATCTGCCTCGAGCTGGATAGCATCCGCTTAATAGGCTAAATATAGGCCAACTTTGTCTTAAAGGTGGCTAAAAGTAGCAGCTGTAATTATAATAGTGTGCCATGTAATGCAGTTCCATACTTACTTTATAAACAGAATCCCCTATTTTTATACCGTAGAAGTTTTCGTTGATATCTCAGAAACATTTTTATCATTTGCAGCCTATAGTTACCTCATATAATCATGCTTAACAAATGCCTCACTGTCACTGATGCATTTTAAGGGATTTTTGCTGGCATGGAAAACAGCCAAACTTATCTACAAGATGGAAATAGACATGAAAGCTACAGACACACACACATTTCTTTTTTAATTTCACCTTTTAAATGGTATATCCCAGTCACCAGAATTATAAAGCAGCACAGATACAGATAGTAATAAAAAAATGTTTCTTAAGAAATGAGCACCAAATCAGCATATTAGGATGATTTCTTAAGGATCATTTAACACTGAAGATTATTGTAATGTCTGCTGAAAATTCTGCTTTGCCATCACAGAAATAAATGACATTTAAATTGTTTTATATTATTTCATAATATTACTATTTTACCATATTTCTCATAGAATAAATGCAGAATTAGCATAGGAAACTTCTTTTAAAAAGCCTAAATAAGTTGGAACATGGGCTGAAGTGTTACTCTTTAAAGTTTAGTCAAAATTTTTAATTCTGTCATTAATTACTCACCCTCATGTCGTTCCAAACCGATAAATCCTTTGCTCATCTTTGTAACACAAATGAAGATATTTTTGATAAATCTGAGCACTTTCTGACCCTGCATAGACAACAACAGAATTCAAGGCCCAGAAAGGTAGTAAGGACATTGTTAAAATAGTCCATGTGACATCCGTGGTTCAGCTTTAATTTTATGAAGCTACAAGAATACGTTTTGTGTACGAAGAATACAAAAACAATGAGTTTATTCAACTTTTTTTCCTCTCTCAAAAAGAAAATCTTAATCTGTGTTCCAAAGATGAAGAGAGGAATTTCATTTTGGGGTGGAAAGAAAATTTGACTGTTTTCCTCGTGGCATTAAGTAAACCTTTCACCACTATGTCTCCAACTCAGTCCAAAAGTTGATTCTCTGAGAGACAAGCTGTGATTGACAGAACAAGGAGTGTGGAAGACTTGGGCTGTGGGGGTTGTGGGGGTACACTGGCTGCTAGTGTTTGGAGACACAGGTGTTCTCAGTGGAAATGGGGAGAGCTGACTCATTAGATCAATTGGAAACTCTCTGAATTCCACTCCTTCTTGCCAGAGGCAAGTGGGAATGGAAGCCCTCCTGCTTGGCCTATTCTTCAGCTGGTCAGAAATAGTCCCTCAAGATCTATTTTTGACCCATCTGAAGCAGTATGGGGGTGGGCCAATGCCTGCTTCACCATGGCTACAACATATTTTTAGAGTTGGACACTTCTTTTGTGGAGTCACAGTGGTTATAGTTAGGACCATCCGTGTCAGCTGACGATCACGTCATGGAGCATAGTGACAGGGGGTCAAGATCATGTCTGCCATTGTGGCCTTTAGTTTATCCAGCTCTTTCTCGTCAGCAGCTACAATAGATTTAGGACACAACCAGACGGGAACACCTGCATGGTCAATATGAAGAAGACTTGCTTTAGCAGACAGTGGGATTGGCGGACTGTGGCTAAGGAATGAGACAAATGTAAATTTAGTGTTGGAGGTGAAGGTTTGGTCATGCCGGCTCCAGTCAGGCTAAATGAACAAATTCCAGTCTATGTCTGCTGTTTCATGACTATGGTAAAATACCACCAGACTTGCAGATGGAGCCAAACCTCTGCCCTCTAGAGCTGTCCCTTAATATGGGAAGAGAACCTGTTGGTCCTGAATCATTAGGCCTTTTACATGAGTAGTGATTTTTGTTCTATGGTCCATATGAAGAAGCTAAAAAAGAAACTGAGTTTAGTCTGAAAGTTTATCACTACCAGCCCAAAAACTGTTTCATGTTTCATGAATAGTCATCTTGTATTTAGCAAAAAAAAAAAAATGTAGCTTGTTTTCCAAAATAATTTTCTTCTTCACAGTAAAGTCAATAAAAAGGGTTTTCAAAATAGTTCTATAAGTAAAGGCAATGTGGTCATTTCCAACCCATTTGTTCTGTAATGTGACGTATTTCAGAGTGAATCAACATCAGAAAAAATGTGAAAGCAACAGTTAATTTTCAACTGTTCAGCTTCCAATTGTGAGTACACATTGACTTCAGCGTTTAGGATGGCACAATAAAGTGAGAACTACTGACAAATACTGACACAGTTAAACCAACTATAAAATATAACCTAAGAATAACCTAGCATAAAATCATGCATTTGTGTCACTATTAGTTACACCATGTGAAATACACCACTCCCCATTTTTAAGGTCCTATGTATTTTTAACTATATATTTTGAATCTTCTCAGTCAATGCAGCAGTATCGGACACCTTGGAATGAGAATACTACCAAACAGGAAGTGAGGTTGTATCTAATGCTCTAATGAGTGCTGCACACTCGGCCCTGTTATCCCTCGATTCTTTAGATTCATTGCTTAGGACTGTAAATAATGTTGCAGGGGTTTTTGGGTCCATTATTGCTTGCAGCTGTATTTATCTGTAAATATATGACACCTCTTATCAACACATAATGCACGGTATGTGAGCATGCTTTTGTGTGATGTTTATATAGGTTGAGCAATCATAATTCAGCTTGTTTCTTGTAATAACCAGCAACTGACTCAACTGACATTAATTCATGTGATAATTTTTTTTTTTTTTAATATGTAAAACATTCTGCCTTCTTCATTGTGTGGACTCATAGTCATATTGTCCCTTTTTCATCTGTGATTAAACAAATGGACTCTTCCTATGAAATATTTATCTTGGACAAAAGAAAATGAAGACTAAGACCCTTACTGATGGAGTTTTGGCATGGCACCATTACGGCATGCAGCTGGCCTCCATCCACCTGCCAATAAACAGATATATATACATGGATTTTTTCCATGCACAATTACAAATGTAGGTTTTATTTAGCCTCAAAGAATGTTCCTCTCCACAGCTGCCATGAATATAGACATATTAATTAATACTGTGTGAGCTGGGATGTAGGATAGGACTTAATGGCATGTGAAGTCAGAAGTTCAACAATCTGTCTGACCCATAATAAGCAGACATGGAAGCCTACAGCAGTTGTTTCAAAACCTATTTCATCTGCTATAATACTATACAGGACACGTTATTAGAAAAATATGATTTTATTGTGTTCTTTGAAATTTCTTCATTACAAAACATAACCTGAAAAACCATCAAAACTATCATTATAGCAACTTTCTAAGATCACACACAATGTACAGCATAATGTGATTACAGTTTGTTCATTTAATTCAAAGAGTATACAGTACATCAGTCAATATACCAAGACCCTTGAGTTTGGGAGGCACTTTGATTTGACAAACTTTGGCACTATAACTTACCCTGACAACCCACAACCTACGACATATTAGGACATGGGCAGCACCCGGCCTCTTCATGCTTTGTCAGGAGGGATATTCTGGAGAAGGTTTTAAAGCAGCTTCGGCACTGGTATTTCTTGATCTCGGAGTGGGTTTGTAAATGTGCCCGAAGGTTTGAGCGGTCAGCGAATGCACGACTGCAGTGGGGGCAGGAGAATGGCTTTTCACCTGAAATAATGAAATGATTTGAGTTAGCTCTTACCATTTTAGATCCATTTTCAAAATACAATGTGTCATTTTCAAATTTCTTTAAGCAGAAAATCAACAAAAATGTAAATGTTATTTGTTACATATTGTTATATATGAATTTTCTGTGTTGTAAATAAAACATTAAATTGTTTTAAATAATGGTGCTTTGCCAATAGAAGAAGCTTTTTTGGTTATCTGAAGAACCTTTCTCTTCACAAAAGGTTCGTTGTGGTGCATAAAGGTTCTTCAGATTATAAGAGGGAGGAAAGAGATGGTTCTTTAAAAAACCTTTGACTGAATGGTCCTTTGTTGAACCAAAAATAGCTCTTCTATGGCACTGCGTTAAAGAACATTTTAAGCACCTCCATTTTTAAAAGTGTATGTTTAAGAGTATGTTTTACTCTTAAGTCTTTCTACTGAATGAATTAATAACGTTATTAATTTTAACTCAGTTCAATGTATTACTTGCCATTTCTTTTTAATTATTTTACGACATTTCTTTGTAATTTAGAGTGAAAACATTTTCTAAGTAAATCATAGGCCTGTTTTATATTCTTTCTCCCAAGAAACACAAAAGATTACATTTGACAAAATTTCCTTGCTTCTGTTTTTCATACACGGAATGTGGATAGTTTTTATTCCAAAAAATACTGAAAGAACTATAAAAGTTTCATAATCAATGGTGTTTTAATGTCCGTGATGTCAAAAAAAAAGCACAACATGTTTAAGGGTGCCTTTTATAATTCTACAGAATTGGAAATGAGATTTGAGAATGCAGAAGGAAATTGTCAGTGAAAAATGACTTAAATAGACAATTCGCCCAAAAATGAAATTGTGTCATGATTTATCCACCCTCATTATGACTTTTCTTCTGCAGAACACAAGATAAGATATTTTGAAGAAAGTTGACGACCAAACATTTTTGGATTCCACTGACTTTTTCATTGTATTGAGATAAAGAAAGAACAAATGAACGAAAGAATGATCATGTTATGTTATGTTGAATTTATGTTCAGCAGAAGAAAGACATACAGATTTGGAATAACATGAGGGTGAGTAAATAATGACACTCTTCATTTGGGTGGACTGTCCCTTTAAGTTTTGGTCGGTTCATTTCGTAAAGCCGTCATATAACTTAATAAGACTTGAAATATCACGTTTTATATGGTTTATATAATTTTGTTGTTGTTGTTGTTGTTGTTGTTGTTTTCATATGAAAAGTGGTACTGCCATCCTGTCTAACTTATTTTGTTTTCACAGAAGTAAAAAATATGAGATGACATGAGGGTGAATAAACAATTAATTTTTTTTAAGTGACATATTCCTTTAAGAATATATATTGTTTTAGCTTTCCAATCCAGTAAATACAAAATTGTCCCTACAAGTGTTTACAGCCTGTGAACGTACCTGTGTGTGTGCGAATGTGTCCCTGAAGTAGCCAGGGCCTAGAAAAGGCCTTTCCACACAGTTTACACACACATGGCAGTGTGTGTGTCCGGATGTGCATCTTCAGCGCCCCTAGACTCACATACTCCTTGTCACAATACTTGCAGCTAAAGTACTTTTGGCATTGCCACTGACAGTGAATTTGTCTTTGGTTGGCCAGACTAGATAAGGTCAAGAAAGCTTTCTGGCAGTTAAAGCAGTCATCGCTGCGCTCCTGACTGCCGCCAGTGGTGCTCAGTGCTAAAGGCGACACAGGGACATTGTCTTGTAGGTCTCTTTGGGAGAGCTGAAATGGCCGTGGTTTTGTACACTCCAGCATTGGGAGCGCAGGCTGCATATCTCGAACGGGACTGGATGTTACAGGTAGGGGGTAAGTCATACCCAGAAATGTGCCGTCCATGGGCAGGCTTGGGTGGGCAGACTTGGGTGGAGGCACACAGATCCCTGAACTGATGGGGTTCATCCGCAAAGTGGGGCTCAATGCTGAGTTGGCAAGAAATGGTGCAGGAAACGGATTCTCATGGGGATGAAGAAATTTGAGTTTGGAGCTTGGAGATTCAACATGGATCACCTCTGTGGAGATATGTAATGCACATGATCACATCAAACAGTGTGAAATTCTTGAAATGAACATTTAAATACACAGCTAAACAATTATTATTAATAATTCCCAAAGATTATTTAATGCTGACTGTTGAGAATCATCTGGATAACCCTGGATTTAATTGATTGGATTTAATTGAATTAATACACATACAATCTTATTAATTAAGAACATAATTAAATCGTGTAATGTGTTGGGTTTGTCTGACAATTTAAACGAACAGAATTATGTTTTCAATGTTTACTGTTCAGGGCAAATCAGACCATAAATGCATTGCTACATACAAAGCAGAAATTGTATGAAGTGGTAATAGATATATATTTCTATGGACACATTTTATTGACCAATAAACATAGCAAAGAGAGAGGGGGAGAGAGACAAACAAGAACCACCTCTCATAATTACTATGGTCAAGTCCACCGATTATTATTTTCAATTTTTCTCTAAGACATACTTTTGGCAAAGATGTTATGATTGGGCCAATAGTGGAGAACGAAAGCATATATTTTAAGGCACTGCAGGGTACAAGCATCATTAAGGAGCACTATATCCATCTTCAGCTTTTCTAATAGGACTCTTCAAACCCCAAAGTGAGGGCTAACACAAAAGAGACCCTCTTTTGTGAGAGATTGTGCACCTGCTAAACTCCAGGCTCGTTTGAGATATCTGTTCTCAGTCTTCATAAGTTTCTTATTATCTACTCCTCGTGACTGTATAGAACATCTGTGGCTGATCATACAGGCCCATCACAAAGAAGCTTAAACATTTCAAGCAGTGACAGGCTATTTTTTTTTTCTGTGTATTTATTACTTTATAACTCATGTTAACGTAAAGACTAAATGTAAATTAAAAAGTCTCAGGGAAATATGAATACATAATAAGGATTCATCACCATATGCATTAGGCTATATAAGTCATGCCCATGTTAACTATTTTGTACAAACCATACGATTTCCAGATATGTCCTTATTTGTTAAGTCAGAACGTTATTAATTTACAGTGCAAAACATGCAAATAATTTAATCTTCCCCTTCAGACATTCACAAGCTATATAGATATATAAACATTTATTAAATTATCATTAATACATTTAAATGATCATTAAATTAAAACTGCATTTAACATTTTCCAAATATGTTTTTCACATTACTACGATGCAAATATAAAAAAACAAAAAAAAACAAAACAATGATAAGATAATAATAATCAAACTAATAAAGCAAATAGAGATCTGTGGCATGTAGTTTCTATGAGGCTACGGAAAAAACAGCTTTCACTGCCATTAACAAGCTAGATAAAGTCGAGACGAAAGTTTGAAAATAACTTACCATGTTTTTTGGAATCCAACACACCATAGTCAGGCTTCTTGTTAGTGAGGTGTTTCTTCACCAAGAAAGACCTTGGCATCGTATCTTGGGTCTTTTCAATGAAATAACTGTTGCTATATCTGACTAGCGCAAGTAGTTCTGCACGCGCAAGAGTTTTAAGAGGGAGATGGTGTATTGAATAAATAGCTGATGCTTGGAGGTTGTCTTTGCGCAACATTCTTCTCGAGTAGAGAAGAGAGTCAGGTGCAGGCTAGACGTAAATTATCATACACATTTTGCTCAACCAATCAGAGTGAAAGGACAAGTGTAAGAGGGCGGAACCATGTTTGTGCCGACATTCCACAGCAAACAGGTGCACGCGTGCGATTAAAACATTAAAACATATGGCACTTCTTTCCCCAGTGAGTAGATCTTTTTTCACGCACACTTTCTATTAGACCACTCTTTGAGAAAAAGACAAGTTATAGCTTTTAGAATTTTTATTAATATAAATATTTTAAATATTTTTATTAATTAAATCAATAAATATTAGCCTAAACAAACGAAAAAAAAGAAAGAATAAATCTTATTAATTATTACTACATATTTGTTAATAATAATAGAATGATGAGGCAAAGCTAGGTGACTTGTTACTTTTCTCAGGCTAATTTAAATAAGTCGGTGTTTCTTATTTAAAATTTTTCTCCTTTGTTGTTTATTTCACTTCATTGTATTGTTCTATCCCAGCAACATAAATGCCCCACGAATCTTAATTTAAATGTAAAAATGTAATTAAACGTTAAGAGCATAGGGGAGACAAGATAGTCATATAACACGTTTATTTTTATAATTCCTTTTTTCTTTTTTTTTGTGCTGTGCGTCTGAAACTTTTAGAACTTTCCCATATTGTTACAAATAAACATCCCTGATCCTTTTTTATTAATGTCAAGCACAAAGTACTGTACGACCCACTCCACTTCTGAATGGGTTTTAAATGTGTAGTCGTGCAAACAAGTGCGTTTTGAATTTTGTGCATGATTTATTTATGAAATTTTCATTTGTTCAAAACAATTAGTATGCCCTTCTCTGTCACCACTTCCTGCCACAATTGATTCCCATTTTATTTAAAACATTTTAATTTAAAATGCAAACACAAAGTAGGCTAAATCAAATATTTTAATTCAGTTCAAAATTGCTAATACAACTGGAAACAAATATACATATCCATCAATCCAAACTATTCAGAGCAATTCAGGAAACATAAAAATGTTAGCTAGGTTGTCAATACACCTTCCTTTGAAAGCAACATGAATTGCTTTTACAAATGTAAGGGTTTGAAGAGATTCTAGACATTTGATTGAACTGGAAAGTCTACAACTGTATTTGACATCGCCATCTAGTGTGCCATTAATGTACTCAAATTTGCATCAAGTGTGATACTTTTTCCTGTATGTTTCTATTTTATTTATACTTATACATTTCAATTTGTTTTAGCCTTTACAGTGCTTTTTTAAAGCTTGTTAAATGGATAAATATTTCTCTAAATTTAAAATACAGTCATCCTTTTCTCATCCTTGAGGTTTTTCAAACCAAAACGATTTTCTTCATTGCAGGGTCACTAACATGCCCTTTTGTTGTTCCACGGATGAAAGAGATTGTATGAGCACCAGCACAAAGCTGATGTCATCCCCTCCATCTCACAGCTTTCAAGAACAATCTTAAACAGCTGAATTAAAAACTTAAAACGTACTGTGCATTTCACTGTGAAGGCTAAAGTGCAATACTATAAATGGTCACTTTACTCAGATTGCTTTATGTTAATATCATGAATCAGTCACTTGTAATTACTTGTAAAATTGTACTGTAGTTTTTAGTCTTATTTATTGTCTTTGATTAGATGTCTGTTTTCTAACACCAGTAAGGAGCAGTGCTCCTAATTCTGCTGTATGCAGAAATATTCTGTGACAAGAAACGCATTCAATTCAAGTCTTTTAGCTTTAGCCATTTTCTTATAGCCACTTTCTACTTTGTGAAGCTCAATCTTTTCCAGCACATCAGAATTATATTCTTTGATTTTGCTCATTTGTGACGGATGTTTAGAGGAATTTGACCTTTTTGTTAACTCATTTGTTCTCTTGTGAAAAAGGAAGCCATGGCTGGACAGCTTGATGTTCCTAGTCAGTGGTGGAATGTACAGTACAATCAAAAGGATAAACAATGCAGATTCATTTTCACAGCCTTTGCATAATTTATGAAATTGCCTTAGAAAAGTAGTTGGAGTTATACCCACCTACTACCCATTATAACTACTTAAGGCTATGCTTGTAATCAATGCTTGCAATCAACCACCACTAAAATTGTCACCCTGCTGCTTTTCTTGTTTGATATGCATTATTACATCCTATTTGGTGTACTTTTTGCAGCATAATTACAGAGTATGTAATTATAGTACATAATTTTGCAGTATGCACTCACTATTGAGTTATGATTAAGGGCCTCCTGCGTACTTTACGGTTCATGATATAAGTATATGTAGTATGTATAACAAATTCCCGAAAAAATAATATTACCACAGTTTGACTTTTGAACAACACAAATTTGGTTGATACTAAGATTATCCCAGATTCCAGTACACTGTGAGATGTGCTGTAGACTGAACACTTTGAAACAAAGAGTAAAAGTAATTTATTTAATAAAATATGCAGTGTAAATGCCTAACAATCATTTCTCTATAAAAGAATCAATAAAAAAAAAAAAAAAAAAAAAAAAAAAAAGTCAACATCCTTGCAGCTGAAAGGGACAGAAATAAGACTGCAGATAAAGTTTTTGAAAGATCAGTACTTTTCAAAAATGGTAAGTTTACAGTATCATTCATGTTTTAGATCTTTAATGCCAAAGTTAACAATGTTACAAAAAAAAAGCATTACATAAAATATACAGTTAAACAGCTTTGGAAAACATCTCATATAATAGCTTTCTTACCTATTGAGCAATCAGAGCAAATATTCAACATCTTTTCAACTGGGAGCTCCATTTAAAAAGGACGAGGGGAAGAAAAAGAAAACGACTGCTCCCATGAAAAGAAAACACTTCCAAGTCAAAGAATCTTTGTTTATGCTGATGCATGAACAGTGCTATTGCAGTTACAACTTTAAACATAGTATGCAAACCACCAGAATTTTCTCATGGCGGAGAAAAAAAAAAATGTTTTGTACTCAAACCATTAATGTGCCCTTGCACAGAAGAATGAAAAAAAAAAATTCTTAATCCTCTCCTCCTCCAAACATGTCTGCCAGCTTCTTAAAGCGTGGGCCCCACTCATTGAGGAAGTCATAGTCTTGGTCGTGTCCTGAGCTGGAAGAGTTGATGGAGCTGAGTGAACCTGCATCAGAGCCTCCACCTTCATAGTCAAACACCAGGAGGGAGTCATAGGGGGGTGCTGTGGGGTCGTTATCCGCAGCATTCAGATTCTGTGGTACAAAGTTGTGTTATTGCCATATTTATAAAAAGATATGGCCAACACAGGCTTTAAACATATCACTTACATCATCAATGAATGTCCCAATCTCCTCAGGGTTGGCTGGTCGAGGCCTATACTGAGGTGCTGGCAGGAAAGTGGGTGCCACATCATTTCGGAACACTTCAGGTCTGTTGTCCAAGCCACGATGCAACACACTCAGATCATAATCCTGTGCATAAAGGGTGTTTGATATGAAAAGAACTGCAAAGAGGAAACTAACTGCTAGACAGCATGCAGACAGACAGTATACGTTCTCAAGCTACTTTTTCCCCTCCTCCAAACATAAATCGATCAAGAGTCATCGCAAGCTACTACAAATGTAACTGCACATGTGTTGGATCCACTGATGTCAGAATGTAAAGTTTGCATGGAACCCAAACCTAAGTTTATTTTTTTTATGAGACGGCTAGGTCTTGATCCAGACTATGGAACTCCATAACAAGTAACTTCACAAAGCGTCACAAATGCTTATTTTGCAAGATGTTAAGCAAAAGACAGATTTTTTTTTGTACACAATGCTTGAGCGCTGCATGCAAGATTTGACTGCAATAAAATATAGTAACATCAAATAACAGGATGCTTGAATGCTCATTCAACGAAACACTGAATTCAGCCATCAAAAAAAAAGGGATACATTTATTAAAACTAAAACCAACCTGATCGTCTTCTCCACCGCCTTCCTCATCATAATAGTAGATGTTGTCTCTTACATCATCTTCAGGTAGGAGGGGTTCTTTTTTGGAACCGCTTTTCCTCCTCAGGAACAAAAGCAGAAGAAGAACGAGCACTGTGGTAAAAGAATCATAACTTACATTAGCAAACTTAAATTCAGTAGTAATAAGGAATTAAACCAAAATAGTTTATATACACCAACCATCTATATACACACACACACAACAGCTGAAAACCAATTACAGTTGCAAAAATGGATGAGTATAAAGAGCATACAGGTACTGTATGCCTACTGCATTGACTATGACAACAGAATAAGCCATCTACAATTCACTTCTTCAGCCTCAATTTATTTGACTGCCAGGAGTTAGGACATAATGCATAAGAGAAAGTACATACACAGCAGAGCCAAGATTCCTCCCAGGATCCCAAGCACTCCTGAAAGTGACATCCCTGCTACCAACTTGTCATTACACTGGACTTGATCTCCTGTGCAGTCACACACAGATGCTTTAATGGAGCAGTCCTGATACAGCTTATGTTGATCAAACACTCTCAGGACTACATTGTAGTCTCCCTGCTCCAACGGAGACTTGAGATGCAGAAAAACACCAGTTGCTAAAAGGGGCACATTACAACAGTTAGACATGCATAGCCACTACCAACCAGCCAGCCATTTTAATGTGAAAGAATGTTGAATTTCTTAAAACATTAGTAATTGCTCACATGTCTCATTCATTGAGGCGGACCAGTTTTTACTGGTTTCTCCTTGGGTCTCAACACTAAAGGGTGCACCAAAAGGAGGTCCATCTTTGTCCGTTACAGAGAGAAGAACTGGGGTTGATTCACGGTTGCAAACACTTATGGCCCGTTCAGTAATAACAGGAGGATTGTCATTTACATTCTCCAATTCAATTATCAGGGTGCCTGTGCCAGTTGCTGGAGAGGTTGCTGCACACAAGTACAAACGCATTAGAAAAAGGCAATGCTGCAAGAATTCCTTCTACTTAGAAACACAAATTACCGTCATTATCCACAGCCAAAATGATAGCACTGTATTTTCCATCTTTTACATGAATTGATTCTCGATCCATAGCGCTTCGGACTTTAATCACTCCAGTCTCTGCAGATACACTGAGCCAGCCAGCAAGATCACTGCCCATTTTATAACTGAAAAAAAAAAAAAAAGTTTTCTATATCATAATCTGTAAATCTAGAAATGTTTATCAAGAACAACTTAAGGGAATAATTCACCCAAAAATGGAAATGGTCAGTTTCTCAACCTCATACCATTCCAAACCCACAATACCAACTTTCATGTTCAAAACATTAAGGTATTTGATGAACTCTGAGCTTTCTGACCCTGCATAGATGGCAACTGAACTACCACGCTCAAAGGCCAAGAAATGCAGAGAAGACATTAAAATAGTCCACATGACATCAATGGTTCAACCATAAATGTTATGAAGCTATGAGAACACTTTGTGAGCAACAAAAGCAAAAAAAATCTCTTTATACAACAATCTTTATCTGTGTCAGTCTCTGCCGTGTATTCACAAGAGGACCATGACTCATGCATGTGGTTCTGCTGACGCAGGAGCAGTCATTCTGACATGGAACCTGGATGCACTGTGGCTTCTTTGCAAGCAGAGTTATGCACATAACTGTGTTGCTTTCATTGTCTTGAGCATGTATCAAAGTCTGATGCAGAAGAAAAGAAACAGCTGAATAAAGTTTTTTTTTTTTTTTTTTTACAAAAAAAAAAAAAAAAAAAAAAACCACCTTTATCCACTGATGTCACGTTAACTATTTTAGGTCCTTATTACCTTTCTGGGCCTTGAACGTGGTGGTTTCATTACGGTCCATGCAGGGTCAGAAAGCTCTCAGAAATAAAAAAAATCTTAAATGTGTTCTGAAGATGAACTAAGTTCTTATGGGTTTGGTATAAGGTGATTTAATGAAATTCTTAATTTTTGTGTGAACTAACCTTTTAATATTGGTTTGAACAGATGTGGAGATTTCAAAATTTTACGTTTAAAAGTATATGCTGTGGTTTTATGGCTACATGGAAAAGATTTGACTGTTGGAAAGCGGTTCTCAACAGTTATACTACATTCACACCTAAACAGTTAGAAAATTAGAGTGTAAAAGAAAAAGTCTGAATTTATGAAGAGCACATCTAGCTTTTTGTTGACTACAAAACATGGAAACCCATTTAAATTATTTCCTTTTCTGACTGATTTCTCTGAAGTCTTACATTATCTTCTGTGATTTTCCAATGTCTGGATCAATGGCTGTATAGGTAACCAATTCAGTACCAACTGCTGCATCTTCAGGTTTGAAGATAAGATTCTCTCTTGGTTTAAACTCAGGAGGTTCATTTACATCCTCTACATTCACTGTGACCGTGGCAGTGGACGTGGGCAAAGAACCGACAAATGGATCATCGTTCTCAACGATCACAGACAGAACATACTGCTTGGTCTTCTCAAAGTCCAGGGGCTAAATGGAAAAGAAAGTGTCTTTTACTAAGGCATGTCATCACAACCAATTGTCTGGACACATATAGGAACACACCGTACCTTTACAGTGGTGATGATGCCCTCTTGCTGGCTGGGTCCAGTAGTGACATTGAAAAACCCACCCTTGTCACCACTAATAATCTTATACTTGGTCGACCAGGCTGGTGATCCAACTTCATCATCATCAGTAACGGGAAGTGTGGCCACTACATAGCCTACTTTATTCTCTGGGACAGATACGATGTGCTAAAATATATGTATGGGGTGTGTATATAAGAATTAATGAGTTCAAACACCTACAAGTGGTAGAGTAAAACTATTCTAAATAAATATACATTACCGTAATTTGCTCAAACTTAGGAGGATTATCATTGCTGTCAGTAATTGTAATAACTGCTGTGCCAGTGGTTGCCATACCACTTCCTTCCATGTCAGTAGCCGCGATTAACAAAGTATATTTGGGCCATTGCTGAGAGGAAACATAGCTGATGAGTGCGTTTACATCAAGTAATTTTATTACCACTTTGAGATTCATCAAATGTCACTTCTCACCTCTCTGTCCATGCCTGGTTCTTGCACGAAAATGCTTCCAGATACAACGTTGATATCAAACATGTTCGCTTTTGGAAGTTTTGGCTCTTGGCTGACAATCGTGTAGCGGAGTATACCGTTGGTCGTTTCTATCGTGTCATCTGCATCAGTGGCTGTGACGGTCATAAACTCATAACCTATGATGAGAAAATAAAGAATAATTAGTTGGTAAAAGCTGCAGAGGCATGTGAAGGGAAAAACTGCTAAAAACCATTTTCTTGAGAAACTGCATCATACGTACCTTTTTCAGCAGCTTCAGGAACATGTCCATTAAAAGGATTTTGAGTAAATACAGGCTTGTTATCATTTTGGTCAAACACATTGATGATAACTTCCATTGGATTTTCTTTTATATTGGCCACTTCACGTGCTTCAGCATGAGCTACAAGCTAAAGAAATGAGGAAAAAAAAAAAAATTGGCCATGTTAAAGGGCAAACAATGAATGCATTTCTTTAAAGTGTTTCAGTCCATGTCTACTAAATTAAGGGGCTTTCACACCACATGGTTCTACTTAGGGTTGCATGATTATGACAAATATCAATTAATGATTTTCTTTAAATTGTAAGTGCAATTATTATCACAATTTACATTGAACTGTTCATATACACCAATGTTTGATGCAAGTGCATGCTGTATTTTTTATATATATATATATATATATATATATATATATATATATATATATAAAATAGGCTGAAAACACTAGTGCTTTTCTATAGTATTAAGCCTCAAATGAATGTCAACTACAGTATACATTAGATTGGTTTCTTTCAGTGCACTTTGAATGATTACGTAATTGCAATCGAGATTTTAGAAACGTGATTAATTGTGCAGCCCTAGTTCTAGGAACTTGGTTCTAGGAATTAGCCAGAAGGGTCATTTCTTGAGAACCAATTTCTCCTTTGGGTTTTCCTGGTTGCATTTGCACCAGCAGCAGGAACTCCGAAACAGCTGACAGCGATGTCTTTGTGATTTACGATTAAAAATTTTGATTAAATAAATCAACTCACTTTGTATGAAGCTTTTTTTTCTCTGTCGAGTGGCTGAGTGACAAAGAGATTCCCTGTAAATTTATCAATAGTGAAAAGTCCCTTTGGTTCCAGATCTGCCCCTTCACCTGTGATGCTGTATACCATTTGAGTTTCCTTGGCATGGTCTGACTTTATCTAAACAGAAAGCAAAAGGAAAGTCAATGACAGACTTAACATCTCTATAATACATTTAATTCTGAACAGTCCTTTCATGATTTCCACTCACCTGGACCAGTTTCGCTGGGAACGGACCTCTGCTATTCTCAAGAAGATTGAACGGAGGAATAACCCAATCTCTCTTTGCTCTCTTTAATCCCGTTGAAGATTTTGGAAAAGTCAAAACCTGATCAGAGGGTGATTCCATCTAAATAAAAATATTAGTTAAATATTAGTAAGAGACAATTAATGATAAAAAATTGGTTTACAATTAAAGAGTGCAGATTATGTAGCAGTGAATATGAAAAACTGAAAAATATCAGTGCGTGACCGAGGCAACTTGAAACTTTTGAACATGAAAATATTACAGCTACTGATGACTATAATTGTTCAGCTAAAAACAGTTAATAAATGGGGAGTAAAATGTTAATTTCACCCATTTATGGTAACTTGAGAACCCTTTGTTTCCTAGCTTGATGTACATTATTCCACTATGTATAATAAATGGAGCAGAATACAGAACAAAGTTCAGGAAATCTTAGGCCTTAGGTTTTAGTACTGCATAAATGAAACCTCGGCAGACTCTTTTTGTGTTAATGAGACCAATGGGCTTTGGCAAAACATTAATCAGTATGGATGGAAAACCAAATGAATTTAGCATGGCTTCAATAGTTAATTGTAATCGTGTACAGAGATTAATAACCATCCATTTGAAGTACAACACAAAAACTGAAGTGCCCAGTAGATGTCAGGTTTGCACTGTATTGCACAGCAGTTTCTTGCATGAAATGGGTTTGTACCTCTGGAGAGGAGATGTTCATGACAGTATCCACGTGCTGTTCCTTATTATGGTGGACACGCTCAACTTTGACCGATACAGTGTGCTTCTTGCCATCAGAGTCCCAAGCATGCACTGAAAACACCTTGTGGCCTTCTTGAAGAGTCACTTGTCTCTTCAGCGTTACAGTCCCATCTGTGTTCACGTCAAACCGCTTGTCAACAGACTGAAAGAGCGTTCTTGTTCTTCCATCGCAGGTATTGAAAGTTACTGAAAGTTAAAGAAAATAGTCCATGTATGACACTTAAAGCAGCACAGCCTCACTTCAACTTTAAAGCCTTCAAAAGTTTCAAACCAATAAATTAACAGATGTTGTTTAAGCATACGGGGAAGCTACTTGCTAAGCTTGTTTTTCCACCCACAAAAATAAATGGTTGTTAAAGTGATTCATTGTAATAATGGGCAATTTAAAACAAAGCTGCCGCCTTGCAATAGTTTGAGGGGAAAAAACTCAAGATTTGAAGAAAGGATTTGAGCCTCACTAGCTAGGTTTTCATCCATTCAGATGTTTGTGAATGAAATCGGGTGTGACAGTTATGGTAGGTAATTATACCAAGATGGCAGACTATGGCGCAGAAATTCCAAAATGTATTAAAATACCATCTGAGAAAGCAGGCAATGAAATGGTTGACTGCTCTAACCAGCTCACCAATTTACATAATCTGCTGAGGCAAAGCCAGCAAGTCTGTTGCACATCAAGAAACTTATTCAGAAAATGCATTTTCAACTTTGTTTATTAGCAAGTTTTATTGGATTAAAAATATATAGATGGACTACTGACTCACAGGCCACGCTTTATTTCCACCATTTCTCAGCTTCAGAATAATGCATACTGTATCAGTCCTTTTACAAAAACTACACAGCATAATTCATTTAAGCACTAACCCACTATACAGAGGTTTTGCAATGGCAGTGCTGCCATCCATTAGTGGTCTGAAAGGAAGTGGTGAAACCAATCAGCCCTTAAGAATAAGTCACCATTAGTGGGACACAGAGAGGATGCTCCTTTCAAGATGCACAGAGATGAACTACAGATCACTTGCAATAAGAAACCAAATACTGGTTAAAAAAATGATTTGAAAGGTTTTTAAAATTCAAGAAGTTGGTATGAAAGGATAAAATCAATATGGCAGCATGAAGCTATTCCATACAAAAATGTTAGATAATTTTAGATAGTGGATGGGAGAGAAAATAAATTAATCATTAAATGTTTTAAATGACTAGATGTAGTCATGTTGTGAGATGAGGGGATACAAATTAAAACCAAAACCATTTACAGACCATCTTTAACTGGCATCATTATTAATGGAAAGTACCTGACTGAAGGAAAAAAAAAATGACACCACATGCAAACCAACTGAATTAAATAGAAAACGTTATAATAGAAGTGTTAATGGCATTACAAAAATTAAAAATGCAAAGATTGAAAAAAAAAATGCTTAATGCTAAATTTGTTGACCCTAATCTCCTGGTCCCACACCCACAGAAACTCCCTGACTGAGATCATCTGAATTAGTCATTTCACAACACCTGCAGAGTCTGAAAGCTCACGCTTCAGGTAGCACTTTAAAACATGATATGAGACTGATTTAACTCCTGACGTGAGATCTAAAATGCGATTTAATCAATTTACCGGTTCAGACCAAACACAACAACAGTCTACCTCGATCACTTGTGTGCTTTTCAACACCAGGAAACACGAAATTTACCAGCAACATAAAACAAGGGAATAACTTAACTCGATAGCCAAGCTAAAGAACGTCTAGATATCAAAGGGTTAACGTTCAGAGTTGTCAACGAACTTTAATATCAGTAAATGTCCTACATCCGACAAGGTAGACTTAAAACGAAACACGAACGACAAAATCAAACTTAAGGGGATACCAAATTTCAGCATAAACATAACAGGAGTCTATCGCGATTTTGAAAAGTCGATTTAGTGTACTTTGCATTGTTTAAAAATAATTTAAACATTTTAATAAAAAAAAAACGTTCGGTTGCTTTAGCATTTTCATGAGATGTGAAACCAGCCTAACTTACCTCTTCCTAGTCTTTTCCCCCTTTGAAGGTGATCTCTGTGCACTTTAAAAACGATTAACTCCGACTCAAATCCAGGTGTACATGCCGACTCTTCCGCATATCCACACGACAATACCTGACAAAAATAATAATAAATCCAAATTAATAAACAAACATTAGAAAAAAAAATAACAAACCGTAGACTCCTTTGTCTGAAACTGCGCGTCCAGTTTCAGTATATTAGCCAGCCTACTCGACGGTAAAAAAAAAAAAAAAAAAAAAAAAAAAAGTATAAAACAATCTTACCTGACAAAGAAAAACGATAACTCCCAATCGCACAATCCTTGCACACGCCATTCGACACGTTAAAAGTCTCGTAAAATCCTTAAGCGTCTTAATCCTTCGAAGTCTTTAAAGTATAAGGCTGCTGTTCCTTCCAGCGTCTCAACCGCCGCAAATTGAGGAAATGGTCTTCAGCAGGTAGCTTCGGATCTGACGTAGCCAGGTGACCTCGCCCATCCGGTAATTACCATGTCCAAATATGGGTATGCATGACTTTCAGACGCTCCTAACACAGGTGAAAAAAAAATTCTTCAACTCTTCGAAAATCCCCGGATTAGTGAACTTCGTGTGAAATATGTAAACTGCTGAAGTGTACGAGACCAGTCGCCCTTTATATACGAGAACACCCTTTATAACATCTCGCTCAACTCTTTTAAAAGACTTTTTGTGCGACTGTTGTTCACTCGCTTCACTGAAGAGAAAAACTCCATTCATTAAGTTGACACTGAAAAATCCCCCTGACATAATCACTTTTGATGTTGAAATTGATCAGGAATCATAAATATGTTGGAAGATTTAAATAACTAGTTTAATGAAACAAAAAGATCAAACTAGACCTATGTTGTTCCTGTTAATAGGAAAATGTATATGCTTTGGTAAGGGAAACTGTTTCTAGGCTCCACCTACCAATGGAAACTACAAAATGAAAAATAAACACATTATAGAACACTCTACTGAGTTATGTTAATATGTGGAAAATAAACAGTAAAATAAGCTACCTTGTTTTTGTGCTTTGCTCAATGTATGCTCCAAGTCAGTAGGCTGTACAAATAGTGTCTTTTACCAATTATACCATTCAAATATAAACTACATGTCATCATGTGATCTCTGAACAATTTTAGTTTTAGCTTCCAGTTAATCATATTGCTCATCTTCCATAGTAGTTACTCATTTGATCTGTATTTCTTGTGACCCTGATGATTTACTTCAAGGTTGATGCAATGATTATGACTTTCTTAGAGTCACCAGGCCCCTCCTCCCAACAATGACACAATTACCTCCCTAAAAATGGCAATAATGTTTGCTTTGTATTAGGGTATATCATTGACCATAATATATTAATTAATTTAAGGAATTACTCAGATATCCATAACTAATTGTGAGTGAGAGAACAGAAAACAGCATGTCTTGCTTACTTTCTGTTAAGCTTGGGATGCCTCAGGGCTCCAAGATAGCCTGGGTTTCATAAGCCGAGTTTGATCATGAGTTACCAATGTGATCACAATACCTATAATGTAAGCATTTTGTTTTCAACAGATCTTGGTAAAAAGTAAGTAGTTTCAGGAGAAAATTTCTTAAGCTGCTTTGTCTTTTCGTAGTGCTTTATTTCTCTTTTTGTAAACAAGATTGAACGTCTCCTCTATTATCATTGTAATTATCTGTCAGGAGAGAATATATCTCAGTTTCTGTTATTTTTGTCAGGATAAGCTCATTAGCTAAACACAAAACCAACCTCCTTTTATTTATTTGTAGGATGAATGTTCATGACCTGGTTTTCTTCCGAAATACAAATTGTAATGTAACTGTGAGAGCTTGTTTCTTCTCACAAAATTCAAAAATATGAATGTTATTCAGCTGACCGTCAAAAAACCCTTACAAAGGAACACATTGTATTCTTCATCCTTGAAGTAGCTGAGAACTGTTGTAATAATTGCTCTCAGTCCTTGCTTGGCATTAAAGCTGGCTTTAATGTGTTTCTCTAATATCTGTCTTTGTGGTACTTTGTAGTAGAGAACCATTGACATCCGTAGCATGACGACAACCCTAGACTAAAAGAAAAAGGACTGTGAAGAGAGGGTTTCAGATGTATACACACATACATACATACATATAACAAATTTTAGTTTGGTAGTGAGTGCAAATTAAGCCCTGCTAATTAAAGTTTGTGAAAACATAAAGTGTACAGTTTCTGTGTGTTTCCTCCATATGTGAATTTGGAAAAGGCTTGAAAGAAGACAATGAATATTTCATTAATCATTTGTTTGGAGTCCGCTTATCTCTGGCTGTAGATAAGTCCAGAGGACAAATATTGCAGGAGAAAACATTATATTCTCTGAGTAGGATGAGACCAATGCCTGCATACCATTCCCAGACTGA
The DNA here is from genome assembly GCF_003368295.1 of Carassius auratus. Classification (NCBI taxonomy): domain Eukaryota; kingdom Metazoa; phylum Chordata; class Actinopteri; order Cypriniformes; family Cyprinidae; genus Carassius; species Carassius auratus. The sequence continues at coordinate 25,695,749 of NC_039249.1, read as the reverse complement.
GCCAAAGCCTGGTGTATTTTTTAGAAACAGAGAGAGAGATAGTTTTCGGCATGGGAACCTCTTTTTTTTTTGTGTGCTTGAAAATTAACCTCTGCCTTGTCTTCACACTTTTTGCTTTTAACTGGATTTAAGTGTGGTTAATATATCACGAGTGCTGCTGCAAGAGCCTCGGATTTGAATGTGTGCCTCTTTGCCAACTTGATTTCAGTTTTTACACCATTGACTTTGGGTCTAAATAAATGTAGTTATTTTGACTGTGTTCAGACTTATTGTACTAACAAAAATGTTTGTTCCTACTAATAAAAAAAGTGACGTACGTAATAATCAGTGCACTTGCCTATAAAGTCTTAAAATCAGACTTAAACATGAAAATACATTTTGAAATAAAAGTAAATAAAAAAATTTATTATAAAATGAAAAGTCTTTCGAAAAGTCAGATTTACTTGTGTAATTTTTCCTGAAATGTCAGTTTCATTTCAATAGTTTAAATCGTCACTTAAATTAATAGTATTTCAATAAAAAGTTTAATCTAACATAACAATGCAAAATAAAAGCACTCTCCCAAGTGCAGTCCATAGTATTTTAAGTTGAATCATTGCAACTGAAGAAACTTTATTTTTACTGAGTGCCTGTGCCACTAGTTTCATGTACATACATAAACAGCGTTCAGTGTGAAATCATTTACACTGGTTACAAGGTCAGCAGTGGAGGTCTAAGTTAATGATTACGCAGTACTGTTTTTGTTTAAAAAAACACTGTGCTCTGTCTGCCAGCCACCAACTAAAATGCTCTTTGCTTTCATATCATTTACTGCTCTGCTCTGTTAGGAATAAAAACTGCCTTTCAGTGTAAAGATAATTCATATTTTAAAACACTTTAAAAGTGGCATTTGCAAGTCCAAACACTTCAACTGTTCTCAGCTGTGTTTTGCTGGATTTTCCGGAAAAACTCTCTGAAGAGGAACCTTTGAATGTCCTCTGAGCTGTGTTATGTGCTTTTAACAAACAAGTTAGGAGATGTTTGGTGAGTTTTTAAAGCTGGGCGAGGCAGTGTAAAACAACGGTGGGGGATGGGACTAGCTTATCTCGCTATGGAGAAACCAGTTCCGCATTAAGGCTACACTATCAAAGCCACTCATCCACTTCAGAGTGCTCTGCTTCCATACTATGACTCTTTCACTCAAATCAATATTTCCTGTGCAAATAATTATGCATGCAATTGTATGCTATTATGAGAGCTTTTAACCAGCGCAATGTATAAGATGTTGCTTATTTGTTAATGGGTATGAACTAAACTTTGTCAACATGTACTCCAGCTCCAATGATTGACCTCTCATGTCCATCAGCCTTAAAAGCCTATCATTATCTAACAAGAGCTTTTAGGCTCCATGAAATGTTTATGCTTGTAGAACTTTCAGTATCATGTTTGCTTGCGGTGTCGTGTTCACAGCACATCATGACTTGTCTTCCCAGATTTGGAAGAGAAAGTAGCTGCATTGCTGAACCGCTTGATAGCACCTTGGTTTCGCAGCCATAGGACAAGACTGGTCTTGTGTTGCGCCAGGCCTTTTGTTGCTTAGTATTGCAAAAGAGGACCTCCCATCTCCTACCGAGCCTTATAGCTAGAGGCATGTAGTTGTCTTGTGACTTAATGCCTCTGTAGATTAAACACCCTCCCCCTGAGTCAATACCAGTCTGCTCAGACCCGGAACGTCTGACAGTGCTTTTAACAAATAAGGAAGTATAGCTGACGTTCAGCCTTAACTTCAGGTAGTCTCGACCAAATCTTACTGGAAATGGGTGTGACGTCACAAGACAGAAACTGAAGATATAGGGCTGGCTATCGGTTCTCAGGAAGGGATTTTATGACATCAAGATATTTAGAGATAAGTCACTTGTTTCTGTTTCGAGATCACAGCGGACACTTTTGGTTTTATAATATCCTTGCGGTATGTAGTTTTATGCCCCAAGGTTGTAACATACACATCTATATAAATGTATTAAAATGACCCAGACTCCACAATACCCATACACATACTGTATATAGAGATATACTACACTATTTAAAGGGATATTGTGACTGTCTCATAAACTGCCAAGTACAAAGTACAAAATGTATCCTTGTGTCAAGGCTGACACAGAAGAGCGTACGCTGCTTGCGTCCAGCTCGTATTCTCCAAAATGGCGTTACAGTGATGCGGAGAGATACAGAGGAAACAAATTGTTGAATTAAAGTCATTAATTTAGTTTCCTTCACGTACAAAAAGTATTACCGTTGCTTCATAATGTCATGGTTGAACCACTGATAGCAGATGGACTGTTCTGTCGAAGTCTTTCGTACTTTTCTGGACCTTGACAGTGTATTTTACTTGGCAGTCATTGGGACAGTCACAAGCCTCCTGGTTTTCATCCAGAATATCTTAAATTGTGTTCAGAAGATGAACAAAGCACTTATGGGTTTGGAACGACATGGGGTTAAGTGATTGATGATAAAATGTTCATTTTGGGGTGGAGTATCTTTTTAAATTAAGATTTTTCTATTGTTTTTGAAAAACAATATCTTGTATGCTCACCAAGGTTACATATCTTTGATTAAAAATACAGTAAAAATATATTGTAAATTATCATTATTGTAAATAATAGCAATAGCAATATTGTAAAATATCATTGTAATTTAAAATCACTGTTTTCTGTTTGGATGTATTATGAAATGTAATTTATTCCTGTGATGGCAAACAGAATTTTCAAGAGCCATTACTCCAGACATCATTTATGCTGATCTGCTCTTCAAGTATTTCTTATTATCATCAATGTTAAAAACGGTCTTTGCAGTGTCATATTTTAGTAGAAACTATGATACAGTACCATCTAAGAGTTTTTTTTTTTTTTTACTGGGTTATTTGTGTTTATTTGAAACAAATTCTATTCTTTTTTTTTTTTTTTTTTAGAATGCTGAAACCTGTATTGCTTTTTTTCACAAAAGCATGAGACAGCAACATTATTTTTTAACTTGATTACAAGTATGCGCTAAAGAAATAAAGCTCTAAAGACATGTAGAAAAACAGTGGCCCTAATCACACACGAAAATAGAAACAATACAAATTGAAGGGCATAAAAACAGCTACTTTTACTGTCACCTAAATGCACAGCATATTTATCCACAGCATATGGTGACAGTAAACAGCTCTTCTTGAAAATCTCTTTGTCCTCAGGGATATACAATAGGTGACACATTACTGTTTAGACAGGCAGCAGTCATCAGGGTGGGAGGACCTGCTCCTTGAAGGCTGAGACTGAGGTTTATCTGAGCAATCCCACCACACCCCAAATCTCCCCATTTGTTACACACAGTTAATGGCCTGGTCAACATGGACAATGCAAATGAATGATCTAGCAGGGTCATTCCTGTTCTGAACAGCAAATTCATTGGCCTTAACTCTTTTAGAGTTACAATCAGCTCTGATGAGTGAACATATTGTCTCAAACTTTTCAAAGTTACATTTTTCAGAGTTTTACAACACTAAAACAGAGTTACACTTACACTGTAAAACAACTCTGGTCCACACCACAGTGAGTTAATTTTCTTCAACACAGAGATTAAAACAATCCATAAAGTTTAATTAAACTTTAGTCTAGGATCACAGTCTTTTTAAATAAAGGCAAAATGCAAACAGTTTTTTTTAACAAAATAGATCTTTATTAATTTATCAAACCACTTTACATCATGAAAGGTTTACTTTTAAAATAAATGATGAATGAACATTTCTGTCATCAGAAATAATATAAAAGCTGCTTATCAGATGGTCTGTTAATACCTCAAGCCCTGTACATGTCAGTGAATGGAAGTACTGTACTGAGTCAATACCTATGACTGCAACACAGCACAGTAGTGCTTGATTCAACTACACTGAGCAGATGTACAAAATACAGCTACAAAATCACAGGATATGTGGATCAGTTGTGTTACATTTGCAAACAGTAAAGTTCAGCTCATAGTTCTTTCACAGAGCAAAAAAGGCTGTGCAGATTCATGAATTTATTTACAAAATAAAAAATTTCAGTGCATGGTCACACATCGCGCAGTGGAAATTAATATTTTGTAAGTAAAGTAGTAATCTGTTTTGTTTTTTTATTTTTTCAAACACAGAACTTGCGTAGCTTAATAACACTGATGATAAACTACTAGAGTCACATTGATTACTTGAAATATATTTTTAAAGGCTAACTTTCTTGGGCTTAAAATGTAGTTGAGTGGACTGCCAATGAAGGGACAGGAAGCTCTCAAATTTTATTTAAAAAATCTGTTCTGAAGATGAAAGAAGGTTGGAGCTAACCCTTTAAGTATAGATTAAGGCATGCACCTTAAGAAATCTCACTAAATAGCCAGTTGCCTGAAGGAGGCCGATCTTTGTTCTCTTATTGTGACTTTGTGATGTTGTTGGCAGCTGATAGGCAGAGATGTCCTACCATGTTGAGTCTAAAATTAAATGGCAATAAAACATATAACCATCAGTTTGACCACTCATTTAGTTGAAACAAGTGATTAAAAAATATATATATAATAATAAAAAAAATATTCTATAAAAATGTACTTTTGTAAAGTTATTTAACTGGACAAATTCAAAATGAATGTTATGAAGTAAAGAAACTCTAGTAATGCCAAACTGCAACAAAGCTATGATTACTATAAGTTCTTATTCATATCATAAATCACCTTAACATTTTTACCATCAACAGGATCACCTGTACTTCTCTTCAAAGTCTATAAATGCCAAGCCAGGTGCTCTGAGCCACTTTATGCTTCATGGAAGTGCTCCTAAAACCACAAATAGCAAAAAACAAAAAATTAAACATGAAGTATATATTTTCCCGTAAGTTTAAACTCAGACCCTATTCTAACAAATCAATTATATTAAAATCTTTAATCATTTCGGCAACTATTGTGTTAAAGTTTTAGTTAACACTAAAATTAAAATGATATCATTTACTCGATCTCTCAAGGTTATGTATTAATTTCTTTCTTGTGCCAAACACAAAAGAAGATATTCTGAAGAATGTGGTTATCAGTTTCTGGTCTTTTATTATAATTTTCTATTACCATCAAGTCCCTAACATTGAAACCAGTCAATAATCATTTGAAATTGTATGCTCATGGATGTGTAAATCAAGTGAAAACCTGAAGTAAAAATCATATGAATTACCTAACATTGAGAACATTGAAATTACCTTATTAGCAAATATCGCCTCACTCCTTCAGGAACTTACTTTCTTCCAGTTTGACTCTCCAAAAAGCTGTAATTACCAGTCAAACATAAAAAAGGCATGAAAATCATATGAAGGATTACAAACTTATACATTTGTATAATAAATAGAACTTACATTGCTTCTATGGAGAAATTGTACAAGGACAAAATGCCGGCCTTCCAGACAAATGGGCATGGCAGTGTAAAATGTTAAAACTTCTTCGGTTTTATGGCGGGTGACACCAACATTAAGTAATTCATATGATTAAGGTGCATTATTGCCTCCTGTTGGAGTGTGGACCAGAGTTTACCCATTATTGTATCCAAAAGATTGTTTTCTTTAAATAATGGAATACACTTCCTAATCTGTATGTAATTGAACTTTTAAGACATTCTCTCCCATTTTTCTGAGATACCTCTTAAATATTTTGTGTTCAGAAGAAGAATACCTTTGGCTGAAACAAATTCTACTGACTCCACATTGCCACATCGGATGTTTATTTATTAGTTTCAGTGTTTTATTAAGCTTTGTATGCCCAAACCTTAATCTTGTTAAAGTACTTTATTTTTTCGGTGCTCGTCTTTGCGATCTTACTTCTTGTTGTCTTTCATAAACCTGATTTTCTGTGAAATGTTCGTGACTTCTTCACTTTCCAAAGCCTTTTTTGCTAACCCCATCCACCACTTCATTGCCCTTTATCCCTCTGTGACCTGGTATTCACATAAATATTATCGTAATGCCTCTTGAATCTATACAAATTTTTATACAGTGGTGGCCAAAATGATTAAAACACTAGTATTTTCACCAAAAGTCAGTTGCTTCTATTTCAGACAGACTGGATGATGATGAGACCAGATCTCATTGGATAATTACAATTAATGGCAAAATGAATGTTTGGAAATGTAAACTGATATTTTCTACTGACACACTACAGCAAAATACAGAAATAACTGACTTAAAAAAATACTAGTGATCTAATCAATTTGGCCATCACTTTATATTTAATTGACTTTATCTTGCCTAATGTGAGATGACTTTATCTTGCTGCCAATAACAACACCAACACTTTCATGCCATGTCATGCTCCAGCAGTGTTACAGGTATATATCTTCTACAAAGAGGTGACACAATTACTGAATGTCAACACTGACAAGTAACACCAGGACATTAACACTCATGCATTTGCGCTGCTTTTACTGTACATATTAACTTTAAAAAATGAATATGTTTCTGTGAAATGTTGTCAACAAATCTAATGCTGACTGATATTTGTGCTGTTGTTCACTTCTTGAATGTCACTTCCTTTGCGGATGATGTCATTATGAAACTCGCTTTTATTACTGAAATTGAATATATTTCACAAGACTAACAGGGTGGAAAGTGATATTGAGACACAGGAAGACTGATAAATTGACACACAAACACACACACACACACACATATATATATATATATATTTACAGTACAGACCAAAAGTTTGGACACACCTTCTCATTCAAAGAGTTTTCTTTATTTTCATGACTATGAAAATTGTCTAGTCACACTGAAGGCATCAAAGGCTATTTGACCAAGAAGGAGAGTGATGGGGTGCTGCGACAGATGAGCTGGCCTCCACAGTCACCGGACCTGAACCCAATCGAGATGGTTTAGGGGTGAGCTGGACCGCAGACAGAAGGCAAAAAGGCCAACAAGTGCTAAGCATCTCTCGGGAACTCCTTCAAGACTGTTGGAAGACCATTTCAGGTGACTACCTCTTGAAGCTCATCAAGAGAACGCCAAGAGTGTGCAAAGCAGTAATCAAAGCAAAAGGTGGCTACTTTGAAGAACCTAGAATATGACATATTTTCAGTTGTTTCACACTTTTTTGTCATGTATATAATTCCATATATAATTCCACATGTGTTAATATATAGTATTGATGCCCTCAGTGTGAATCTACAATTTTCATAGTCATGAAAATCAAGAAAACTCTTTGAATGAAAAGCTGTGTCCAAACTTTTGGTCTGTACTGTATATATAAGAAAAAAAAAAATCCTTCTCAGTATTATACTTTTGTTTTTAAAATTGGAGTATACGGCATAGGAGGATTTACCCATGTAGCTGACTATTATGACTTTATAAAAGTACTGTTTGTACAGCCAGTAGAGAAGCTTGTAGTAAAAACAAGTCTGCTTTTGTTAGTACTGACAGTAGAGACTGCATGCATCAGATATCTGAGCACTTTTGAACTGGGCAGAGACATGTGGCATGTGGGAAGTGTATTCAGTCTTCATCTATAAACAGGTTTTTCAAGCTCAGACAGGTTGACACAAACAATGGAGCTTCAGTGTGTAGGCAAGAGGCTCAAAACCTGTTGAGGTGATTCATGGTCTCATAGCACTGACACATTGCTGATAAGAACTTAGCTGGAAAATGATTTATAGTAGTATGTTTGATACAGTCTCAGAAAAAAAAGGCATAAATACATATATTACATATTACATATACACATAATATAATTTACTATATAACATTTGCAAGCATTTAATCTTGCTTGCATGTTCTTCATTACCTGATGATGTTGTTTTGTATCAACCAGCAATACATGCCATTCATGTCCTTCCAGGCAGACTGGAATGTGATGAGATCTGTCAGAGTCATTGTGCAAACTAAAATCTCACTGGATTATTACAGTTAATGGCAAAATGAATGTCTGCAAATGTGGAATGTTTTTTCTACTAACACACTACAGCAAAAACAGAAATAACTGGTGAAAATACCATCGTTCTAATCATTTTGGCAACCACTGTGTGTGTGTGTGTGTGTACAGCAGGGATATATGTAATGTTTGTCTTTGTGGACTGTTACTTTAATTGTACCTGACTCAATGTTTATTTAATATTAGCATGCACAGTACTTTGATCTTTTATCTGACCCAAGTACTTTATAGAATTTATTGAATATTAGCATGAATAGCTTATATTCAAGCTGATTTATAAAGCAAAATGTCACTGTTTTAGCTATTCCCTAATTAAAAGAGAGAGAGGGAGAGAGAGGCAAAAACAACAGCAACAAAAACACTTAACAGTTATTCCTATTAATCATATTCTCACTGATTGGGACGACACAAATGAATCACTTTATATCTTCTATGATCTTTTCTTGTCATTGAAAATGTATGTGGTTCTCACATAATGAGATGACTAAGATCTATGATGAAAAAGGCTAAACCAGACAATAAGGCTAAACTTATTTTATTGATTTGATTTCACCGTAACTTTAGTTATTCTATGCATTTTGTTCAATAAGAATTGCAAGACTAGGCTCTTCATTACTAAGAGAGCGAGAGTAATGCTGACATCTAGGGTCCAATTATATGCAAGGCAATCATAAAAAATGATTGCAAAACATTTTTGGTTAAAATTGTACATTACCTTAGTGCAGTGGAGGCAAATTTTAAAGGTAGGGCTGTACCACATCCAACTATTTTAGCAAACTTTCCAGTATATTTTAAAGAAAAAGTTATAATATATAAAGATATATTAAGAATATTAAGTATATACTAAACAATGAAACATTTTTTTTTAATAATCATAAGTTCTTTACCAAGTTCAGGATAAAGTTTTTTTTTCGCATGCAAATTTTGAGTACAAGAACAAAGTACTGTAAGTAAAATATAATATTTTGACTTTTACTTTTTTACTGATTTATTTGACATTCTGATTACAATTATACGTTGTTATTTATTTTAATTTGTTGGTGGCATTTCCGTATCAATATAACAAACCTGGAGGTCTGCAAACCACTGATTTCGAAAATCTTATATACCTTATGATTAAGGGAATAAACTACCTTGAGTAATATTCTAACATTCTAGGATATTTTACAGCTGCTGACTATCTTCTTGTCCAGGAGATACAAATATCACTCCTGTACTCCATCCTCGTTTGCTATCTGTCTAGTGGTAGGAACTCAGAATGGTACATTAGATTCAGCCATCTTAATGATAACATCATAGATGATTTCTATGGATAACATTGGCCCTGTCCCAAATGGCACCCTAAACCCTCGCGATCTTCCTCTGAGTCCACACTTTCGTGACGTAATGCCGCTTTGACTGTCGGGTAGATGTTTGCTGCGGAGCTCGGCAGAAGTGCGGATCGACGGCGCATAACGACCGCAAGGGGGCGCGTGTGAGCACCCTTTTGAACACTACCTGCTTTGATGAAGAAGTGGAAGTTCCCAAAAACCCACCCCTATTTGGTATCATTTGAAAGTCCTAAATGTCCTCTTTAGAGAACAAAAGTTACTGAAGTAACAACGTTAATTCAGTAGTGTGCAGGAGTTGGGAGATATTCAGGTTTGGAGATATTTACTACTGAAGGTAGTTCATCTAAATCATAAAATTTGTAGCCTATTGCTGTGCATGTCATTCCAATTTCTACCACCAGAGGACACAGGAACAACAATAGTGAGACCAGCAATCTCCAAACAACAGTTTTCCTCAGTTCCTTGCTTCAAAAGAGCATTAACAATAAAAATGGTCAAGTGACCTCAATAAATTCCAACTACCTTATTTATTTATTTATTTATGTTTTGTAAGTCTTGTTAGAGAGGAATGGTTCCTCAGGAACCACTCAGTTCTATGTGTTTGCATTGACTTGAGCTAGATTTACAAAACTTTATAACAGACACCCAAATCAAGAGCTCATGTACAACACATGTATAACACTGCGTAATATTTAGCTTGGATACATTTCTTTGTAAAGTTATGTTCTATGAAAACATGCAGTCTGTTAAGACAAAAATAAATAAATAAATAAATAAAAAGAGTAGCCTATTGCATATAATAAAAGTGGTGCAGGGGTTTAAACTTTTTCAATATTTATTCAAACAGCATTTAAATTAATATTATATATTTTATAAGAATAAAGTCCAAAGAAGAACAAATTCATTTTGTCTGTCAGCTTTTCACCACCATACGTCGGCACAGTACATGATTCTCTTTGCTGAATCATATATCAGCCATTCTCAACCTGAGAATTACCATATGAGCAGAGTAGCATATTAAACTGTAAAATTAAATGATTCAGTTGCACAATTCAGTTTTTCGCAAAACAAAAAGTTTAATAAAATTTTAATTTTTTAAAATAATTTTAACGAAAAGTTATTTTAAAAAAAGTTATTAGCTTATTAGCAACAAGATATATATATATATATATACATATATATATATATATATATATATATATATATATATATATATATATATATATATGGAAAGATTGAAAGCTGCAGCTACCATGGAAAGGAATGACTTTACATCTCTTATTAAGGGGATGGAAGACCAAGCAGATGGTATGTATGTGTGAACTCTACCTCCACACATCTCTTGTGTATAATTTATTATAACAAATATTAATTATTATATGACTTGACCTGAAGAAGGACAGATGCAGGTAATTTGCACATGCTGATCTCTTGACGTCAAAGAAGAAAAAAAAAACCCCTCTAATTAACTAACATTAAAAACATACATTTAGTATAAAATGCTAAGGGCTTAGACTTTAAAAAAATATTTGCCATCCTGTGCAGCTGGCTTGTCAGTATTGTGTTATTGCAATATTGTGTTTATCAAAACAACCCTGCTGCTCTTAATTCTGCACTTAAACATTTATTGCTTCTCTAAACAGTTTTCATTAATTTTCAGATAAAAAAGTGCTATGCTGTTTTTTTCTGGCATATCTACTAACACCATTGCCTGGAAGTCACTGCAATGTTAAATAGGACATTTCATTCCTTCAATTTCCCTTTGTACAGATATGTTTTACATGGACAGTTATTGTTAATGATGTCTTGATGCTTTCTAAACTCCTAAAATGTGTTTTTCTTTTTTTCCCTTAAATCTAAGCCTGGATCATATTGCCTCCCTCTGCAGCAGTTTTGAGACCGCATCAAAGACCAGATCACAGCCAATCTACATTGAGTGTTCGAAGAGCGCAACAGGACAGTACACCATTGTAACAATTGACAGAAAGACCATTTCTGTGGATGAGGGCCTGACCTGTTGTGGACAAGATATTCTAGGTGTGAAACTTATGTCCATCACAGATTAATTCTGTCTTCACTTTCCAAGACTGGGATATTGAAACACCACATTCTCTTCCTTTTAAAACTTGACATGCCTGCTTACTGTGTTGCCTCCTTTATTTTATTTTATGTTTAATTTATTTGTTGTCTGATTTGAAAAGTTTTATCTTGTATCTGACATTTAACGTTACAAGTTGATCTTACGTTATAACAAATGTTATCTGCTAGTCATGACCGCATGATTTTCAATCTTCCAAGTAGGGTTAGTTGATGTTGGTAACACTTTTTAATTTATACTGTATTGTAGCTAATAGCTGTAGTGCATTACAAGACTTTGTGTCATCTAATCCTCTAAATTAAATTTATGAAATAGAGATTTAGAAAATTTAGTTGGGCCTCTGTGCATGCACTGTTCTGACAATATTTGACAATTTGACAAATTAAAATGCTAACATTTTTACATCTGCCTGTTTAAATTCAATTTTGTAGAATTGCAAATTGATGGTAATGCTTATTTCTGTCATATTAACACATTAATTAGCAGTTTCTGATAATTGAGTTATACACGTGTTTAAATGACATGTGTGTTAAATTACATTCCACAGTAGATGTGTGATCCATCTTAACACACAAATTGTTAAATTTGACACAAAATGTGTTGTCTCTGAACACACTCACCACGTGTCAAAATTCTGCACAGCATGTGTCATTTTAACACATCTTTTTTTCCCATGTCATTTAGCTTTTCGCAACAAACCGACCTTCCTCTAGCAACTTCTTCTGAAAATTAGCTACCTGCAAATATAATCCCTTCAGGCCTGGTTTAAAGGAGAAGCTCAAAAGAAAGCATGAGCCCCATCAGTTAAGCTGTACTAACGTTTTGGCAAAACATTGGCAGCATATTCAGGTTGTATTCATGTTTGCTCTCTAGAAAGAGTAATTTTTCTATTAATTAAGTTTGTATCCAGCCCTATTTGTTGTCTTTGCTATAAAGTAGCCTATTTCAATACCATTTGTTTTACTTTTTTGTTTCTCATAAAATCAACAAAATTTGAGTTACATTCAGCTTATTAGCAACAAGATAAATAAGTGTGAATAACCTGATATCTGCCTTTGATCGGGTAGGCGTCTAGCTGCATTCACACATTTTATGTCTTAATCGACTGCATATATTTTCATAAAAATGAGCATTTCATGTGGTCTTGATTTGGATGTGTACAGCAGTCATTTACATTTAAAAGGGTGGTGAATGTAGCTCAAGTAAATATTAGCATGCCATAGTCAACTTTAATCATATAAAACGTTTCCCAACAACAAAATGGTGGCTGGTGAAAATTCTGCGTGGCTAGTAACTTTGAAAAACCACTAGCCACAGTGACTGGTGAGCAAAAAGATAAGATGAGATGAGAAACAAAAACCATTTTCTTTAACCAGTTGCAGATTCAGAATCACCCAGAGCTGGTGAGAAAAGCCCTGAAGAGACATTTAAGCGCAAGCAACTTCATCAGTAAAATTGTTTTGTGAAAGCTGCACATACACAAATATAAGTTTATGTCAAGCATAAAAGCAACTTATTAGTAACAAAAAGGATGACTGTACTGTTTTTATACTGCTATTAATTAAAATTGTAAAATGAGATAAGATTCAAGAAATACTCCTGTTTTGAGTGATGTGTTGTACCCACAGAGGATGTGGTTGATCATTTCCGTAGTAGACACAAATTTAAAAGTGTTAAAATAGCCAGTTTTCAACTGGTTAATTTCAAGAAGAAAATACACTACTGTTCAAAGGTCTGACAGAATTCTGTCTAATAAGATCTTTAAAACTTAGGTAGGTGTATTAAAACTTAAAGGTACAGTATTGTTCAAAATAATAGCAGTACAATGTGACTAAACAGAATAATCAAGGTTTTTAGTATATTTTTTATTGCTACGTGGCAAACAAGTTACCAGTAGGTTCAGTAGATTGTCAGAAAACAAACAAGACCCAGCATTCATGATATGCACGCTCTTAAGGCTGTGCAATTGGGCAATTAGTTGAAAGGGGTGTGTTCAAAAAAATAGCAGTGTCTACCTTTGACTGTACAAACTCAAAACTATTTTGTACAAACATTTTTTTTTTTCTGGGATTTAGCTATCCTGTGAATCACTAAACTAATATTTAGTTGTATGACCACAGTTTTTTAAAACTGCTTGACATCTGTGTGGCATGGAGTCAACCAACTTGTGGCACCTCTCAGCTGTTATTCCACTCCATGATTCTTTAACAACATTCCACAATTCATTCACATTTCTTGGTTTTGCTTCAGAAACAGCATTTTTGATATCACCCCACAAGCTCTCAATTGGATTAAGGTCTGGAGATTGGGCTGGCCACTCCATAACATTAATTTTGTTGGTTTGGAACCAAGACTTTGCCCGTTTACTAGTGTGTTTTGGGTCATTGTCTTGTTGAAACAACCATTTCAAGGGCATGTCCTCTTCAGCATAGGGCAACATGACCTCTTCAAGTATTTTAACATATGCAAACTGATCCATGATCCCTGGTATGCGATAAATAGGCCCAACACCATAGTAGGAGAAACATGCCCATATCATGATGCTTGCACCTCCATGCTTCACTGTCTTCACTGTGTACTGTGGCTTGAATTCAGAGTTTGGGGGTCGTCTCACAAACTGCCTGTGGCCCTTGGACCCAAAAAGAACAATTTTACTCTCATCAGTCCACAAAATGTTCCTCCATTTCTCTTTAGGCCTGTTGATGTGTTCTTTGGCAAATTGTAACCTCTTCTGCACATGCCTTTTTTTTAACAGAGGGACTTTGCGGGGGATTCTTGAAAATAGATTAGCTTCACACAGACGTCTTCTAACTGTCACAGTACTTACAGGTAACTCCAGACTGTCTTTGATCATCCTGGAGGTGATCATTGGCTGAGCCTTTGCCATTCTGGTTATTCTTCTATCCATTTTGATGGTTGTCTTCCGTTTTCTTCCACGTCTCTCTGGTTTTGCTCTCCATTTTAAGGCATTGGAGATCATTTTAGCTGAACAGCCTATCATTTTTTGCACCTCTTTATAGGTTTTCCCCTCTCTAATCAACTTTTTAATCAAAGTACGCTGTTCTTCTGAACAATGTCTTGAACGACCCATTTTCCTCAGCTTTCAAATGCATGTTCAACAAGTGTTGGCTTCATCCTTAAATAGGGGCCACCTGATTTACACCTGTTTCTTCACAAAATTGATGACCTCAGTGATTGAATGCCACACTGCTATTTTTTTGAACACACCCCTTTCAACTAATTCAACTAATTGCCCAATTGCACAGCCTTAAGAGCGTGCATATCATGAATGCTGGGTCTCATTTGTTTTCTGAGAATCTACTGAACCTACTGGTAACTTGTTTGCCACGTAGCAATAAAAAAATATATGAAAAACCTTGATTATTCTGGTTAGTCACATTGTACTGCTATTATTTTGAACAATACTGTATATTCTTTAACTATAAATGTATAAATTAACTGTAATTTTATGTAAATTACAAAATAAAAAATGCTATGAGCTGAGTCAGTGCACACTTTCACATTTTACATCACTGCATTTTAATTGCCATTGCGATATAATAGGGCTTTAATAACGTCTCGGTTACATATGGTAACCCTCGTTCCCTGAAGGAGGGAACGGAGACGTCACGTCGGTGACCGACGAATAAGGGATATCGCTCCGATAGACCAATCTACTTCCAGTGTAAACTAAACGAGCCAATGCACATTGGCATGCAATTATTGCATCCAGGTGCCGCTGATCACTGCGTGAGTATAAGAGGGCAGCAGATGCAATGCATACCAGTTTTTCGCTGAGGAGCCGAGCCGGGGACCCGGCAGCTCATCGGCGGTACAGCAACCATGGCGGCGGGATGTGGCGTCTCCGTTCCCTCCTTCAGGGAACGAGGGTTACCATACGTAACCAAGACATTCCCGTTCAGTCGGTCACTCTCAACGCCATGTCGGTGACCGACGAATATGGGATCCCTATCAAAGTGCCATGGGTGCTGCCCCTTCCAGTGCCCTGTGCGAGCCACCTGCACCCCTATTAGGTGTAGACCGGGGCTCAGAACAAGTAGCTCCACTCACCGTTGTCAAAGCACTACCTCACTGGGTGAGATTGGATAACACTGGGAAAACGTACCTGGTCCGCTTGGAGCCGGGACGCTGCGGAAGCCCCATCCTTCCCGAAGGAGGTCTCGGAGGCAAATACACATATAGCATCCGTCTAGGAGTATAAGGAGAAATTTGAGGTGATTAAAACCCTCTTGGGAAGGCAGAAGTATGCCGGGGAAACACAGGCTCTAAGGCTATACCATGGACTATACACATACGAGTACCGCTTAGGTCTCAATATGGAACCCAACCTTCCATGGTTCTCACGGATACATCATGAAGGCCTGGCGCCGGACGTTCCGCCACGTCCAGCTGCTTAGGGTGATGGAGGATCTCAAAAGGGTCTACAGTACGGACACTCTGGAGTAGTTTAAGCAAGCCGACACTAACCGGGGCCTCTCAGTGCCACTGCCCGTTTGAGGTGAGAACACAGGAGGATACCGGCTCTACATGAAGGCTATAGAACCTAGCGAACGTGTTAGGGGCTGCACAGCCCGCAGCTCTACAAATATCTGTCAGCGAGGAACCACGAGCCAGCGCCCAGGAGGATGAAACACTTCTAGTGGAGTGAGCTCGCTACCTGAATGGGCAGGGCACATCCTGAGCCTGATAAGCCAGGGTTATGGCATCCACAATCCAGTGGGCCATCCTCTGCTTAGAGACGGCACTCCCCTTCTGCCAGCCTCTGTAACAGACAAAGAGCTGGTCTGAGGTCCTGAAGCTTTGCATACGGTCTACGTAGCACCTTAATGCTACGGGACAAAGCAGAGCCAGGGCTGGGTCTGCCTCCTCCAGGGGCAGCGCTTGCAGGTTCACCACTTGGTCTTTGAAGGGTGTTGTGGGAACCTTGGGCACGTAGCCAGGCCAGGGCCTCAGGATTACCTGAGAGTCAGCCGGCCCGAACTCTAGGCATGAATTGTCGACCGAAAATGCATGCAGGTCCCCTACCCTCTTGATGGATGCTAGTGCAAGCAGGAGCATAGTTTTTAATGAAAGAAACTTTAGCTCATCTGAATGCAAAGGCTCGAATGGGCCCTGCTGTAGTGATTTGAGCACTAGAGACAGGTCCCAAGAGGGTATACAGGGGGGCCAGGATGGATTTAACCTCCTGGCCCCTCTAAGGAACTTGACGATGAGGTCATGCTTACCCAAAGACTTCCCATTCACGGGGTCATGGTATGCAGCAATAGCAGCAACCTGGACTTTGAGGGTGGAGGGAGACAGCCTTCACTCCAGCCCTTGCTGCAGAAAGGACAGCACAACCACAATCTGGCATCTTCGGGGGTCTTCTCAGCGAG
The DNA here is from genome assembly GCF_003368295.1 of Carassius auratus. Taxonomy (NCBI): domain Eukaryota; kingdom Metazoa; phylum Chordata; class Actinopteri; order Cypriniformes; family Cyprinidae; genus Carassius; species Carassius auratus. Next base: position 25,678,983 of record NC_039249.1, on the reverse strand, counting down.
AAGAACACCACTCGACGAACAGGTTCCACTTCAAGGCGTAAGCGTGTCTCGTAGACGGTGCTCTTGCCAAAGTGATGGTGTTCGCTACCTCTTGGGGTAGGTCACCTAGAACCTCCATGTCCCGTCCAGGGACCAGACATGGAGTTTCTAAAGGTCTCGACGCGGGTGCCAAATGGTGCCCCATCTCTGAGTCAGTAGATCCTTCGTCAGAGGAGTTGGCCAAGGAGGGGCTGTTGCAAGGAGCACTAGTTCAGTTAACTAGGTCCGCGTGGGTCAATATGGCGCTACTAGCAAGACTTGCTCCTCGAGATCCTCTGCCACTGCGAGAGTTTGCTCTTTTCCCATCTGACCTGACGGCCCAACAGGCTCAGGTGCCGGAGCACCACATCCCTGTGATCGCACAACTGATCTTGAGACTGTGATAGTATCAGCCAATCGTCTATGCGAACACTCAGCTCTCTGAGAGGAACGAGAGCTGCCTCCGTGACTTTCATGAAGACACGGGGAGGCCGGGACAGCCTGAAGGGCGGGACCTTGTACTGATATGCCAGTCCTTTGAACGCAAACCACAGAAAAGGTCTGTGGCATGGAAGGATGGACACATGAAAGTACACGTCCTTCAGGTCGATCACTGCAAACCAATCTTGGGGACGGACGCACCTGAAAATGCGTTTCTGTGTCAACATTTTGAACGGTAGCCGATTCAAAACTCGCAGATCCAAGATCGGTCGTAACCCACCGCCTTTCTTGGGTACAATGAAGTACGGGCTGTAAAACTCCGTCCACATATTGGCTGGAGGGAGCGGCTCTGTCGCATCCTTCGCCAGTTGGACTGCGATCTCTTCCCGCAAGACAGGGGCATCGGATGCTTTCAATGTAGTGAAGCGGACACCGCAGAGCTTGGGGATTCTCTGCTTGGCCCTCCTCCAGGGAAGGCAGGGGTGCCTTCACCATCCCCCAGAAAGCAGCTACCTTTCTCTGGGTCACCCGTCCGGGGGCCTCTTGCTCTTCTGCTCACCGCCAAGTTTGACGGGGGCCAGGCCGGTCTGGGACACAGGGGAATTGAGAAACCAGACCTTGTCAGTGTCCCTCATGTCTGCCAGACCCAGCCAGAGATGGCGCTCCTGGACCACTAATGTGGACAACTCATGACCCAGCGAACTCGCGGTGACCTTCGTCGCTCGAAGCGCAAGGTCAGTGGTGGTTCGGAGTTCTTCCAGAAGTGCTGGATCGTGACCACCCTTGTGCAGGTCTTTCAGTGCCTTAGCCTGCTGCACCTGCAATAACGCCATAGCATGTGAGGCGGAAGCAGCTTCCCCGCAAGCTGCATAGGCACTGCCGGTCAGACAAGACGAGTGCCTACAGGCCCGGGAAGGGAGCACCAGGTCTCCACGCAATGAGGCGGTGGACTTAGGACACAATTGCATTGTTACTACCCACTCCACCGACGGGATTCCTGAATACCCCTCCGCTGCACCGCTGGTACGCTCCTTGAAGAGGGCCCAGCATGTTCCGTGGGTTGCTCCACTGGATCGGAGGTGCAAGAGGAGTGGTGGTCCCCAGAGGGTTGGTTCCCTGCGGGGTTTGCCAACACTGTGACCCTCAAACCACCCGCGCTACTGCCGGAAGTGGTTCTCATCTGTCGGCTGCCAGAATGAGCCCCAGATCGCAGCCGCGACAATGGGACTCCGCCCCCTGAAGGTAGCGGAGCCTGGTTCGCAGCTCCGAGATGGTCATATTCCCGCAGTGAGAACATGACTCAACCACGAAAGCAAACTCAGTGTGCTCGACGCCCAGACATGTGAGGCAGCGATCGTGACCATCAACCGTTGCCAGGTAACGACTGCACCCAGAAACGCACAGGTGAAACGGCATCCTTATAAGGACGATCCGTCGTCTTTACAAAGACGCACCCATGAAGCTCTTTTAGAGAAATTTGCTCTTTAGGAAATGCTCTTTTAGTGCTGAGGCGCACAGGGGAATTGGCCATTTACAACATGACAGGGGTAGTGCAGCCTGAAGTGTGCAATCCACTCAACACAGGAACGACCTCCGCTGAAGCGCCGTCTCGCCAACACACAAAGCTTCCGAGAGCGTGCTAAACTCGTAGTTCACAGCAGACACAGTTGAGCAGAGCGATACTAACGCTCTGCTCCGAAGCGAAAAGCTGGTATGCATTGCACCTGCTGGCCTCTTATACTCACGCAGTGATCAGCGGCAGCTGGATGCAATAATTGCATGCCAATGTGCATTGGCTCGTTTAGTTTACACTCAAAGTAGATTGGTCTATCGAAGCGATATCCTATATACGTCGGTCACCGACGTGGTGTCGAGAGTGACCAAATGAAAGGGAACATAGATTTACATAAAAATATAGATTTAATGACAAAATTATATTCAGTTTTGTTGAAGGTTAAGCAATAGTCCAGTGGCCAATTAAAAGCATTTGGAGTATTTTGAAGACCACTGCAATAAGTCCTAAAGACAGTGGCAGTTCTTGTGCTCTTAGCAGGCATACCCTAACATTTATCTTATCCTATTTTCAGGAATATTATAAATTATTTTGCTAGGCCAATATTCTGAATTCTCCAAACACAAGCTTTTTCTATTAATTTACTTGACAAGCCTAATCTTGATGATATATTTCTATCTTCTAGGCACTTTTCTGTACCTGTAAAATTTACAGATTCTATGTAAATAAATAACAGATAAATAGAATAATAATTAATAATATAAAAAAACGCTTTAAGTGTTAAATCTGTCTTTAAATGTTTAGATCTCTGGAGAATCTGTAAAAAAAAACTCCAAAAGACATAATTATGTAAAATGTTATATATTTTCAGCTATGTGAAATAGCTTCATCAGGGCAGTATTAAATAAAAACACAAAATGCAAACATTTTGCACATTCTGAAATGCATATGTAAACTTATGACCACCGTATGCATCTGTTCTCTGATTGCGGACTCTTTACAAAGCTTGCCATGATTGTTTTATGTTTATATAGTACAAAATGTCTAATAAGTAATACTGGACAATTAGATAGATTATTTCTCTGTACATGAACATAACTGAAATTAAATATTTTCTTTGTTATATTTTTTCTTGGGTATCTCTTGAATATGTTGAAGATGAGTCCTGACTGCAAATTACTTAGAATACTACTCAAATTAAACAGAATATTATTCCTTGAATACAAGAGCACGCTGCCTGTTTTTGGTATTATTAATTTGGTAAGAATATTGCATCCATTTAAATCTATTAAACTCCAAGATAATTTGACCTAAAATATTAAACCAATTACTCAGAACATGATAGCATGTTTTTGTGATTATTCCTTAGGTAAGTATTATAAAGAAATGTTTTCCTTTCAAATTAATTAAACAGAGAAACCGTTTGACCTATAGGTGTCAAACCCGGTTCAAATTACTAAAGATACGATGCTTGCTTTTGTAACTATTCCTTTGCCACTTTTTATACAAGAATATTACATCAATTTAAATCCATTAAACTCTGTTTGTTCTAAACATGTCAAACATACAGCATATAACTCACAATTCCCTTCGTGCACAGCACAATGGTTTTCTATAGAACATTTTAATCCATTTAAATCCAATAATTTAAAGGTTAAAGTGAAATAACTGAACATAAACATAGAATCCTGAGAAAAATTCTAGTTTTAGAAGAAAATTTCAAACAGCACTTAGAGGCTTTTGAATGTAAACACTTCATATATATATATATATATATATATATATATATATATATATATATATATATATATATATATTTATATATATATATATATATATATATATATAAAGTACATTTCATTTATTTATAAAAAAAAAATCCTGTTTAGTAATTTCCCATTTTGTAAAAGTAACCCTTAGTTTAAACTAAGTCTTACAGGGTTTAAGATTTAGTCAATATAGATAAATACTCACATCGACAAGAAGGTATTCTCTGGAAGAATCAGTGGCTCTGTTTAAAGTAGCAAAAACTGTTTGATTGTAACTTCTTTTAACACTGACAGCTAAATACTGTTAGATTTAAATGGTAAATTTGTAACTTAGAGGATGTGGTGGATCATTTCCTGTTAGATATGCCTTTAGTGTTGTGCATTTTAAACTGTTTGAAATCAAGGATTCAAGTGAAACATTTTGAAATATGTCATTTCATTGTATCTATATTCTATAAAATATAAAAAAATATGATATTAAACTAATATGAGTGTTTACATGATAAACTATGAATGTTAAAGTCTAAGAATGTTTGGCACAACGTCTTTAGGGTGTGATCTAAGTGTTTAGATCAGTAAATTCAAAAATGTGTCTTTGACCTTTCAGTGTCAAAACTTCTCTGCCACCAGAAGGTTAAACAAGAGTGCAGATTCTCAGAAGACTCAGAGAATTGCATGAATTTAATTTTTTAAATGGTGACCAAAACTGAATCTGAGTTTAGATTCCCTTTTTTCAACCATCTGGTCGACAACAGCAATCCCACATTCTATTTCAATAAAGACCTTTTTCTTGATCTTGTTCTTCTTTCCTTTTTTTAGGCAGAATGCAAAAAACAGAAGTAAACTACTTTTATTTGCTGTTCATCCATTTTTAATCATTTACCATTCAATGTTTTTATTCAATTTAATCATATGATCAATTAGAATAATAATTGTAACTATTTATATAATAATTTCAGTGATTCATTAATTGATTGGTCATTTATATTATATTATATTATATTATATTATATTATATTATATTATATTATATTATATTATATTATATTATATTATATTATATTATATTATATTATATTATTTTTTGTTTAGCATTATGACTATGTGTTTCAAGGGCTGGTTGTCTTCTTGAATAACAAATAAGTGTGAATGTGGAAATTCAAAGTCTGAGCATTGAAACATTCGCAACTAAGATTTTTTTCAATAAACTCAAATTACACTTGCTGTTAACAGGTTTGGGTATTTTGTTGAATAGTATTTTATTTATTTTTTTTTTACCCAACAAAGCAGATATTTTCTGACAGGATCTAGTCTCCGGGGCTGGATATATTTTTTTGTGTGGAGGCTGATGATAAAACAACCCTAATTAATCAAATTTTTATTCACAAACGGGGTTCAAAATAACCTAGTTAGTGTTTAAAAAATACTGTATACATACATACAATGTTTAAACTTCAGTTCCAAGACCAACTTGAATTTTTCTGGATTATTGAGTGATTCAGCAATAATGCTCTCTGTAATTAATAGTGAGGTAAAAGTCCACAATGAAATACAATAAGATATTTTCAGAGTATAGGCTACTCCTAGGTCTTTCTTTCTTTCTTTTTATATTAAGAATTCCAGGTAGTGAAAATCTTGCAGACTCTTGCTCGGCCCAAGTCCTCACTCAAAGTTGCTAGGTATAGAGCAGCAATTTATACAATGCTACAAGCTTGGGATTCAGTTTCATTAAATGTGTATTTCTTTTCAGCTGACCCTTCAGATGTGTTGACTTCCCCTTTCAGAAAAGGAGCTGCAGGCAGGGCCGCCACAAGCATGGTGTGAGGCCCTGTGTGAAGTTGACATGCAAGACCCTCTACAATTTTGTGTGTGTGTGTGAGTGCGGCGGGTTGCTATAGTAATGAATGCTTTAACACACATCTGATCGATTGTTATGCTGTGCTCACTGCATGAGCATGAATCATGGCCATGCACACACTAAGATTAATCTACTGCACAGTATTAATGATAATAATAAAGCAATTATTCTGATACTCAGTTTTTTGACAAACCCACTAGACTGAACCTCAAATGTCCAGAAAAATCATCACTAATAGATTTAATCTTAACAAACATGCCCCATAAGTATTTATGACCACTGTGTCATTGCAACACAAAAATTCCTAAAACTAAGCCAAACGTCATAACCAAGCATGACATGAAACATTTCCCAAGGGTTTCTATAATTTGGAATGGGAATAAATTAATTTAATTTCTGACCTTGAAATAGCCTGGGAATTTTTTAATGCAAATGTTTCTGCTTTAGTCAACAAACATGCTCCTCTCAAAAGGTACAGGGGGAAGGGTCGGAATAATGCATGGTTTTCTCATCCTTTATTAATTATGCTTCATGAGATCAACCTGGAATAGGCAAAAGCTAGAAAAACAGATTTAAACTCAGACTGGCTTGATTTTAGGCAATTACACAATGTACGGACAGTTGCAGTCAGAAAAGGTAAAACTGAACAATTTCATATACAAACATCTCACAATCTAAATAATTCATCCAAATTTTGGAAACGTGTTAAATCATTAACTGAAAATAATAAAGGTATAGAATTTCCATCATGTTTTAATAAGGGCTCTGATACAATCATTGATAAAGTAAATATTCTAAATTGTTTTAATGAACACTTCATAGCTTCTGTTTTTTTTTTGTTTGATTCAGTTAACGGTGCTCATGTGAATCCTTTGATTGTTCAGTCAGAGCGCTTAGTGTCTAGTCAATCTTTCAACTTCTCACCAATTGCAATCTCTGAGGTATTGCAAAGCCTTTAAATCTTTAGATGTTTAGAAATCGGCAGGTCCTGATCATTTAGAACTTTACTTTTTAAAGCTAGAAGCTGATTTTATTGCCCCACCTCTGACTCATATTTTTAACCTTTCACTTGACTTAAATGAAATTCCACTCATATGGATATCAGCTTTTGTCCTTCCCCTGTTTAAAGGTGGAGATCCCACACACCCAAATATTTACCGGCCCATTTCCAAGCTGTCAGTCTTGGCCAAAGTCCTTGAAAAACATTTGTCAACAATCAATTAAAAGAATTTCTGTCTGTTAATAATATCCTGTCTGATTTTCAATCTGGTTTCTGAAAACAACATTGCACAACCACGGCAGCCTTAAAGGTACTTAATTATGTTATTGAATCAGTTGATAACAAAAAACACTGTGCAAAACCTTATTCATCGATCTATCAAAAGCATTTGATACAGGTGATCATACTTTACTGATCTGCGTTATCCATACGAAGACAAAAACATTGGCATGTTTTTATATAAATCTATCCTGGGTTTACTTCCTTCCTATCTTTGTACATACATCTATAAAACGTATGCATGTAGCTATAGCCTCTGGTCACAGGATATATTTTTACTGTCTGTTCCAGTGGTACGTACTGAGTTGGGGAAAAAGACATTTAAATTTGCTGCTCCCTCTGCCTGGAATTGTTTGCATAGGACATTGAAACTGAAGGAACTGGTTTCGTTGGACAATTTAAAGTAGTTTTAAATGATCTGGAGAATGAAACATTGGGTTGTAGATGTCAAATAAGGGCTAACACTTCTTTTACGACTACAGAGTAATTACGCTGGTAAGAATTAAACGTTCTCGAAAAGAAACTAACGGGATCTACTACTCTAACATCATCAGACTGCTGAAGGACGGCTCCAGTGCCCACGTTTCTGGCATCAACGTGCAACAGGAAAGTTCTCAAAACACAGAGCTGCGTGCACAGGCGCTGAACACAAAGACTTCACATTTTGTAAAGCTAACCAAACAAACTTTGTCTTACCCTTCAACAAATCAGTGAGCGAGGCCACTATAGTATAAAAAAGTTATGAAGGAATGTTCTGAATGGCTTGCACTTTAGCCTGAATTGGGCACACTTCATTCCCACCACCTTACCGAGATAGGTCACGATTGCTTTCGCAAACTCGCATTTGGCTAAGTTCACTGTAAGCTGTGCATCAGACAACCGTTTCAACACCGAACGAAAGGTGCTTTAAGTGAGTCTCCCAACTGTCACTAAAAACAACCAAATCGTCTTAATAGAGGCACAACCCTCAAGATCTGAAATTACTCATGAACTCATGAACCGGTAAGAATATAGCCCTGATGGAACAACAAAAGATGAGATTTTTTGTGCTCTCTTGGTTAAAGGCACCTTTCAGCAAGCCAAACTTACTGACGAACTTAGCTAACCCAACCTGGTCTAAGCATTCTTTGACGTGGGGCAAAGGAAAACAATCTGGTTTCGTTAAGCTATTAACTTTATGAAAATCTGTACAAAATCTCACAGTACCATCTGACTTTACAAGTAAAATACGTGGAGAAGCCCAATCCGAAAATGAAGGAACCGCAATATTGTGATCCTGCATATACTCTATTTCCTTACTCGTCACCTCTCGTTTCTCAGGTGCAAAACGATAAAATTGTATAACAGGTTTTGCATCTCCCACATCAATGTCATGTTCTAGCCAATCAGTACAAGACAGCACGTCGCCAAATAATTCAGGAAAACTGTCACATAGATCCTGGCATTTTACAGGACATAAATGACGGAGAGTAAACCTCTGAAAAAGTTCTGCAATCACTCTGAATTCAATCGACCACGGAACACAGAATCATCAGGCGGATTGATCTCCTCTTCCTCCCCCACTAAACTCACATTACCCACATCGATGGAAACGACCAAAAGTGCCAGATGCAAAGATGTCACATTTTCCCTAAGGTTTGCCTCATTTTCATAATAAGGTTATAAAACATTTACATGGCACTGTTTAATGGACTTCTTTCGTGATGGGATTTCATCGTCATAATTTTCATCAGTCAGTTTACGCTGTACAACAAATGGGCCATCCAATTTAGCTTCAAAAGGAGAAGATATCATAGGCCTTAAAGGGTTAGTTCACCCAATAATCCAATAATCAAAATTATGTAACTAATAACTCACCCTCATGTCGTTCCAAAAACCTGTGAGACCTCCGTTCATCTTCGGAACACAGTTTAAGATATTTTTGATTTAGTCCGAGAGCTCTCAGTCCCTCCTTTGAAACTGTGTGCACGGTATACTGTCCATGTCCAGAAACATAAGAAAAACATAATCAAAGTAGTCCATGTGACATCAGAGGGTCAGTTAGAATTTTTTGCAGCATCAAAATTACATTTTGGCCCAAAAATAGCAAAAACTACAACTTTATTCATCATTGTCTTCTCTTCCGTGTCTATTGTGAGAGAATTCAAAACTCTGCAGTGTAGTGATATCCAGTTCGCAAACAAATCATTCAATGTAACCGGATCTTTTTGAACCAGTTCACCAAATCGAACTGAATCGTTTAAAACGGTTCGCGTCTCCAATAAGCATTAATTTGCAAATGACTTAAGCTGTTAACTTTTTTAATGTGGCTGACACTCTCTCTGAGTTAAAACAAACCAATATCCTGGAGTAATTCATGTACTCAAACAGTACACTGACTGAACTGCTGTGAAGAGACAACTGAAGAGGAACACCGAGCTGAGCCAGATAAGAATCAAGGAGCTGATGATACTGTGGATGTGTGATTCAGCGTGAAGCTGAACCGAACTGATCCTTTTGGTGATTGATTCTGAACTGATTCTGTGCTAGTGTTATGAGCGCAGGTAAACCGAAGGCTTGAATCAAGGACAATCATCTCGCATGACGCCATTACGTCAAGCGCAAAAGAACCGGTGAACCGTTTTCTGAGTTATTAATGACATTATTTTGATTATTGGGTGAACTAACCCTTTAACACCAAAACTTGATCGCGGATAACATCATCCATGGTAAACCCTCTTCCCAGTCTCTATCCAGCTGCATGCAGTACGCATGGAGAAGTGACTTTAACGACTGATGGAATCTCTCCAACGCGCACTGACTTTGTGCATGATACGCAGTTGACTGATTATGCTTAGTGTGCAGCTGTTTTAACACTGGCTGGAAGAGATGAGAAGTTAGGTTTGAGCCCTGATCACTTTGGACAATTTTGGAAAGATATAATTTGGGTTAAAGCTTTCACAATAGAACGAGACGTAATGACACGCAGTGGATGCTGCAGGAAAGCGTGTGTTCAAACATATCACTGTGAACAAATAAGTGGTGGGAAATAACGAATTACAACTACTCACTTTACTATAATTAAGTCGTTTTTTTCAGGTACTTGTACTTATTTGAGTATATTTTTAAAGCTCTAGTTTTACTTGTACTTAAAATACAAACTAAGCAAAATAATCTACTTCCTTACTTTTAAATCACAGTTCATTACTGAGTACGCCCAGTGGCGGAGCCAGAGGGCTAGTTGGGGTGGTAATTGCCACCCCAGACAAAGTTCTTGCTACCCCTGTTACCACCAGGCGGCAAGGAAGTCGACCGGAAGGTGAAGTCAGGGACGTGCCGCCATCTTGTAGCAGAACTTCACTTGTGTTAGCATCCCATTGACTCCCATTCATTTTGGCGTCACTGTGACAGATAATAACTTTACATCTGAGGCGTTTTAAAGACTCAATTTGCCCATTATTTATTTCTAAAGATACACAACAATGTATAAAGGGCTCCATTACCTTCTATGTTACATTATGGCCCCGTAGAAACAGTTTTAAACAGGCTAACAATTGCATCATAACCACTCGACTCTCTGTCACACAGCAGAGAAATTACCGTACAGAAAGGAGGAGAAGCTCGCAGGCAATTAACTTAATATGGCGTACTGGCGTTACATTTTAAAATACTACACAAAATAATGAATCAGAATACTTACTCCTGATTACTCAAGCCAAAGAACTCCCCACTCAAGCTCGCCGTTATTGATGGCAGTTTGCACGCACAGCTACTAGAAGATTTACATATGTCAGACAGGTTGCTGACGTCATCAAGGTTAGTTTGAGTCTGCGCGTCAGAAACAGAAGTGCTAAAAAACGCAAAAAATAGGCTTCACTTGTCTCAATTGAGTTCCAATGGGGTCGCTGTGTCCATTTCCTTTACTGTCTATGGTTGCCACCCCACTGAAAACATTACACTGTTTGATTTTTATGAACATTTCTCAAATCTCCCAGCGGATGTGAATGCATCCTTACGCAGCATGCACAAGCGTGCAGCTACTGCTACACTTTTAATTGGTTGAGCTGACACGCAGCTCCTTCGTGTTCCAAACAGCTTCATAACAATGCGGCAGCACACACGGGATCGATGAAGAGCGTTTTGCTGGTATGTATGGCTTTTATTGGTATTAAATTAAACGAAGAACTGTTTTAACGGGAAGTAAGGGAGACGTTGCACTGTAGTGCTTAGCATTAATCCTTAATGAGCATTAACATTACTAGCCCCGTGAAACTGACTGACTAACGTTAATTCTGTCAGGCCAGCGTGAAGATGCTTAAAACATGTTGTTAGCAAATGTTCAGCAACAATCACAGATATTAGGTAGGCTTATTCATATTGGCACGTGTAATGCAGCATATTGAACTAATCTTATTAAAACCACCGTGGAGATACAGGGATGCAAACAGCGCGCTTTTTGGCGCCTCATGCTTTTTCACGTCAGTTTGGGTGACTTGGGTCTGAGAGGGTCTGATTATAATTTCACAAAGTCATCTGAAGCCATTCCATAGCTTAATGTGAGGGACAGAAGTCTATTTTACAACATTAAAGTTTACGGAAACTCGTTTTCCCTCCTTTTTGGCTGTCAGTCATTCTCCATTCAGTATTCAAACAGCGCGCGCGCCTCGTCCGGTTACAGCAGGATACACGGTAAAACTCTGTCCAATATGATATATTAACATTATAATGCTTGATCTGTAGATAAAAGGCTGTGGATTTGCATAAAATGACTTTATTGTGTGTATTTGTATTTCATATTTGTTGCTGTTTTAATGAGTTGCTACTGTATGCCTGCTAAGTTAGATCACACACATCACAAGGACTATGAATCGGCATCAAACGCACAACAACTGGAATTTAAAACTGAAGAAACAAATGATCAATAAAGTGTTGGACAGATATACACTAGGATTTGTGCGCTCAACATTTCTTCACTTTGTGCCGTGAACTTCTAAATGCGCACACTGTGACCCCATTTTGCTTTGAGCACATCATTCTGCACCCACGATGCGCATACGCGCTTTGTGTGCTCTGTTTTGAAGCATTTCATATTATCATGGTTTTGCGCACTTAAAGACTATCAAAAGCCTTTATTTTTTATACCTAGCCTACACAATACATTTAAAATAAGCATAATTTAATTGTATATTATTTATGTGTAGTGTAGGCTATATAAATATACTATATACTAATAGTTATTTGTTTTTATTAACATGTTTAGATTTTAAAAGTTACTGTGCAGATTTTTTCAAGAATTCTTTTTTGCTGCTCATTTATACACTCACTCACTTAGTATAATAAAAATACATAATACATTTATTTAATATTTAAAGGTGTTAACTGTAATCTTACAATGCAAAATTATAACTTACAAAGGATTAAATTCATCACAATTATGTAAGTATCTGGATATTTGCCACGGGGCGAGGGCTTCAATAACCTCTCTCTTTTTTGACCATACATGTGTTTGCATCCCTGATAGTAGATATGACTGTAGAGATGTACTGAAGTAACTTTGTATAGACGTATAATTTATTAGCACTGAACATAACATGTCTAGACGTCTTTCCTTGTGTTGTCAAATAGGCTAGACCTCAATATACTCAGATTTTGTCGTAATGTATTACTTTAGTATTTGTATTATTAGTAACGCTGTACTCATGGTAAATAATAACAAGCAAATTGTTCCAAATTTTGGTTTCTTCATGAGGTGTGTAACCAAGCTTTCCTTTGAATAGGGACAGCAGAATGAAGAGAAAAAGCGATATCACCAACTTCTTTCAAAAGAAGCAAAAGTCAGGTGCAGATCAGGGCCAAACAGATCCCAGTCCCAGTGTCAGCTGTTGTAGTGAACCATATGTAGGTGATGGACAGGGAAGTCAAGAAGAGAAAGATGATGACACACAAGAACCCAGTGTATCACCAGCAGGTCAGAGCAGTGAGCAGAGGCAGTAAATTGTGTCTTAAATTCAGATTGTGTGATGATTTTTGTGCAAAGTATTATTGTATAATATTCAATGATAATTTTATAATTAATTCAATTTCAGAATAAGACCAGAGTGATACGGTTATTTCTACCAGTGATTAGGAAGACGGTGAGCCAGTCCTAATAGAAAAAGAAGAACAGTGCACTGAACTGAACAGCTCAAGCATCACATGTGCACCAAAAGGACCAAGTGGTAGGTACATTAGCCATGTATAATAGCCATGATCTAGACTAGTGCTGTTCACTTCTTGATCTAGTATAATAAAAAGTGTATGTTTATGTATTTAATTTTTACTTAAAGACATCTCAAGATCGAAGGATGAAGAACCTGTTCAGCCATGTCTCGCCAGGTTGCCACGAACCCCATTTGGAAAATTTACAAGGTCATTCAACAGCTTTTGGTATAAGGACAATCCATGGCTAGAGTACTCTGTAAGTCAAAATGCAAGTTACTGCTTTGCCTGCCACCACGGAATCTTCCTTTACATCTGGATGTGGGTTTTCCAACTGGAAAAAGGCATTATTTAAAGATTCTGGTTTTAAACGTCACTCAAGACCAGACCAACATGCAAATGCAATGTATACTTGGGCAGAATAAAAAAAGAAGCAGGGAAAGTGAGAAATCAATATTTGATGCCTTAAATGAGAATAGAAAACAGCAAGTTGAGAAAACTAAAAATTACATCAAGAGAATTGCCGAGGTCTTACTCTTAACTGCTACTCAAAACATTGCACAGAGGGGCCACAGGGAGGGTGGTGAGTCTGAGAATGAAGGCAATTTCTTAGCCATTTTGAATCTCGTTGCAAAGCATGACCCCTTTATTGATGAAAGACTTGCTGGACAGGGCAATGCTAAGTACACTAGCCACCAAATCCAAAATGAGATGCTTCAGGTCTTAACAGATATGGTGCAGAAGCAAATTGTTGCAGAAGTAAAAGAAAGCGAAGTGTTCAGTGTATTGGCAGATGAAACAAAAACTTGGAAAAAAAGAACAAATGTCTTTATTGCTGCAATACCATTACAGCGGTGCTGTACACGAAAGCTTCTTGCACTTTCAGTCAGCAGAAAGCTTGGATGCAGAAGGTCTAAGCAAAATGATAGTTGGATGTTTGGAGAGGCATGGGCTTGACTACAGAAACAACCTTGTTGGCCAAGGCTATGATGGTGCATCAGTAATGAGCGGGAAACATTCTGGTGTGTCTGCACCGATTAAAAGCAATGCCAGGTTTGCATTTTATGTGCATTGTAGTGCTCATTGTCTGAACCAGTCAGTGCCTGAAACTGAGGAGTTTTTTACTCTTTCTGCAGAGTATTTATAAGTTTGTGTCTGGCTCTGCTGTCCATATGAAGTGACTTGATGTTCAAAAACAAATGTACCCAAATGAAAAGCCTAGGGAACTTCAGCAACTTTCAGATGTTAGGTGGGCTTGCCGGTACATGGCATGAAGGACTATGAGAGACAGGCTTCCAGCAGTTTTGAGGCTCTTGCAAGACATTTCACTTGAGAAGAATAGTGGAGATAGGAAAATAGAAGCAAAGGGTCTTTTGGCTCAAATTGACCTACAGTTTATAGGACTTCTGGTTACTTTTTTATAAAGTGTTTGGGGATGTGAAAATCCTGTCTGACATGCTCCAATCCAGAAGTCTGTAAACAATGAAGAGTTAAATAAAAGTATTTTCTATCAGGTACTTGACTGTCTTACAGCAGAAATAGATAAGGCGTTTTTCTGAAAAGTACTGTGAGATAATTGAAGGAGTGCAGTCTTTTGACCCCAAAAGCCCATCATTCTTAAAAGAGGAACCCCTGCTAGCTTTGGGGAAAACATTCGAGTCAGATTTAGAAGACCTTAAGAATGAGCTACATCAAACGAGATGGCTTCTTTTCAGAAGGGAAAAAAGTGGAGATAGACCAGCTTCTCTACTTGACTTTGTGGGGTTTTTGGAACCTTACAAAAAAGGTTTTCCATGAACATTTTAGGCTTAGTAAAATTCCGGTTGTGATTCCAGTTAGCACTGCATCCTGTGAAAGAAGTTTCTCTGCCCTTAAATTAATAAAAACCCACCTCAGGACAAAAATGGCAGATGATAGATTAGGTCACCTGGGCATACTCAGTGTTGAGTCAAGGAGGGCACATTCCATTAATATGGAGGACTTTGTAAAACATTTTGCTTCATCTCACCAGAACCGCAGAATTATTCTGTTCTGAATGTTTGTTTTTTTGTGAACTTGGTGGTGCCATACCACTGGGTAGATGCAGGTCATACCTGGTACAACTTTTGAAGTTTATCATTAGAGTCAGTGTTAAAGGGCTCTATGTTTTTTTGTTTGTTTTTTGTATTGTTGTTCTATTATTATTCTGGTGGTACATATTTGAATGTGTACAACTGCCTTGTCCTCCCTTGTTTTGACAGGTCCAAGTTTACCTCAGTTTTTGTTTACTATTGGACTTGATTAGTTCAAGGAGCACTTTGAATACTTGTTCTATTTTTGCTGTATACTTAATACATATATAATTGTGTACATTTTGGAAAATAAACAACTTTAATTTAATCTGTATACATTTTGTGGAAAATAATTTATTTTTAGTGTAATTGAACACTTTGTAAATTGACCCTCCAATATAATATCTTGCCACCCGTTTTAAATTCTAGCTCCGCCATTGGTGGCAAGGACTTCGTCTGGGGTGGCAGTTGCCACCCCAACTAGCCCTCTGGCTCCGCCACTGACTCCATATCCCATTGTTTTTGCCACCTTACCTTCAACCTTTCCTTAATAATACTCTTGATTTCATTCTTACTTATACTAACACTTAAGTTAATTCCATTATTTTTAATGGCTTCCTTTGCTGCCTTATCTGCCATTTCATTTCCTTGGATACCAATATGCGCAGGTACCTATAAAAAATTCACTGTAAGTCCCATCATTTGTATTCTGTATCAGCTGTATTTCTATTAAAATATCTGGTCTACTTTCCAGATGACTATACTGTATGCTAGCCAATGACGAACTTGAGTCTGAACAAACAACTGATTTTAAAGGTCTTATCTCCTCTATCCAATCATTTCCCCTGTATAAACCGATAACTCATCACTATAATTTTCCTTATTGCTAACTGAAATTCTGGAACAATAAAAGTGACTCCTATCCTATTGTCTATATTCTTTGATGCGTCTGTATATATCTGAACATAGCTGTGGTAATCATTTCTGCACATTACATGAACATTCTTTGTCCCTGTTTTTCTTTTCTAACAATGTAAAATCTACAGTAGCATCTGAGACTAACCATGGTTTTATTACTGGTAGCGGAATAGTTCGACTAACTATTAATTGATTAACTTTGAATTCTATTGCTTTCTGTATTAATGTCCATCCAAAAGTTTTTCTCCTCTCTTTTTCCCAACAGGGCTTTAAAGTGTCTTGTGTAGGATGCTCTTGACTGTGGCCTTGTAAATTTGCCCAATAACTCAATGATAACTGTATGCTACGATTGGTGTAGTTTTTATAACTCCTGTACATAATCTCAATACCTGATGCTGAACA
This sequence comes from Carassius auratus, assembly GCF_003368295.1. NCBI lineage: Eukaryota > Metazoa > Chordata > Actinopteri > Cypriniformes > Cyprinidae > Carassius > Carassius auratus. Next base: position 25,662,557 of record NC_039249.1, on the reverse strand, counting down.
CAGTCTAACTTTCTAAGTGATGTATCTGCTGCTGATCCATACACCGCACAACCATAATCAAATACAGATCTAATCAGCCCACTATATATGGCTTGTAATGCCTTCCTATCAGCCCCCTATTCACTTCCCACTAAACACCTCATTATATTTAACACTTTCCAATATTTGTCCAATATTTTCTGGATATGCATTGCCCATGTAATTCTTTCATTTTAACAATAAAATCAATGTTCCTTACCCTTTTCCAGATTGCCCCATCATCAGCTAAAAGCGAGAACCCCAATTCATTTTCCAAAATCCTCACACACATCATTTATCATTATTGAAAATAATAAAGGACTAACTATACTTCCTTGAGGAGTTCCATTTTCTATCATACATTTATCTGAATAACTGTTTCCTGTTCTAACTTTTATTGCTCTCCCTAATAAAAAATCCTTAATCCATCTATACATTTGAACCTTAATACCTAACTTACTTAATTTGATACAGCCCTTCTCTCCCCATCACTGTTGGGAACGTAACTTTAAAAAAGTAATTAGTTATAGTTACTCACTACTTGTTCCAAAAAAGTAACTGTGTTAGTAACTGAATTACTCTATAATAAAAGTAACTCGTTACCAGGGAAAGTAACTATTTGCGTTACTGTAAAAAAAAAAAAAAAAAAAAAAAAAGTTTTTTAGCAGTTTTCACAAGTCAGTTGAAATGAGTAGAACAGGCAGGTGTTCGTACATAACTTTCGATATTTATTGCACGTCAAAAGACAGCAAGAGTTTTATGCTGCACTTCAAGTATTATCTTTGTAAGAAGTGTTTTGGGCCACTAGCTTTGTAGATGCGTGTGTCACACAGTACATATACACATTACATGCACGTTCTTGTCTTTGACCACAATGAATTTGAAGTAGCGCTTATATCTCCACCTTGAAAATGCCAACTTTTCTTCGGATTGCTCCTGACTCGCCATTTCTGCTGCTGCTGCGAATCTCTGTGTAGCTGTTGGGTGTGTGTGTGTGTGTGTGTGTGTGTTTGGCGCCGCTGGCGCTGGCGGGTGTGCCGGCATGTGTGTAAAAACACTTGCTCTGATTGGCTACCATGAAACACATGACTCTGCCTTAACCAATCATAATCGCTTATCTAGTTATTAACCCACCTCCACACTCGCTGTGTGAGCCAGGGTTGCGTTCGGATTGCATAGTTTATTAAATCAATGCATAGTAACGCACCACATTTAACTTTCAGTAATGGTAATGACGTTGTAACGACGGGAAAAGTAATTAGTTAGATTACCCCGTTACTGAAAAAATAACGTCGTTACCTAACGCCATTCTTTTAAACGCCGTTATTCCAAACACTGCTCCCCATCATGTCGTATGCTTTCCGTATATCAAAGAAAACAGCCACAACAATCTCTCTATTTATTTGTGCTTTTCTTATATCATGTTCATACATACAGCTGGATCCATGGTATTTCTCCCTCTCCTAAAACCACTCTGATATTTGGATAAATTTTATTAGTGGTGGGCCGTTATCGGCGTTAACATGCTGCGTTAAGGTGAGACTCTTATCGGGCAATATAAAAATATCGCCGTTAATCTATTCTCAAAGTTGGGTTGGGAGCTGGGTCTATACTAAGCAAGCTATGATGACTTTCACCTTGATATTTTATATAACCGACTGGCTAAGGCCAGCCTAATAAAACAGGCTTAGGACAGTTGACGGGCCATTGCTGCGCATCGCCATGAAAGCTTATCTTTTTCACGTTTTTTAAGCCTTACCGCTTGTAGATTTAAACATTAAAGCATCCAAACACAAGACACAGAAAAGCTGAACAGAGTAGCTGGTTACTCGCGCGCTGTGTTCGATGGCCACGAGAGAGATCTAGAGCCGCGTATCACGGACAGCGAGACTCAAACGAGCTCTCTTCTGCGAAGTTCTCCTCGAAGTCCCTCCTGCACCTGAATGAACAAATACAAATCGCAGTTTGAACAAACAAAAAGATGTGAAAGAGCCCAATTTAGTTCTCGCGGTGTTCTGGTGTTCAGGGCTCACGCAGAGAAAGGCCTCTCAAAACACTTAAAGATCAAATTTGCTTATTTTTGGTCTTGTGCCGACAAATACATTCAAAATATGTTAAAATATCCACCTTGGAAATTCTCGAAATGCTCGAAAAAACTTGTCAGTTATTTCTTAAGTGAAAGTAAACAGTTGAGGAAAAAAATGGGATGTGTATTATATTAGATGCGTTCATCGTCTCTTAAAGTGACCACCCCTAATTTAGCTACTGGCTGCTGTAATGTTAATCCAAGAAAATCAAAATGAAAATCACCCACTGCTCTTGACTGAATTACTTTGTAGTTTTAACAGTCAAACGAAAAATTATTCAGACACCGGATATAATTTTTGATATATATAGCAAAACTGTAATAATGTAAGAAATGTTGAAGGTGTCTGAATAAATGTAGGTTTGATTGTATATTCCATTTTTACATTGAAGACTATCCAGTGCTATTTTACATGTAATTATTTGGTTTCTGTACCTTGACACCTACAAACTTGAAAAAAACTTAAACATTGTGTAAATAGCTCAAATAAATGAAAATAAACGAACATACAAATTAAACAATTTCAAACAGGGCCCACTAATACAACCTTCACCGGGGCCCTGCTGACCCCAGCTACGGCCCTGCTCACGCCTTTTTCACACATAATCCATCTGCAGTGCGTATGCAGTCTGTGTGCGTTACGTATGTGGTGCAGCACGGACTCAATGTGCTTTCACACAGGACATGTTTGCAGTTCGCTACTCGGTACGTAAACGATCGCTGCACTGCTGCAGACACAACGCTCCTGGAACACAACTGGAATCCGTTAACATGGGTGTGTAAAAAAATATACAACGCATACACACTGCAGACAGAGTATTTGTGAAACCGGCGTGAGGTTGTTTACACCTTGTGCAATGTGGAATTAGTTTACAGCTTTTTCAAGCACTTTGTGATGCATTTTGGAAACAGGAGATGAGCCCCTTTTCTAATGCACCACCTAGCTTGATAAACCCCTTCTCAAAGACTTACTGTTTGTCAGTTTTATTTGGGTAACACCAGGGGCGATTCTAAGATTTTGATTTTAGGGGGGCTCAGCCCCCAATAAGGGTATGATTAAAAAATATTATTTGACTATTAGGGTAGGGTTGTATACTACTAACCTTATTGCAAACCACTATTCCATTGTATTCCCTGTATTTCATATATGGGAGTAGGAGTACTGACTGAGCCATATATAACACTGTAAAAAAAACTAATACAGTTTTTTAGATGTGACCAGTCATTGGAAAATTTTGAATTGGGAATGTAGATTTATTTATTTGTTTTACAATAAAGACTAACTGATTCAGTATTAGGACATTCATGTTTATCCTTTGATGATACCACTGCTTTTTCTTATGAAATGTACGTGGAAATCGGCAGAATATTAAAACAACATAAGGGTTCAATGACTGCAATGAATCTTGGGAACACAGTGGTATTGTGTGTGTGTGTGTGTGTGAGGCTGTCTGTTCTATTCTCACCTGACTGTTGCTCATTTGCAGACCTACTCCTGCACAACAAAAAAATGTTGTATATCCATCTACAATGAAATATAAATTATTATATTTTTTTATTATTATTATTATTATTATAAATTTTTAGCTTTTTAGCCTTTATAATCAACAATACGGTTGGTTATACATCAAGTCAGCCCCTGAAAATGTATTTCATTTCAAATCATTTAACTAACCAGCTAATATTCATTAAGAATATAGACAAAACATGTATTAATGTAATTGTCTATTGGCAATATGTTTAATCTGTTCTATATTTATTTCAATTTATTAAAAATAACACAATTATCAATTTGCCACTTCTATAACTCAATTACTTAAAAAAAAAAAAAAATCACAGATCCCTTTACTCTTACTCTAATATATGTATCATGATACACTAATGATTCATTATTACTTAATACAAAATTATATTTAATAATAGAAAACAAAATATCTCCACATGATGTTTCTCTCTCTGTGCCATTTAGTGCTTTCAGACAATGATGTGTGTCGTTAATAATTTATTTTGCATGGCTGCATAATGTAATGCCGAAATACACAATAATATGTTTTCAATTTTAAAAAGTAAATTAAAATAAATCATGATCGTTTTCTAAAGTATGTTTTCATGGGTGTTAATCGCTTCATTTTTGTTGGAAGAAAAAACAACTGTCACACTGTGATAAAGGCTGAAGGTGAACGCAGCGAAGACGTACTGGTATTGGATGCGAGAACACACACACGCACACACACACACGCACGCACACACACACCTTGTACTCTCTGATGTTCGCTCTGCTCGGCGCCCCTGTGGATTGAAAAACGCGCTGAATCCATGCAGACTCAGATCAGGGGAGGAGCCGGAACTTGATGCAGCTTGCCACCGTTTCAAATGAGTTTTTAAAGGGGACTGAAGCGATCACTAATTAATTAATCAAATAATTTTTTAGGGGGGCTGGGCATAAGTTTAGGGGGGCTGAAGCCTAGCGACGCCCCTGGGTAACACACATATTCTGAATGCCTTCGACAGAATTCGAATGAGCCATAGATTAATTTAATTTAATTTCAAGATCACAGTGAGATTAATCTAGATTTAAAAAATTAATCTATGCCCACCACTAATATTTATTACTTTCCACACAATACATTAACCTTTCATTTATCATTTTTTCCATTATTTTACAGACATTAGATGTAAAAGCTATTGGTCTATAATTTTCTGGATTTGTGCAATCTTTCCCTGGTTTAGGTATTGGAAGAATCACCGCCTCCTTCCAACTTTGTGGTAATTTTCTTTCCTCCCATATTTTATTGTACATTTTTACTAAAACATCTTTGGATGATTCACTGAGCAGGTTTATCATTATATACTGTAGCAAATCTGATCCATGCCTGGAGCTGATTTCTTGGTTTTCCTGACAGCACGATTTAATTCTGTCTTTGTAAATAACATATTTAATTGGTCATTCAATGTACTTTCCCTTCCTATTTTTCCCTCTTCACTAATATTGTTTGAGTTATGAATTTTAACAAAATTTTTAACCAGCATTTCTGCTTTCTCCTCATCTCTTGTTGCTGTTGTTTCTCCATCCCTTAATATTGGATACCCAAATTCTCTTTTATTCCATTCTTTCTTTTTATCATTCCCCATACTTTACCAATTTCTGTTTCCCTTCCCACTGTGTTACAAAATTTCCTACTTCTTGTATTTTTTATGATTCTCCTTACATTTGCTTGCCTCCTTTTATATTCAATAAAATTCTGAAAATTGTAATTCTTTTTTAGCATTTTAAAAGCTTTATTTCTAGATTTAATTGCTTTATCACATTCATTTGTCCACCATGGTACAATCTTCTTTTTTATACCCCCTTTCTTCGGTATAGTCTGACTTGCCGCTAATAATATCGCATTACAAATAAAATTATTAACATTAACAACACTTTCTTCAATATCATTTTTTTTTTTAATTTCTTGCTCACTAATATACCTAAAAGACTCCTAATCAGCATTTTCAAAAAAACATTTGGCCACTCCTCCTGTATTACCTTCTTCTATATGTAAATTAACTGCACTACTATATTATAATGATCACTTCCTATAGTCATTTCTCTATTTAGATCCCATAAGCATATCCCCACAAGAGAATTTGATACAAGTGTAAGATCAATAGCTGATTCTGTGCCCGTTCTGACATTAATCCTTGTACCCCTTCCATCATTTAAACATACTAGGTCTTTAATCTCCATTAACTCTTCAATCACTGTTCCATTCCCATCATTGCAATTATCCCATAAAGTGCTATGGGCATTAAAATCTCCACAGCATATAATTTTTCCTTCTAAATGTACAGTAAGTTAATCTATTAACTCTAGTGATAATCTTTTATATGGATTATAAAAATTAATCATTTTAACATTTCCTTCTTTACTCAAAACTTCTAATACTATAAATTCCAACTCATTACCTTTCTCAATAACCCTATATTGTCTTCCATTTTTAACAAATATTATACACCCTCCCCCAATATCCTCCTCTCTATCTCTGCGTATACCATCATACCCTTTAATACTAAAATCTAACACTGGCTTAAGCCATGTTTCCTGGATACATCTGATTTCTGTTTTCTTTCTAAGCTCTTTTATAAATCCTTTAAACTCCTGACCATTAGCTAACAAACTTCTTGCATTCCATTGTACAATATTCAAGTCAACTTATCACCTGCGCCTCCTGTCTTTCCACCATCTTCCAGTCAGTTTTTTTATATTTTCCCAAGATATATTATCTATACCCAAAAACCTTTCAGCTTCTTTCAGAATTATTTTAATTTTCTCTGTTTTTGTTTAACTTGATCTGTACAATTTATTACATAAGCAATGAACAAAATCAACGTATCCACTGTCAGTTCTGTGCTGCTTTCCTCTGCTTGACCAACCTCATGTCTCATGATATGTTTAACAGTACCATCATTTCTCCTTTGCTCTTGAACCTTCTTCACTGCCTCTGCGTAACTTATGTTGTTTACCGCTTTAACTTTTTCAATTTCCACTGCTCTCTTCCTTACATCACATCCACTGTATGTTACCCTGTGTTGCCCACCACAATTACAGCAATTATCCTGTACACCCTCTCCAAAGTTTTCAATTCTATGCTCACCTCCACACTTGGGACATCGTTGTTTTTCCTTTGCACACTGCTGCTATATGTCCATATCTCTGACATCTATAACAGCGGAAAGGGGGGAGGAATATATGGCCTCACTACGAAACTCATATATCCTATTTTAACTCTTTCCGGAAACACTGAATCCTGAAACTCCAAAAGAACTGACAAACTATCAATCCTTTCCCCATTCATTGTTTTTTGCAACCTTTTTATTCTACTCACTTCCCCTCCAGAAATACTTTGACTGAGTTTTTCTAGATCTTCTTCGATTGGAATGTCTGTTATCACTCCCAGTTAAATTTTTCTCTCACCCAAAATCTTTCTTTCATTCACTATTTTCTTGCACATATTGTCAATTTTTAACGCTTTTTTTTTTGTTCTTCTGTTTTACAAATTATCAGCAGACTTCCGTCTCTCAAAATCTTAGCCATATCCACTTCTCCTAACTTTTTCTTCAACTCTTTAGACAATGCCATTGGACTAAGATTAACATGCTCGTCATCTTCTTTTCTAAATTTAAGAATTATTGAAATTTTCTCTTTTAGAATCTTTTTGCGAACAGCCCTATTATCCTCATCTGAACTGTTTCCTTCTAATCCCCGTTTACCGGATTGGCTTGCTACCAGATTCCCTTCATTTCATCCTTTTTTCCTGTTTTCTTGACTTTTCCCACTCCCTACTAAATTCCAATCATCAAACTCCATATCTTCTTCATTAACTTTCTCAAAATTCATCTCAATCCAGTCACAAACCAGTTCCTCTTCAGGAACTCGAGCTGCGTCGAGAACGATTGGGGAACGCGTCCAGCGTGACGTCTCTGAATAATATGTATAATCAGTCCAAAGGAAGGGCGAGACGTCATAGGCGGGTGATGTCAGAGACCAGGAAGCATAAAAGCAGGAGAGGCACAGCTGGCCCCAGCCTTGTGTCTTCAGCAAGCGCTCTGTGTGTGTGTCAGCCGCTATTTGTTTGTGAGTCTTATTTAGTGTCGTTTGTCCACTGATAAACTCAATTGTCAAAGCTTCAATCAAGAGAAGTTTTGGGCGAGAGCAGGCAGCGCTCAGGCTGTGTGTTTTTCCCTGCCAAAAAAAAAAAAAAAAAGGGTAGGGACACACGCAGCTCGTGTGTGTGTTGTCTGCTTGAGAGTGAAGCGCGCAGTGTCAGCTCTCGAGGGAGTTGACGGCTGCGATGCGAGCCTTTGCTTTACTCTCAAAAGGCTCTCTTTGAGGAGAGAGCTTTCACTGGCGTTTCTCGCGGTGCCAGTCCCGTTTTCGCCGAGGCAAAACGGTGGTTGTGCTCGCGGGACTCGCTTTCGGATCTGCTTGAAGGAATGTAAGACTATCTTCTTTCTTAGCCACCAGATCCGGCGCCCGCTCTCGGTGGTCGGAAGCCCGCGTTTGCGGTACTTCTCCCCGATGAGAGGGCGCGACGGCGCTGCCTGTCTTTCTCTGAGGAGATTGATGTGGATAGGGGCCGATGAGCTCGCCAGTCACACAAGCACCAGTTACACAAGCATGTTATGCCTAATATTAACATAAGCAGCCTTAATGAAGAGTGGAGCTCGCGCAGTAAGCTCTCGGGGGGCTGACTGTGCTTTTTCTCACTGTTAAGCGCTCCGCTCTCGCCGGGCACGCTCTGAGGACCAGCGACCGCAATAGCAGGAATCGCACATGATCTGGTGAACGGGTTGGAGACGGTTCGTCCTATCTCCGCCCGTGTTCACTAGATCTAGAGCTCGTGCTCGAGGCCTGGAAACCAGCGCTGCGGTTCTTTCGCCCTCTGAGACAGCTCGCTGCTGCTGCTGCATGCTCTCTCGCCGGGCACGCTCTGAGGAGTGTGTCCGTGCATGCGATCTTGCGGTCGCAGTCTCGCTGTGGCTGATGCACGGCGGCGACCGCGATAGCAGGAATCGCACATGATCTGGCGAGCGGGTTGGAGACGGCTCGTCCTATCTCCACCCGTGTTCACTAGATCTAGAGCTCATTCTTGAGGCTTGGAAACCAGCGCTGCAGTTTCTTCACCCTCTGAGACAGCTCGCTGCAGCATCCATATTTCTCTGAGGAGATTTATGTTATTTGTGTGACTGAGTAGCATAAAATAATATATATATATATATAAAAAAAAAGAAAAAAAAAGACATGGTTTCATTTTTATGTGATTTTTTCTACACCAGATCGCGTTGACTAGTCTGGTTGCTGACTACATTTAATTCTAAGGAATAAAATGGCATATTTATCTGACTATGTGAAGTTAGATGTACAAAGGCTCTAGGGATGTGATTTCTTTTGTGAGAACACGTGTGTACCGCTCTTCCTCTGAGGAGGTTGAGGCGGTCAGGGGCTGCTGGGCGGAGCAGTCCCAAAGTGTTCCAGCCCCACGTGCCGGGGGTGTCACTTTTGTACTCCGCAGACGCTAGAGTCAAAGTGGCGCTCCCAGGCCGAAGGCTTCTAGTGGAAAGCAGTTCTACGGACTGTTGTTATCGCTGGATAGCCTTCATCATAACGTCCTGACGCCTAGGACGTTTTGAGGGCCAGCTCCCTCTGGGGAAGAGTGGTGTACACCGCATTACACGGTGCCCGTCTCTCCTCAGTGCCCTCAGGAGATCATTCTGCCAACCCTGCCGTTGTTCCAGGGCGCAGCGATCTCCGGCGAGCGCTTCTCTCAGTTACCGCCCGGAAACGTAGCGGTGCTGAGAGGCTCGCTACCTTTACGGAGGTCTCTAGAGCAGCTAGTACGGTCATCCCCTGCCGGTCCACCGCTTCAAGGCACCGAGCTAGTGGCTCTAGGCGCACCAGAGGCAAGTCTCGCGAGACTGGTTCCCTTAGGAGGTCACATGGCGGTGTGGGAGCCCCTGCCAAGTGTACTTCACGGGGTCCTGCCCCGAGCAGGGTCTGGTCTAGTCTTCCTGATAGACGATACGGGTCTGAGGACCGTCGTTTTTATGAGACTTCAGCTATGATAGTCCTGATGCTGCGGCTCAGGACCTCGGAGGGCAGGCCCCTCTGGGGAAGAGCGGTGTACACCGCATTACACGGTGCCCGTCTCTCCTCAGTGCCCTCAGGAGATCGATCTGCCAACCCTGCCGGTGTTCCAGGGCGCAGCGGTCTCCAGCGAGCGCTTCTCTCAGTTACCGCCCGGAAACGTAGCGGTGCTAAGAGGCTCGCGACCTCCTGGGAGGTTTCCAGAGCAGCTAGTTCGGCCGTCTCCTGCCGGTGCGCCGCTTCAGGGCACCGAGCTAATTGCTCTGATGCAACCAGAGATCAGTCTTGAGAGGCTGATTCCCTTAGTAGACTATATTGCAGTGTGAAAACTACTGCCAAATGTGTCTCAGTGGGTCCTGCACACTGTAGTGAGAGGCCACAGAATCCAGTTCTGGTGGGCCCCAAGCAGGCTCTGGTAATGGAACAGAAGTAGACTCTTTCTGAGGATGGAGACCATCAAGGTGGTCCCTCCTTGGGTTGCAGAGTCCGGATCCTACAGCCGGTACTTCACTGTTCCGAGGAAGGATGAGGTGTTGTGTCCTTTTCTAGATCTGTGCTTTGAACCTCTCAGTCAGGGGACTGAAGTTTAGCACGCCTGCACAGGCCAAGTCCGAGGACTCGTGTGTCACGATCTATCAAAAGATGCACTTATCTCCATCCTTCTTCATCGGAAGTTCCTGAGGTTTGCTTTTGGGGGCAAAAGCCTACCAATAAGGATCTTCCACTGGCCTTGCACTCTCACCCCACACTTTCACGACTCAACCACATTGACGATTGGTTGATATCAGCTCAATTTGAGCAGATGACGGTTCGGCACCGAGGTGTCGTTCTCGCTCACATGAAAGAGCTGGGGTTAAGACTTAACGCCAAGGAAAGTGTGCTTTCTCCAGTTCAGAGAACCACTTATCTGGGCATGGTGTGGGATTTGACCACGATGCAGGCATGTATGTCACCTGCTCGGATCGAGTCGATCCTCACTGCAGTCGCGAGAATGTGAGAAGGCCGGTCACTCACTGTCAAGCAGTCACAGAGATTGCTGGGTCTGATGGCAGCTGCGTCCAACGTGAATACTATTGGCCTGCTGTACATGAGACCCCTACATTGGTGGCTCAAGACCAAGGGGTTCTCCCTGAGGGGAAACCAACTTTGCATGCTAAAGGTCACGCGGCGCTGCCTACGTGCCTTGGAAATGTGGAGGAATCCTTGGTTCTTGTCCCAGGGCCTGGTGCTGGGAGCTCCTTGTCGCCGCGTGATGCTAGCGACGGATGCGTCCCTCACCCGCTGGGGTGTGGTCATGAGTGGCCACCCTGCCCGTGGTCTGTGGAGTGGTCGCCATCTGACATGGCACATCAACTGCCTGGAGATGCTGGCCGTGCTTCGTGCACTTCGTTAATTTCTCCCAGACCTAAGAGGTCACCATGTGTTGGTGCGCACCGACCACACAGCGGTGGTCTCTTACATCAACCACCAAGGAAGTCTGCACTCACCCCGTTTATACAACTAGCGTACCAGATCCTTGTGTGGGCCCAGGACGAATTCCTCTTGCTCAGAGCAGTTCACATTCCTGGGCATCTTAATATGGGAGCAGACATCCTGTTGAGCAGGGGCCGAGGCCCGGGGAATGGCGGCTTCACACTGAGGTGATGAAGCGGAGTTGGAAATGTTGGCCAGACTCGGGTGGATCTGTTTGCGACTCGAGAGACATCGCACTGTCCCCTCTGGCTTACTCTGACTCATCCAGCTCCACTGGGGCTGGACGCCATGGTACACGACATGGCCGAGGCTTCATCTGTACATTTTCCCCCGATTGCTCTGCTCTCGGGAGTTCTGGAGAGAGTGTGCCGGGACAGAGTCCGGCTGCTGTTAGTAGCCCCGTTCTGGACGGGCCAGGTATGGTTCCTGGGCCGGATTTCTCTTTTTGATGGCACCCCATGGGAGGTTCCCGTCAGGAGAGATCTCCTCTCGCAGGCGGAGGGTGCGCCCCCGCATGGAGCTTAGAGGCTGTAGGTGTTGTCTCTGAGGAGGCACAACTCTTAGCTTCCGGTCTCTCAACCGAGGTTGTATGACCATTCTCCAATCCAGAGCTCCCTCAGTGAGGAAACTGTATGCCTTGAAGTGGAAGCTTTTCACTTCTTGGTGCGGAGACCGCCAGCTCGACCCGGTTAACTGCCCGGATGGTACAGTGCTGGAGTTCCTGCAGGCTCTCCGCAGGGTTGACCCACTCCACCTTGAAGGTCTACGTGGCGGCCATGGTGGTCTACCACGCCCCTCTCGGTGGCCAATCAGTGAGCAGAAACACTCTAGTTACATGTTTCCTCCATGGCGCGCTGAGGCTGAGGCCTCCGGCCAGAAGAAGCTTATGCTAAGCGGTGATCAGGATGCTGTCCTAAGCCTCGAGTCCTCTGATCTCCCCTCTCCTGGGGGTCAAGGCTCACTCCACTAGAAGTGTGGCGGCCTCCAAGGCCTTCCTAGCAGGTGTCTCTATGCGTGACATCTGCGAGGCTGCGGGGTGGTCCACGCCCTTGACCTTCGTAAGATTTTACGGTCTAGATTTACGAGCCGCTCCAGGCCCCTCTGTTCTCTCGTCCTAGCTGTGCAGTTTCCCACACTGGCAGAGATTTGTAAGTCTGGCGGCGTGGGCATTCTCGTTCCCCAATCGTTCTCGACGCAGCTCGAGTTCCTGAAGAGGAACGTCTAAGGTTACGTATGTAACCCTGGTTCCTCGAAGGAACGAGACGCTGCGTCGCAGTGCCACACTTCCGGCATCTCTGGCTGGCGCTTGCTTCATCCTTTGAGGCTGGGGCCGGCTGTGCCTCTCCTGCTTTTATGCTTCCTGGTCTCTGACGTCACCCACCTATGACGTCTCGCCCTTCCTTTGGACTGATTATACATATTATTCAGAGACGTCACGCTGGACGCGTTCCCCAATCGTTCTCGACGCAGCGTCTCGTTCCTTCGAGGAACCAGGGTTACATATGTAACCTTAGACGTTTATGCCAACCGCCTTAAACTCAGAAAAAGTCATCCCACGTCCAACCCACGAGGCTCTCATTCACCGAGTTCAATTCATGGCATCTTCCATATCTTCTTATCGATGCTTCTTCCTGTTTCAAAATGAACAAGAATGTGACGTATTTTGACATGGGCGTGGTCTGTGACATCACACTTGGATGTGGGCCGGGTTGGATGTCCACCACAGGCTGCAGCGAGACGCTCTTCTTGATTTTGCAGTTGCAAAACATATTTGAGTGTACAGGAAAAAAACATCGAAGTATAGCACCAAGTCTGTATCTCTCTGTCCAGTTAGGAAGCATAATAGATTGTGATTGATTTGGAGTCCTTGTCACCACTTGTGCAATGATACTGTAACTGCAACTCAGTCAGGTTGCACATCAGTACATGCCATCCCAAGTAGGTTTGGTGTGTCTCATAAGATAGTTTTGTTGTTTTAATATTATAAGGGATCAAAAATACATCGATAATATTTGTGAAATTTTAAAAATCAATTTTCATTATATATATATATATATTATTTATTTATTTTTTATTTTTTTTGTGTGAAAATAACTATTTAGAGCTTTTATAAATACACAATGATACACATTTACACAATGATACATGATGGAATCCATCCAAAAATACACAATATAACAAGAAACCATGATTTTCAGCAGCTATATAAGACTTTTTACAGAAAATATAATATTCGTATGGCCTGTAATATATTGTGATCCATGACAATTAGAGAGTAAAATGATGATAAAATGACACATGATTAAAATAATTGTAAAATATATAAACATTTGAAAAAAAGCACAAATAAGTCACTGCCAGAGCCCTCCAAAATTACCTCCAGGAGGCTATTAGTATGCATAATTCATCCCAGCACCATACAACTTATCATGGACTCAGGGCATCCTTCTCCTGGACTGGTGTTATTGGAACTTTAAGATTAATTTTCTTTCACCTACAAACTTGTCTTGAGGGCTGTTCCCCATGTGCATGTGCAATAATTGTTTATGATTCATTAAACATTGTTTAAACACTTTCTTATGAAGACTATTTGGATTATTTGGTAAAGCTTATTCGGATTTGACAAAAATTATATTTAAAATAAAGCATCTTAAAAAATGACTATATATATATATATATATATATATATATATATATATATATATATATATATACACATATATATATAGTTTTACTGTGCTAAATCTTCTACACAAATTAACTACATAACTACATAAAAACTTCATACTTACAAAATAGATCACAGAAGACTTCTCCGTGGTCTGTTCTGGTCAGGTTTAGAAATCAGAGTCTTTTGGCAGGCGAACTTCTTAGTTAAGTATTAGTTTATTGTATATAGGTAACATATGTTACAAACAAAATACTGATATATTTAAAAAAAACAGAAATAAAAACAGAGATATATAATTTGCATGCTTGGTTGTTTAGAGGGATCAATGGCAAGGCCACTGGCACTGGAGAAGATGTTCCACAGAACCAACATCTGATTTCCTCTTAGCACTTTAGCACCTTATAGAGAGCAGGTGGATACAATGTCTTGTGACATCATGAGGTCTGGAAATTCCCTAAGATGCTCCCTTTAGGAAGCCTTCCATTTTCACAATTTTCTCTTTCTTCTTTGATGCCTCCTTCATGCATTCTATGGTAACATTCATTTCCTTCATTTTTCTTTAGTAAAGCTCTTACTAATATAGGTTTCATTTCTAGCAATACTTTTGATAATATTTGCTATAAATATTTGCTCAGTAAATGCTTTAAAACAATTACAATATAATGTGTGGTGTCTTTCTTAATGAAGCATTTTTCCAATAAAACAATTTCAATATATCGTGTAAAGTCTTTCTTAATTAACAATTTCTCCAATAAAACAATTTCAAAATAACGTGTGGTGTCTTTCTTAATAAACTATTTTCTTCCAGTAAAACTATTTCAATATAATGGGTGGTGTCTTTCTTAATAAATTACTTTACCAGTAATACATTTTCAATAGATGCGGTTACAATACAAAGGTATTAAATATAAAAAAAGGCAAACTTGCAATAGGACAATTGCATATTTTCCTCAACAACAGATAGATAGATAGATAGATAGATAGATAGATAGATATTTTTGTTAAAAAATATATGGAAAAAAATGTAAATAAATGAACAGTTAGTAACCTTACTATATACTGAAAAAAAAACAACAACTAAAAGATCTAACCAGACATTTCATGTAATTTTACATTAAAATGGTGTAATGAAGCACAAAAGAACAAAGAATGTTGATTATCAGCATCATGGTACCAACAAAGCCAGATTGGTTTAGTTTTGTCAACTCAAAACTAATCCTGATTTTTTTGAGCTACCATCATGGTACAGGCAACAGCTCGATTTTATGAATAATTCTACAAAATAATAAGAATTATACTGACACATTCACATTTTTCATAAAGACATTATGGATTTAATCTTCACAGCAAAAATATGCATAGGTTTTATAAATGAATCATCGCAGACAGAATGTATTTCTTGTTACCCTATGGGCCCTATTTGTGTATGATTGTGTCCAGGCACTTGATCCAGCATCTTCTTCATTAGTAACATGCATTTTGCAAGCAGTTCCACTTCCTTCTTAGTAATAGATACACTGTACTGTATAAAATAAAACAAACAAACTGTCATCAGTTGCTGCCAGTTTGACCACTACATGGCCTACTTTATTCTCTGGGACAGATACGATGTGCTAAAAGATATGTATGGGGTGTGTATATAAGAATTAATGAGTTCAAACACCTACAAGTGGTAGAGTAAAACTATTCTAAATAAATATACATTACCGTTATTGGATCAAACTTAGGAGGATTATCATTGCTGTCAGTAATTGTAATAACTGCTGTGCCAGTGGTTGCCATACCACTTCCTTCCATGTCAGTAGCCGCGATTAACAAAGTATATTTGGGCCATTGCTGAGAGGAAACATAGCTGATGAGTGCGTTTACATCAAGTAATTTTATTACCACTTTGAGATTCATCAAATGTCACTTCTCACCTCTCTGTCCATGCCTAGTTCTTGCACGAAAATGCTTCCAGATACAACGTTGATATCAAACATGTTCGCTTTTGGAAGTTTTGGCTCTTGGCTGACAATCGTATAGCGGACTATACCGTTGGTCGTTTCTATCGTGTCATCTGCATCAGTGGCTGTGACGGTCATAAACTCATAACCTTTGATGAGAAAATAAAGACTAATTAGGTGGTAAAAGCTGCAGAGGCATGTGAAGGGAAAAACTGCTAAAAACCATTTTCTTGAGAAACTGCATCATACGTACCTTTTTCAGCAGCTTCAGGAACATGTCCATTAAAAGGATTTTGAGTAAATACAGGCTTGTTATCATTTTGGTCAAACACATTGATGATAACTTCCATTGGATTTTCTCTTATATTAGCCACTTCACGTGCTTCAGCATGAGCTACAAGCTAAAGAAATTAGAAGAAATTTTTTAAAGGGCAAAAAAAAAAAAAAAAAAAAAAAATGTTTCTTTAAAGTTTTTTAGTCCATGTCTATTTACTTTAGACAAACAAAACTTTTTTTCTAAATTGTGAATGGACTATTATGTAGACTAGAAAGAAGCGAAAAACACTCCCCTTATGGGAGCTGGCTTATCTCATACCAGAACGTAATCATGCATATGGTCAATTACGAATTCACTTTCTGTGAACGGCCCAGAAGTAGGCTACAGAACCCTTTTCCAACTGCTTGCATACGCACACGAGAGAGAAGCAATAGTTATCCTATTATTTATAATAAAAACGTAATAAATTTTTCATTTTAACTAGGCGACAATTACTTTCTATAGTTGTTCTAAAATAGGAACCAAAGCATGTTTATTGATTAAAGTCTACATTATGAGTTCTATTCAGCTTTCTACGTATTCTGGATCTTATTGTAAATTTAAACCATCAGTTTTGTATTTTTTTTTCTGCATTTGGAAACAAATGTAGTGAATTAATTGTTTGTTCTCTGAAGTCATTCAGAGAAATGTGTCGTATTAGCTGCGCAGATTCTGAGTTCAGCCGATCAGCAAATATCAGTTTCACAAAAGTGCATTTACATGTATATATAGACTAAGATCTCATAAAATGACAAAACTCTTAGGTTGTATTGTGTTGAATTTAACACAAGAAATGCTTTATTAATCAGTCATTTTAGTTTAGCCTTAACATGAGGATTCTAATTAATTTGCTTTGGTTTAAATTCCCATATGTTTTTCCTATAAGACGAAACATTTGCCTAGTCTCATAATTTTTTTTGTTATATCATGGAAATTAATAAAACTAATATGAAGGATTTATTTATTTATTTATTTATATATATTTTCCTGTACATTATCCTGTACATTATCATTTTTGCTGTGTCATGAGCAGGGCTGTTTACAGTGAATGTGTCATAAAAAGATCATTTTTATAAGCATTGAACTATTCAATTTAAATTTCAAACATTTTGTATGTGACAGTAATGCTGTCAAAAAAAAATATGCACAGTGTACAAATAGGGGTTAATACTGTAGAGCAGTGGTTTTCAACCTGTGGTCCGCGGCCCCCTAGTGGGCCGCGGTGGTATTGCAGGTGGGCCGCCAATTATTTTCTGTTAATTTGCAGTCCATTCTAGGGCTGTGTGATTAAAAGAAAACGTCTTAAAATCACGATTTGAGCGTGCGCGATTTCTAAATCGCTTTATAGCACAGTTTTCCGTGGCCCTGACCTCCCGTAGTATGCTATCTGATCCAATCAGAATGCATTGCGCCTAGCGCGAGAACAGAGACTGGGCATATGCCTAACTCCAGGTTCACACACTGTCTGTGATGCGCCTTTTTTCTGAGCCAATGTTGACGGATCAGAGCGTTCTCACTGCGGTAAAAGGCTAGAAATAAAAATGTGCGAAAATAATTCATGTCTAACACATGAGCATAGAGTGAATTTGTTAGTGAACAGGATGCATTTTAAGTGAGAGGAGACACGTTTTAAGTGTTCACACTCTCTCCTCGAAAAGCAGCGTGTTTCTGAGCAAGCACGACCGGTTTTGTGACAGAGCAAAGAAAATCTGCTGCGAACAGAGAGATTCGCACTCGTGCATTATTTTAATGTGCTTTCGCGTTATATTTATGCGTTCTCACTGCTGAGCGCATAAACATACTGTATACACAATGCAAACACCTGAGGCACCGCTACAATTAATGAGCTCTATGAAGAATGTATGGCAAAAAAGAAAAAAAAGTCCCTGTATACAGGATTTTTTTTTTTTTTTTTTTTTTTGTGCCACAAGTCTATACATTTTTTTACATCTTCACTATAGTGATCATTTTGACTTATGTCTGTTCTAGAGATGTTACAACTTTTTGATAAAGCTCTGATTGGTTTTCTTTTGGAAATATGTTTAAAATTAATCCTGCATGCATTTATGACTGTAAAAGCGGTGTGTCACAATTGCAAAATTAATAAAAAAAATCGCGATATTTTTTATTTTATTTTTTTTTGTCCATGTTTATTCAATAAATACAGTTTAAAATCTAGCTTCTGAGTACTAAGTTATTAACCCAACAATAGCGGGGTCAGTTAATTTTTTTTGAAGTGGGCCGCGCAAACATATGTGTTTGGTTGTGTGGGCCGCGAGTTGAAAAAGGTTGGGAACCACTGCTGTAGAGGATACCAGGTATGTTTGTAACATGTTTTAGCATCTGTTACCCGCAAAATTTTATTATACAAATATATTTATACAAAACACCCACATTTGTTCACTACAAAAGGCACCAATTCAAACCTCTGCAACAGTATCTTAGCCCTTATAAGTTGATGTTAAATATACAATTTCACACTTTCTATGAATGACAACATCTTAAATCTGTTTGATGCAGGAGTCTGTGCTTGTGTTAAATAGACTACTAGAACAAGCTTCATTAACAGTATTTGCTTACTGAACACTCAACTCAAAAATGTGATAATTCTAACAAAAAACTGTGTAAATTTACGTGTGAGATTGTGTGTCTACTGTATGTATGAATTTTCTTAATCAGATTCACAATGTTCACCAATGTTTTTAACTCTAGACTGCAGGCTTGGTGGATCCAGAAACTGCATAGGGCACATTTTAATTCCTTTGGCCTTGAGCTGCCAAAAGAGCTCCATATAGACAACATGAAAGGGAATGCTAATATGTGTTAAAACTTACCCAAACATTTTCATTTTTTTTTTTTTTTTGCATAATTATTGACCTAAAGAGTCTAGAGAATTGTACTTCAGTGGTTTAATTGATTTTCAGTTAAAAACCTATCATATGATTTGAAGATCTAGTGTTTGTGTGAATATATGAGCATTTTCAAGCACACACACACACACACACACACACACACACACACACACACACACACACACACGCACACATACATACACACACACACGCACACACACACACACACACACACACACACACATATATATATATAGAGAGAGAGAGAGAGAGAGAGAGAGAGAGAGAGAGAGAGAGAGAGTCCAGAGAATATTACTGCAGTGGATTTATTGAGATTGAGCGAAAAACCTAGGACTAGTTCACAAAAGTAGGCTTTTAACATTAATGAATGATTTGATTGACAGAAATGGTTCTAGTGGTTCTAGAGGCTAGAAGTTGTGCATTATGAGGAGATCTATCAAATGATATGCATACTGTGTGGGTATGTGAAACAACACATAGAATAATAAGTAG
The DNA here is from genome assembly GCF_003368295.1 of Carassius auratus. NCBI lineage: Eukaryota > Metazoa > Chordata > Actinopteri > Cypriniformes > Cyprinidae > Carassius > Carassius auratus. The sequence goes on along the minus strand of NC_039249.1, from coordinate 25,643,058 downwards.
AATAATAATACAACAATTTTAAATCCTTACAATTTCAATAGAGTTTCAGCTCTACGTGCTTGAACCCTTAATAATAATAATAATACAATCTGATTCTTTCAACAAAATCTGATTCTTTTTCATCATAAAATGCATATCTATTTACAGCTTTGACAACCATTTGTATAAGATCGGGTAGGAAGTGGGTAAATAATGAAATTATAATGGGAAACCTAGCTTATCCCTGATAGGTGGAAATTAATAGGTGGTGTTGTTACTACTCTCCGCATGTTACAACCATACCCCTCTCCCCACAGTAAAAAGTAGTACTCTTAAAGCGCTGCTGTCATTTTAGCCTATATTTCACTCTAACTGTAGTCAAAAAGATGAAACTATAAGCAATTAGAATAATTAGTTCAGATTAAATGTTATAATGTTATATTATTATTGTTATTAAAGTATCAATTTATTTCATCATTTTTTATCTTCATTCACAAGTAAAAATGTCACATGATGACGCGGTGTGAACTGTTCCTTTGCGCCACCTGGTGGTGATTTCTCAAATGAGTTTCACATCTGACTGAATTGTATTTTGTTGACTACGGTATATTTAAAAATAAATGAACATTTAAAATGTACAGTCACTGTAAAAACAAGAAAAGAAAACGGTCAACCCATTTAAAAGTAAAGAGATTAAAAATGTCCTTACTCTGTATGAAGCTTTTTTTTCTCTGTCGAGTGGATTAGTCACAAACAGATTCCCTGTAAATTTATCAATAGTGAAAATCCCCTTTGGTTCCAGATCTGCCCCTTCGCCTGTGAGGCGGTATACCATTTGAACTTCCTTGGCATACTCTGACTTTATCTAAATTCAGGAAGCAATAAGAGAACAACTCAATGACAGACCTCTTTCTCATCCATCTCATGATGAAAAGTCTCTTTATGACTTTCACTCACCTGGGCCAGTTTCATTGGGAATGGCCCTCTGCTATTCTCAAGAAGAATGATCGGAGGGATAATCCAGCCTCCCGGTGCTCTCTTTAGACGTGCTGAAGACCTTGCAAATGCCAAAGGTGGATCAAGTGGAGATTCTATCTGTGAAGCAAAAAGGAGTGAACCATATTTTTAAACAATTTCTACAAGGGGTTACATTTGAGAGACAGGCCTATAGAGTTAGAAAACAGAGTTAATGAAATTGCCTATAAGGTGATAAGTCTGATTAACATGACACATACTCACACGCACACGCACACGCACACACACACACACACACACACACACACACACACACACACACACACACACACACACACACACACACACACACACACACACACACACACACATGCACCCACACACAGAGAGAGAGAGAGAGAGATGTGAATGATCAAATTGAAGAATTCTGTTATTTCAGGGTTCTAGATTCTAGGTTTGTCATATTATACATTTTTGCATTCTACTCTTTTTCTATAGATTTAAAGCATTTTAGGTCATACAATAATACATTTATTTCAGTCCCCTACAGAAAAAATTAATAAAAATAGAAACCATCACATAATCTGTAATGGTCTTACTGGTTATAATGAAGTTGTATTGGTTTTAATGAAAACTTTTAATGGCGTCTGTTGGTCTCTACTTGTAATTGATCACCTTCTGTTGGTGGCTTTTGTTAAAACCTATGTAACATGTCCAAAAAAAACAAAAAAAACAGCTACATGTTAAGTAATGATTTTAATGGTTAAAAGTTGATGGTTTGTAGTGGTATTTGTTGTGGAAATCATTAGATTTTCTGTGATGGTTTCTATTGTATTTGTCAGCAGGGTAACAATGGGTTTTGTGATGTTATTTGGCATAAATGCGACATTGCAGTTATATTGTGAGATAGTAGCGACTGTTTGTAGTTTTGGTGTTTTAGTATTAATTTATCTCTTATTTACATTGTGTCTATACTTTGTTTGTCTTGTGTAGAACTAAGAATTGAACAAAAAAACTCGTTTGCCCAGCCAGTTTGCCCAATGCTGAATTTTTTTCATAAATAGAAACATTTTATCCTCTCCAGAGCTCAAACATAAATATGCACTGGAACTTTGGCCATTTATTATTATTAACAATTGATTTCTTATTTTTTTTTCCAAATCAGGTGGGCCCTAAACATGTACAGAAATTGATAACTATATGTGTCTATTTAAAGAACCATAATAAATTGACACATAAAAAGCTGAAATTTTGTATTGTATTGCACGGCAGTTTCTTGAAGTAAATGATTGGTACCTGTGGAGAGGAGATGTTCATGACTGTATCCTTGTGATGCCCATTAAGATGTTGGACAAATTCAACTTTGATAGATACAGTGTGCTTCTTGCCATTGGCATCCCAAGCATGCACTGAAAACACCACGTAAGCCTCATGAAGAGTCAGTGGTCTCTTCAGTGTAACAGTCCCATCCTCGTTCACATCAAACCGCTTGTCAACAGACTGAAAGAGTGTTCTTGTTTTTCCATTGCATGTATTAAAATTTACTGTCAGAAATCAGAAAGGGAATAAATTGGTAAAACAATACATCTTATTATGTATTTAACCTTGGTTCCCTGTGTGGAGAAAGGTACAGTGTTTCAGTAGCTGATGCTATGAACACAAGAAGAATCACAACAAATGCATTTGCTGATTGCACTGGCGCCACCCTCCAAAGCAGCATGTCAATAGTGGCTTAAAAAGGCTATATCTGTGCCTCCTTCAATTTCTAAAATAGGAATTCATAATCATAAAAAAGCATTATGGCAGAGTTACTCTGTTCCTTTGCTCTTTTCAAGGAAGCTTCTGAGAGCTGGAGTGGGATTGATTGACACAAGGAAACTCATTCACCATGTCTCTGAAAAACCCAGACTGAGCAAAAGAAGGTTCCAGCAGATAGGACGTCTTTCTCCAGTACATCTGAGGTTAAATTGCTTCATGAATATGAAACATCAGAGGAGCGATGTTATGTCCTTTTGACATATGGTTGATGTTATGCCTCAGAGAGTGGCTCTAGCACCATTAGCCAATGATTTGGTGATAGCCAATGAAGGAACAGGCTTAAGACAATAGTAACACCTGGAGGATGTTTGCATAGCATAAGTTACTGATGCAGCATCAATGGCATCAGTGTTGGGGGTAACGAGTTACAAAGTAACGGATTATAGTAACTATATTACTTTTTTGGGTAAAGTAACAAAGTAAAGTAACGCATTACACTAATAATATTGGTAACTACATTACTTTACTAGACTATAGGCATTACACATGATGACAGCAAATTTAGGTGATACTGTGGATGTATAAAATTTGATTGTAATGGGTCATAATAATTAATGTAATAGTTAAAAAATGTAAATAGAAAAATTGTTGTATGTAGATATCTTATTGCATTGTGTAGAGAGATTATTCAGCCAAATACTAAAAGAAAAATTTAACAAAAGCTCTCAACATTCATTTGCTAGAGATATTTTAATATCGCTTACCTCTTCCTAGTGTTTTTCCCTTGTAAAGTTCATCTTGGTGCACTTTAAAAACCAGCAACTCCGACTCTAAGCCAGGTGTACATGGAGACTCCTCCGCAAATCCACTCAAAAATACCTAATTTGAAATGCAATAAATATTATTCGTTAACATATATACAGTTGAACTGTAAGGTATTTTGATTTATTAATCACTTCAGGCACAAGAATCTACAGGGCTGGTCCACATTTGTGTTCAACTTGGAGTGAAAATATTCACAAAATATTCCCATCCATCCATCCATCCACCCACCCGTCCGTCCGTTCGTCTGTCCATCCATCCATCCATCCATCCATCCATCCATCTATCTATCTATCTGTCTGTCTCTGGCAGACTGTATTGCCTTTAAAACATTAAAACTAAGCTTTTAAAGCTACTTTCAGACTGAAAACTTAAAAACTTAAAACTTTTTCAAACTTTTCAGACTTTTTCAAACTTAAAGTTTGTCTTGACAAACTGTTTTATCTAGTTGAATATGGATTTGTATGAGTTTCCCTTTCACTTTTCTCTACCCACCTTGGATACTTACCTGCCTTTCCTGATCCAAACCTTCATCTGTAGACTATCCTAGCATCTACCTATAAGAAAGAGAAACACTTTCGATAGCCTAGAAAGTTGCCTCAATCCTATCTCTGCATTCTTGCATTCCTGTTATTTATGGCTTCACAGTTGCCATTCCTGTCTGTTGAATAAATTGATTTGAATAAAAAAATCCTTGAAACTTATCTATTTGCTTCTTGCTTCGTGGTCTCCTTCTGTGCTGTGACAGACGACCAGACCAACTGCACTATCTACCATGGATCTGCATCCCCAATCAGTCAAACACTCTCTCCACCACCTTCATCTGCACATCTGGCTCCAGCACCAGAACACACGCAGGTTGACAACTATACCACCCCAGGCAAACGGAGAATTACAGGAGAATAAACGTGGGGGCTCTGTCTTTATTATGGGCATGAAGGCATGAAGCCCTCTATCGATTACCGGACCCTAAACTCTCAAACAGTAAAGTTTTACTGAACTTTGCCTCTGGTTCCAGCTGCCTCTAAGGAACTCTGTAGAGTATCTTCTCCAAACTGGACCTGCAAAGTGCTTACAATCTCATTCATATATGCACTGGAGGTGAACAAAAAACAGCCTTCATTACCCTAATTCAGGGCTATTCAATTAGTTTCATTTGAAGGCTGGATTATCGTATTGAAGATTTGAAGGGGGTCGGGGGCCGGTGGCCAGGGGGGTGGTGGGGTCTATAAAATAAAGAATTTAAATGAAATGCATATTCAGCAGTAAAATTAATTAATATTACCAACAACAATGTCTATGAAAGGATAATATTTGTTTTGTCAATCAAAAAAATTAACTGATTACTGATATATTGTCATAATTTCACACTGAACCTCCAAATGATTGTAGAAACAACATAAAGATAGTGTATTTTTATTTACATCTTTTTACAAAGTCTCATTATTAATTTTTTTATAATACTGCTGATGATGTCTCTATTAAACGCATCTTCGTCTCAGTTTTATCCATTAGTTATAGCAATTCAACATTACATGATAATTGTTTTTTTAACATTTATGTTCCGAAAAATATAACAACTTTTAATTTAATTGAATGCAAAACAATCTTCACATAAACTATAAATTGTATATGCATAAACTATATAGATTATTCTTTATTCAATGAACAAAAGTTGATTTCTGAAGAGTGATTTCTCTTTTTCGTTTCCGTGATTTCCATTAAATAAACTTCAGCAAGTTTCACTTTAAAAGCAATGCTGTCTCTTTAAAATCTGATGTGCGTGAGGTATTTCTGACACATATCAGGTTTCTCCCAGCTCTTTACGATTATTTTGGACTTTATAACTCATTTAAGGCTGTTTAAAAAAACACTCTCCAAAACTGTGTATTTTGAAATAATTGTGTGTGTTTTTGTCGTTTGAAGTGTCACTGGCATTGTGTGAAGCCAGCATACATTCAGCCGAACGCACAGACTTTTAAACTATACTGTAATCACCTTCATCCAGTCTGCGCTATTTCTGCATATAACAATGTCTTTATACTCGTTTTAAACTAGAGTTGTGGACATTTCATAACTCCCTCACACAAGCTCTTGTCAACGTCGTTATCTATTGATGTTGCGTTCCCTGGTAGATTGTAGTTGCCATGTTTTCACAAGAAAATCCACCCAATGTTACTCAAAATAAGCCAAAAACTAGCCCAATCACGTTTCTTTTTGGCGGATTTGGCACTGTTACTTCTCTTGCTTTTCTTTTCGGCTGGCCTGGGCCAGTGTTGCCACCTTGTGGGCAAACTACCTTAGGTGAAAACACAATTCAAGGCATATAAGTGATCTGCATGTACTCTTCTCACGGGTCGGATAAAGATGATTGGCGGGCCGCATTCGGCCTGCAGGCCGCCAATTGGATAGCCCTGCCCTAATTGGTCACTATAAGTACTTGGTTATGCTGAATGGGCTTGCCAACTCACCATACATCTTCCAGGGTTTCATGAATGAAGTGTTCCAGGAGTTCCTCCATCAAGTTGCTATTGTCTACAGTACATAAACAACATCTTCATCTGCTTCCGGAACCTGGCCGAACATCGCCACCACGTAGAGCAGGTCCTTCAGAAACGGAGGCAATGCTACCTTTATCTCAAGTTGGGGAAGTGTGAGTTCCACCATACCACCAACCAGTTGCTCGGGTACGTCATCACCCCTCAAGGCATCAAAATGGATGATAAGAAGGTTAAATCTATCAACCAATGGCCCTTACTATCCTCTGTGAATGAACTGCAATACTTCCTCAGATTTGTCCATTTTTATCACCAGTTTATTCAATCTTTCAGCACCTTAACAGCCCCTTTACTTTACTTTACCTCCTTTAAAATAAGATCAAGTCTCTGTCCTGGACACCAGCAGCCACAGCTTCTTCTGCACCATTCCAACCTTAACTCACCCTGACCCTCAGAAACCTTTCCTTGTTGAGGTAAATGCCTCTACCATGGGAGTGGGAGTGGTGCTGTCCCAATACTCTGGAGAGCCTCCCAAGCTGCATCCCTGTGTGTATTTCTCATGTTAGCTGTCCCTAGCGAAGCAAAATTATGATATTGGGAATTGTGAGGTGTTGGACATCAAACTTGCCCTAGAAGAATGGAGACACTGGCTGGAGGGAGCCCTTCATCTATTTCAAGTCATCACCGGTCATAGCAACTTGAAATACCTCAAGAATGCAAAATTAACCCAAGACAAGCCCAGTGGGTCATGTTCGTCACCCGCTTCAACTTCACTGTCAGCTACCGGCCTGGACACACAACACCCGAGCTGACGCCTTGTCTCGGATTCACCAACTCCCATAGGAAACATCCTGCACGCTCACAATCACCTGAATTCTGATTCCCTCCACTTGCTGCACCTCATCAAAGACCCACCTAAACACCATCACTTTCACTAACCTTTGTCTTGTCTCATAGTCACTTACAAACTATTCACTGGACTCTACCCACCTCGGATACTTACCTGCCTCTCCTGTTCCAAACCTTCTTCAGTAGACAATCATAGCAGCCACCTATAAGAAAGAAAATTACTTTGGTTTGCCTTGCAAGCTAAGTTGCTCCAATCGTATCTCTGCAATCTTGCACCTATTGTTTACGACTTCACAGTCACCCCTTGCCTGTTGAATAAATCCTGGGGACTTACCTGTTTGTCTCATCGTGGTCTCCTGTGTTGTGACACACACAATATCAGGTCTACCAAAACCTCTTGCAAACCTTCATTTTAACCGTTTTACCCAAATTTAAATGTATTCAAGGAAAGTAAAAAGAAATACTATCAAAGAAAAAAAAAATACAACTAAATAACACATACTGTATAGATAAGGTAATCTTTCAATACAATTGCATTATCAAATTTTGTAAATGTTTACAAAATATTCTCCAAACTTGAAAAAAACTTCCAAAGTTTTTGGAATTTGTCTTGGTATGAGGGATAAAGTCCTACCTTACAAAGGAAAACGATAACTTCCAAGCTAAAAGACTTCATTGTTTTCATTTGAAGCAAATTGCTTTAAAAGGACCTTGAGATAGTAGCTCCTTATTTTTGAGAATGTCAAGTTATTTAAATATGTTTTTTTTTGTAGGGTGGGAGTGGGAGGTGGAGTTTGCGGGCAAGTGGATTTGTTTCTTGGTTTGTGTGTGAGTGGTGTCAGTAAAAAATATGATTGCTCAGCAATACTCAAGCATTACATTGTCATCCCCCACTAACTACTAGTGACCTGAACATTTATTTTAAAGCAAAAAAACATGGTAACCCTTCAGTAATTACTCAAGCATCACCTTGTCAGCCTGCAGGAACTATTAGTGGTCTGCATTATAAAAAATTTAAATAAAAAAATAAAATAAACTTTGGATGTCTCCAATATATTTTGATATACGACTTTATCGACGATATGACTCCTTCTGCCAATGCATTGATGAAATTAATAGTTGGATGTGCCAGAACTATTTTCAGTTAAATAAGGAAAAAACTGAAGTCATTGCATTTGGAAACAAACATGAAGTGTTCAAGGTGAATGCATACCTTGACTCTAGGGGTCAAACAACTAAAAATCAAGTCAGGAATCTTGGTGTGATTCTGGAGACAGACCTTAGTTTCAGTAGTCATGTCAAAGCAGTAACTAAATCAGCATTCTATCATTTAAAAAACATTGCAAGAATTAGATGTTTTGTTTCCAGTCAAGACTTGGAGAAACTTGTTCATGCCTTTATCACCAGCAGGGTGGACTATTGTTATGGGCTCCTCACTGGCCTTCCCAAAAAGACCATTAGATAGCTGCAGCTCATCCAGAACGCTGCTGCCAGGATTCTGACTAGAACCAGAAAATCTGAGCATATCACACCAGTCCTCAGGTCCTTACACTGGCTTCCAGTTACATTTAGCATTGATTTTAAAGTACTTTTACTCGTATATAAGTCACTAAATGACCTAGGACCGAAATATATTGCAGATATGTTCACTGAATATAAACCTAACAGAGCACACAGATCACTAGGATCAGGTCTGTTAGAAATACCAAGGGTTCACACAAAACAAGGGGAGTCCGCCTTTAGTTACTATGCTGCCCGCAGTTGGAATGAGCTTCCAGAAGAGATCAGATGTGCTAAAACACTAGTCACATTTAAATCTAGACTCAAAACGCATATTTTTAGCTGTGCATTTATTGAATGAGCACTGTGCAATGTCCGAACTGATTGCACTATATTTTCACTGTTTTATTTATTATTATTTTTTTTAATGTAAAATCATTTTCTAACAGTTTTTAAATGTTTTAATCATTTTAAAAGTTTTAGAATTGCTTGTTTTATATTTGTTATTATTTTTCTTCATGATTATTTTACTTTCTTTTATGTAAAGCACTTTGAATTACCATTGTGTATGAAATGTGCTATATAAATAAACTTGCCTTGCCTTGGACACTTGCTGGATGCTCTTCAGTTTGCCTACAGAGCAAACAGGTCTGTGGACAATGCAATAAATATGGGACTGCATTATGTTCTGCAACATCTAGACAGACCAGGAACTTATGTGAGGATCTTGTTGTGGACTTCAGCTCAGCCTTTAACACAATCATCCAAAACCTCCTCCTGCCCAAATTAAATCAGCTCACCGTGCTCACCTCCCTCTGTCAGTAGATCAACAGCTTCGTGACAGACAGGCAACAGCTAGTGAGGCTGGAAAAACTGACATCCAGCACACGTATAATCAGCACTGGAGCTCCTCAGGGTTGTGTTCTCTCCTCACTGCTCTTCTTCCTGTACACCAATGACTGCACCTCTAAAGACCCCTCTGTCAAGCTCCTGATGTTTGCAGACAACACCACACTAATCTGCTTCATTCAGAATGGTGATGAGACTGTTTACAGAAAGGAGGTTAAAGAGCTGGCTGTCTGGGGCAGTCTCAACAACCTGGAGCTCAACACGCTCAATACAGTGGAGATGATACCCCCCTGCTGTCCCCCTAGTCACCATCATTGACAGCACTGTGACTGCAGTGGAGTCATTCAGATTCGTAATATTCATATTCGTAATATTCGTGGTACTATTCATATTCAGTAATATTCAGTTGCTTCAAAGAACCCTGTTGAGGTGCTAGCTTTTTAAAAAGTAATTTTATGACCAGGTTAAGCATAAAACATGACAATAGTTTACTTTTAGACATGTTACTGTAGTGTTTAGTAACTAATTAGTTATTTTTATTAATGGTTCATAGTTAACAAGTAGTTCGCAATGTGGACATTTTATTTAGTATTTACTGAATACCTTACAAGGAACTACTTTTTGTCCTCAATTTGCTGTAACTTACTGCTTTGTTAATATTGCTTCCATATTAGTTAATAGAATTATGTTCAATGTTAATGTAATACTACCTATTACTTACTACAGTTCAGATTATTATTCTAAAGTGTTACTTGAATTTACATAGAAACAAATAAGGGGGCAAACCAGCACAGGGAACTGGGGAAAACATGAACTAAACATTGGAAAAGCAACACAGAAACAATGGGAACCGAAACAACTTGATAGTCCTTAAACAAAAGATGGGGAAATAAGACAGGATTGCTCAATATTGAGCAATAGGACTGCTTAAGATTGCTCAGCAATACTCAAGAATTACCTTATCAGCCCCCAGGAACTACTAGTGACCTTAACCATTATTTTAAAGTGAAAAACATGGTAACACTTCAATGATTATTAAAGCATCACCTTTTTAGCCTGCAAGAACTATTAATGATATTATTGTAAAATTAAAAAGAAGAAGAGACTCTCGCCGCACTGCTCTCCAAACAAAACAAAAAAAAAGAAAAATCAAGTCAAGTGGTCTCTCAACGCAATTGACATAATCTTCTCGAGGAGAAGCTTGGATTCAGGGGAACCTGACTGCCCTTCCAGAACGTTCGCAGCTGGCTACACGATGGACGCCTGGGAGAGGTGGCAGGACGCGTGTCTGGCGGCTCTTTCCGTGGGGTACATTCAAGATATCTACCTATTCAGAACCATGATAACAGGTCTTCTGCTGATTGGATTAGGCATTGACCTGGTTTATCGAGGAATTCAGAAAATGGTAACAGCTGTCTGAAACCTCACAAAGCTGCCCGTCATGATTGGTGCGGGTGGCAGGTCCTTTTCCTATTTGGCGCCTAAACTCTGGAATAACCTACCTAACATTGTTCGGGAGGCAGACACACTCTTGCAGTTTAAATCTAGATTAAAGACCCATCTCTTTAACCTGGCATACACATAACATTCTAATATGCTTTTAATATCCAAATCCGTTAAAGGATTTTTAGGCTGCATTAATAAGGTAAACCGGAACCGGAAACACTTCACATAACATGTACCTTCTACATCATTAGAAGAATGGCATCTAAGCTAATATTTGTATGTTTCTCTCTTGTTCCGAGGTCACCGTGGCCACCATATCCAGTCTGTATCCAGACCAGAGGGTCACTGCAGTCACCCGGATCCAGTACGTATCCAGACCAGATGGTGGATCAGCACCTAGAAAGGACCTCTACTGCCCTGAAAGACAGCAGAGACCAGGACAACTAGAGCCCCAGATACAGATCCCCTGTAAATACCTTGTCTCAGAGGACCACCAGGACAAGACCACAGGAAACAGATGATTCTTCTGCACAATCTGACTTTGCTGCAGCCTGGAATTGAACTACTGGTTTCGTCTGGTCAGAGGAGAACTGGCCCCCCAACTGAGCCTGGTTTCTCCCAAGGTTTTTTTCTCCATTCTGCCACTGATGGAGTTTCGGTTCCTTGCCGCTGTCGCCTCTGGCTTGCTTAGTTGGGGTCACTTCATCTACAGCGATATCATTGACTTGATTGCAAATAAATGCACAGACACTATTAAAAATGAACGGAGATGACATAACTGAATTCAATGATGAACTGCCTTTAACTATCATTTTGCATTATTGACACACTGTTTTCCAAATGAATGTTGTTCAGTGCTTTGACGCAATGTATTTTATTTAAAGCACTATATAAATAAAGGTGATTGATAAAGGTGATTGAAACAGTGGGCAGAGTGGTCATCACAGAGACTGGGACTATTAACCGCAATAAACTGGAATGCGGCTACTCACCCCAAGACCAAACAATCCCAATCTTATCTGTTTTTGGCTCCTCTCAACCAGCACTGGCCTTAGACAAGGCCACAGTTGAAACAACAACTCCACCGAAAGAGCACTGTAGTGAGACGCTCTTGCATTCCTCACCCTACTCCACAGACACATGCTGATTGTTGACTCTGTCTGGGACCTGATCAAAGCTGTCTCCATGGCAACTTGCTGTGTATCGCTATGACAATCCTGCAGACTGAGGCACCTAGATTTGATGCCAGGAGTAGCGACTCTCCAGGCCTACACATACAATAACTTGTATATACACACACACACATACACATGAACATATATAAAGATATTCATTCATCCCCCACCCCCATCCTTCTCTGCTTTGTACCGCCAGTCTAACTAGCGGGTCTGTGACCAGCGTCGAGAATGGCTGCAGGACTGGATGGCTGCTTGCCTCTGCTGGGTTATTCCCACCCCAACTCCCCTCCCGTGTTGCAAGTAGTGTATTTTCCATGCTGTACTGATTATGTGCTTATGTTGCTGAGATGTTTTTTCCTGTTCCCACACTGTACTCCCCACAGGAGCATAGTCTGGGGGTTATTGTTTTTTTCTCCTCCCCTCCCTCATGTTATGCTGTATTTCTTCCTCAATCCCCTGTCTTCCTGTCCTGTCTACCCCCTTGTCATATTATATGTATGGACAGGTTGATGGCTAATTTCGCTGGTACCTGTGACCAGTGACAATAAAGGGCTACTACTAATACTACTACTACTATATAAGAAGAACAAAAAAACGCTAACAAGTTAAACAACTTGATGTCATATACGTATGAAGAGATTGTATTTTATTTGTGTTGGGTGCTGTGTTTTCTGTGTGTGTATTTGGCACTGATTGTTTTCCCTCTTGATGTGGTGTTTTTATTTGATGTGCACTTTATTTTGGTGATTGTTTTAAGATCTTTAGAATGTGGGATGATGCCCCCATATTTTCCTAGTGCCTGGATCAGAACTGATTAGCAGATGGACAACTGTTGGTAATCGCTAAAACAAATCACAGATCATTTAAAAAGAGAAGCGAATGAACTGAAAGTGTGTCTGCTACCCTATGAACTTTGCTTGGTGCTGCTCTGTTCCCCTTGTACTGCTGGATGGTAGTTGCGATTGATTTATTTTGTTGACATGATCGTTGTATGGGATTATTGTTTGTTTGTGTCGAAGCCCGAAGTTGTTGACATGCCGGTCCAGTTATCAACTCAGTGGCTGCTGTGTCTTCGCCTTATCCTCTGCTGCGCTAAGATTGCTGCCGATCCTTGCTGCGCTGTCCGGAGTCTGCTTTGTCCGTCCTGTCCTGGTGGTGGGTGGAGTGCTGTCCAACAGGACTGGGAGTAAGATTCGTCTGCTCCCAGTTTATTGGTGAGTGACGCCCTATGTTAATTAATATTAAATTATTAAGTTAAGATCCACGCTTCACCTAAATTGGAGATTTCCAGTCTGTCTGCCACAGTCAATTTAGATATAATATAGCTTTTGTATATCCACAAATTGCAGGGATTTGTTGTGTATTGCATGACTGGTAATTTTTATATTGTGGTGTTGTGTTATGCTGTGTTTATTATCTACTGTGGAGGTACTGGCGGTTTCCTTTTTGTTTGTGTGAGTGTCGTGTTGGTGTGGGCGAGTGATTGACAGGTGGCCGCTGCATAGACACCACTGCTTGGCTAGAGACGAACTTGTGTTAAGGAATTGCTGAAGGACTGCGGACACCTGCTAAGGACTTCCAGTGGATTTTGAGTGTTATTCTGTATTCTGTTTTAAGCTTGCGTGAGAGTGTGTATGATGTACTCTTTTCTTTTTTTATTGTAATTAGAGATCGTAGTATTTTTTTTTTATATTGAACTGTTGTCTGGGTATATCTGTTGTGATGATCCCACCAAACTAAAAGAACTTGCAAATAAAAGATAAGGCTACTTTATTTAGAGTCCCAGCTCTTTAATTGGGTGGCGTAGTCGAGCTACATTTAATTTGGGCCACATTTGGCATAGTCGGCAGGGTTTGGTTTGGAGCTTCACATATAGGTTTTATATATATATATATATATATATATATATATATATATATATATATATATATATATATATATATATTTTTTTTTTTTTTTTTTTTTTTTTTTTTTTTTTTTTTTCTTGTCTGTACATGATAATGATGCCGGTTTATGCGGGTGCACCTTGGATCCCTAAATTTAAGGGGGTGGATGGTGATTTAAAATTTAGTGAGTGGAAAGAACAAATTCAGTGTTTATTGCAGGTACAGGAGTTTAATGAACTGCAAAAAGTTGGTATAGTGTTGTTGGGGGCATTAACTGATGAAGCGAAGTGGGAGGTTTGTGTCTTAAGGGATGTAGACCGAGATACTGTAGCAAATATTCTGAAACATCTAGACACCTTGTATGGAGACCAGGTCCCTGTGTCTAATTTGAGATCACAATTTTTTTAGCTGTGTACAAATTGCTAGTGAGAGTTTAAGAGCTTATGTTCTCAGGCTGCGGGAACTGTTTTGTAGACTAACCAAGCGAAACCCAGATGGCCCCCTTGATGAAAGCCACTTGTTGGACCAGCATTTGATGGGGCTCCGTAATGTAGAACTGAGAAGCAAAATCAGGACCTATGCACGCCGTAATCCCGACGAAACTTTTAATACTGTATTGGAAGAAATCTTTTTGCTGGAATGTGATCAGCAGCCTGGGGCTGGACATGAAATGGTACCACAAGTAGTGGGTGGGTTCTAAATTCTAAAGTTCTAAAGGTAAGCCTTTATGCCGCCAGTGTGGACGCACTGGACATATTGCTAGGTTCTGTAGACCCCCATCCGAGTCAGTTACTGATTTAAACTAGTTTGTCCTGCTACTGAGGTCCAAGTAGCAGGGAATTCAGGGGAAGCAGGATCAAGAACCAGATTGTAGGTGACTGTCCTAAGGTTGAGGTTAAAGTAAATGGTGTGCCTTTAATTGGACCAATCGACACTGGTTGGCATGTGACGTTAATGCGACAGAGTGTATTTGACCAACACTATCCAACAGATGCCCTATCATATGGCGTGGCCCCCAACAAATTGACACTTAGAACGGCTAATGGGTAATCCATTCCTTATCAAGGCTATGCAGTGATGGATTTTGAAGTAGGAGGTGTTAATATTTCTGGGAGGGGGGTTGTTATTGTAGCTGACCACTGTCTAACTGCCACATTACTGATCGGTATGAATGTTATCACAACCTGCTGGCAGGACCTTCTTAATCAACCAGAGGGCCTGAAAACTGTTTTTCAGGATCTAGGGACAAGGAAAGCCTGGATGAGTGCATTTGCTGTGTGCCAACGGACAGTTGTAGTCAGGGGGGAAGATGGATACATGGGTTTTGTGCGTCCAGCAAACCGCAGGGGCTTAACCGTTCCAGCTAGAAGCGAGGTGGTGGTTTGGGGGCGTGCACGGATGGGTCCAAAGGGGCAGGATTACTGTGGTCTAATCGAAGCACTGTCTGAGCTAGGGGCTTTTTCTGTGGCAAAGACCGTTGCATGCGTCAAACATGGCAGACTTCCTATTCATATCCAGAATGTGACCTCTTGTCCTGTCTTTATAGGCCGCTATCAGAAGTTGGCAAAAGTGTTCTGTGTTGACAGTGCTGATGTTCATGTCCAGACAGATCTAAGCCTGACCATGCAAGATGATGGAACAGTCACGTGGATATTGTGGAGGTCGGAAAGGGAGAACAAGTGGAACCACCTGTTGAGGTATTGGCAGATATAAAAGGCCAAGATGACTTGACTGAACAACAGAAGCAAGACGTTAGGGCACTCCTGCAAAGGTGGGTCAGAGTGTTTGCCCTCCATGAGGAGGATTTTGGGCATACTGATGTGGTGCAACACCAAATCCACACTGGTGACGCACCCCCAGTAAGGGAAAAACATTGCCCACTACCACCTATGATGTACCAAGAAATGCGTGCCCTGCTAGCTGATATGTTGGACAAAAAGGTTGGGCTGCACCCATTGTGATGGTCCGTAAGAAGGATTGTAGTTGGCACTTTTGCGTTGACTATCGTAAATTGAATTCCCTGACTCATAGAGATGCCTTCCCGTTCCCCCGTACAGAGGAGACCCTAACCTTCTTGACTCAAGCCTCTTGGTTCACTACACTCGATTTAGCTAGTGGTTATTGACAGGTTGGAGTTGACACCCGAGACCCACCCAAGACTGCCTTCACCACTCCACTAGGTCTATACGAGTTTCAGAGGATGCCATTTGGCATCTGCAATGCACCTGCGACTTTCCAGCGGCTTATGCAGCAATGCTTGAGTGGCCAAATCGCTGACTCTGTACTCGTTTATTTGGATGATATTATTGTTTATTCCCCAGACTTTCCCTCCCATTTATGCCGTCTTTGAGCCTCCTATGGAGGCTGTCTTTGAGTGACTGCAACATCATGGGCTCAAGCTGAAGGTAGATAAGTGTCAGCTGTTATGGAGAGAAGTAAGGTTCCTGGGTCATGTGGTCACTGGAGAGAGAGTAAAACCAGACCCGACCAAGGTCACTGCTGTGACTGAATGGCCGGCTTCGACTACAATCAAAGAGGTACATGCTTTCCTAGGCTTAGCAGGTTATAATTGCCGTTTTATTGCTAATTTTGCAAAGATAGCATGCCCCTTTTATTCTCTCTTAGTTGGGGCCCCCGCAGATAAGAGAACAGGATCTCTGCAGATCTCTTGGTCTGAGGAGTGTCAACAAGCCTTTGATCATCTAAAAACGGCCTTAACTGAGGCCCCTATCTTGGCTTATGCTAACTATGCAGAACCTTTTGTGTTATGCATGGGCGCAATCAATGCTGGTCTTGGAGCTGTCTTAGCCCAGTTACACAATGGGCGTGAGCGAGTTGTGGCCTATGCCAGCAGGAGTCTGCATCCTAGGGAGAAGAATGATGCCAACTACAGCTCCTTCAAATTGGAATTGCTAGCTTTAAAATGGGCCATAGTAGAAAACTTTAAAGATTACTTGATGGGGGCCAAGGTGATCGTTTATACTGACACTAATCCTGTAGCCCACTTGCAGACCGCCCGCCTGGGGGCCACAGAACAAAGGTGGGTAACCCAACTAGCTGCCTTCGACTACCATGTGAAGTATCGTTCTGGTAGAGAAAATGCTAATGCAGATGCCCTTTCCAGAATAGTTGTTGAAGCTCCTTTAGGTGCTGATGTGACTAATTTAGTGGCTGTGGCAGATGAACATTCGACAGAAGGGCAGTCGATGGATGGCTGGGGAGCTAAACAGTAGGGAGGTATGTGGAAAGTGGGAAGTTTCCAATGGGGCAAGAGTGGCAAAATGCTTTGCTTGGGGTGAAACAGCTGCTGCAACAAAAGGCAAGATTTGTGATGTGGGATGGGGTTTTGTGTCATCTAATTACTGACTATAACACCCATGAAGCCCGCTTCCAGATTGTCTGCCCTGCTCAACAGCGTAATGAGGTGTGGGAGAAACATCATGAAGCTGTTAGACATTTGGGAGTAGAAAGGATCATAAGTTGCCTATGTCGACACTTCTTTGGGCCAGGTATGCAGACTCAGGTTCAACAGTACCGTTCCCTGTGTCCCGGTTGCCAGGTGAAAAAAGTTGATGCTGAGTCTAAAACACCCCTGAAGCCTTTTACTGTGTCCTTCCCTCTTGAGGTCATCGAGCTGGACTTCCTTTCTTTAGGGAGGCCCCATGACCCATATCAAAACATTGTAGTAATGATGGATATGTTCAGCTGCTATGCTTGGGCTATTCCCACAAGAGATCAGACAGCGAGGACTACCGCTAGGGTCCTGTGGCAATCGGTCATACAGATATTTGGGTGTCCGATGAGATTTAATTCGGACCAAGGCCCAAACTTCGAATCCCAGCTGGTTTGCCAAACTATGTAGCCTTTATGGTATCTCTAAGAGTAGGACGACTCTGTACCATCCTCAGGGAAATGGCATGTGTGAACGACTCAACCAGACTCTCCTGAGCATGCTGCGGACTTTGGAGGATGAAAAGCAAAGCCGCTGGTCTGAACATCTCCCTGCCATTGTCCAAGCTTACAATGCTACCTTACATAGCTCCACAGGGTTTGCACCTTCATATCTGATGTTTGGACGTCATGTCAGATTGCCTGTGGATGTAGCCCTGGGTGTAGAGAACCAGCATGCCCGATATAGCTGGGACAGTTGGGTGGGTGAACATCACCAACACTTGTTGTATGCCTACTCTTTAGCGGCTAAGTCTATGGGTCAGGCTGCAGAGCAGTATAAAAGGAAATATGACCGCAAGGCCAAGTCACTTCCCTTGATTCTTGGAGAATGTGTGTGGCGATGGAATAGGTGAGATGGGGGAAAAGGGAAGCTTTGTGGCAAGTGGGATCCAGAGCCTTATGTAGTGGTAGAACCGTTGAATAAAGAGGGTGTAACATATCGTGTTAAATTTGAGCGTACAGGGAAAGAGAGGGTTCTGCATATAAATTATCTTAAACCTTGTATCAATCCACCCCAAGGTGCCCTCACATTCCATCCTGAGTTTCCAGTACCTTCTGTTTGTAAACCCCAATCCCTGATGTATGTACCATGGGTAGAACCTCTTGTTCCAGGTGACCCAGGTAATGATGTGGCCCCTAGGAGGTCTTTCCGTTCAAATATGGGGCAGCCTCCAGTGAGATATAGAGACACTTAGACACTTGGATACCTATGGTTAAGGAACGCTAATGTAAAAACTGAGGGGAAGGACAGTAGTATATTTCTGGTTTTCAGGGACTGCCAACATTAAAGAGTGGAGGGATGTCATATATGGAGAGATTGTATTTTATTTGTGTTGGGTGCTGTGTTTTCCGTGTGTGTATTTGGCACTGATTGTTTTTCCTCTTGATGTGGTGTTTTTATTTGACGTGCGCTTTATTTTGGTAATTGTTTTATGATCTTTAGAATGTGGGATGATGCCCCCGTATTTTCCTAGTGCCTGGATCAGAACTGATTAGCGGATGGACAGCTGCTGGTAATCGCTATAACAAATCACAGATCATTTAAAAAGGGAAGCGAATTAACTGAAAGTGTCTGCTACCCTATGAACTTTGCTTGGTGCTGCTCTGTTCCCCTTGTACTGCTGGATGGTAGTTGCGATTGATTTATTTTGTTGACACGATCGTTGTATGGGATTATTGTTTGTTCATGTCGAAGCCTGAAGTTGTTGACGTGCCGGTCCAGTTATCAACTCAGTGACTGCTGTGTCTTCGCCTTATTCTCTACTGCGCTAAGATTGCTGCCAATCCTCGCTGCGCTGTCCGGAGTCTGCTTTGTCTGTCCTGTCCCAGTGGTGGGTGGAGTGCTGTCTGGGACTGGGAGTCAGATTCGTCTGTGATTGACAGGCGGCCGCTGCGTAGACGCCACTGCTTGGCGAGAGACGAACTTGTGTTAAGGAAATGCTGAAGGACTGCGGACACCTGTTAAGGACTTCCAGTGGATTTTGAGTGTTATCCTGTTCTGCTTTTAAGCTTGCGTGAGAGTGTGTATGATGTACTCTTTTCTTTTTTTATTGTAATTAGAGATTGTAATAAATTTTTATAATGAACCGTCTGGGTATATCTGTTGTGTTGCTCCCACCAAACTAAAAGAACTTGCTAATAAAAGATAAGGCTACTTTATTTAGAGTCCCAGCTCTTTAATTGGGTGGCGTAGTCGAGCTACATTTAATTTGCCACATAACCCATTATTAATACTCAGGTGAGCTGACAAGGTAACACTTGGGTAGTTAATAAGGAGTTCATGTGTTTTTCTTTTTAAACTAATGGTTCAGATTACTGTAGTGGTTCTTGTGGGCTGACAAGTTAATGCATGAGTAATATGTGAGAAGTTGACATTGATTTCTCAAGTAATTTAAGTTATTTCATATATTTTATATCTGATTAAAAAAAGATTTATATCTGGAAGATTTTTTTTCTGCTTATTCTGCGATGCAGAATAAATGGGGAAATCATGTGGCGGAGAGATATGCTTTCACATCAACGAAAGGTGGTGTACAGATGTAACAGTGTTAAAGAAGATGTGCTGTCATGATCTAGAAGTGCTCTTCGTTAACTGCAAACCTTTCATTTCGCAGCAGGAGTTTTGACCGTTCATTCTCATAAGTGTTTACATTCCTCCGCAAGTGCATGTTGTCATGGTTCATGGGTCTGTGCGCTCATCTTGCGTCTCTGTCTGACTGTGTGTGTCTGTTAACTAGCACCGCAGCTGCGGTCTATGAGCACCAGCTGCAGCTCATTTGCACTGCCTTTAAGTTTGGCTGGCAGTCCTGTTTGTTTTTTTTGGTTCGTTGATTCTCGTCTTTCTCTCCTGTCTAGTTGTTGTTCCTGTTCCTCCAGTTGGCATTCTCTGGACCTTAATCCTCGCCCACCTGGGATTCCTGTGCTGGGTCTGAGTTACTGCAGCTTGCTTGAGCGATCTGGACCTTATTCCTCGCCCACCTGGGATTCCTGCGCTGGGTTTGAGTTACTCCAGCTTGAGCGGTCTGGATGTGATTCATTTGGGGTTATGCCATCATCTTCCTACATTTTGTCATTGCTTGCTATCTGAGTTAAGCAAATAAACCATTTTTGCCCTTGCACTTGGACCTCGAGACTCGATCATTGTGACACATGTAAGCTCAGCTTTACAGAAAATCACTGATCAGATCAAAGGCCCCATTTACACTGCATGGTTCAAGTGACCAAATCCGATTTTTTGCTCTCATGTGGCACAGATCGGATATGACCGGTGAACGTGTAAGCAGGAAAAAACCGCATGGATTCCGATGTTCTCAGATCGGATTCAGGCCTCATTCATATGTGGTAATAAATCGGATATGAATTGGATACGTGTATTTGCGTGTGCCATGTAAGCAGAAAAATTGGATATTCCCCAGTAAATGCGAGCCGTACGTCATTAAAAAAGTGACGTCAACTCAAGTGGACGCCACCAACTGAGATCACATGACTTATTATAGGCGTGATGGAAGACGAAGGATACACATAGTGGAGCAATGCCGAGGTTTCATGTCTTTTAAGTCTTTGGGGCGAAGAGATGGGGCAAAAATGCAGGGTTGTTACAGAAATAAAGGGCTCTTCTTTTTTTTCTCCGCCATACGAGACCAATGTTTTCCTGATTTTTTTTTTGTTGTTGACTTTTCAAAATATTGTGGAAAGCAAAACACTGTATAATAGGGCTGCACGATGTGTCGTTTAACCATTGATATCGCAATGTATGAATCCACAATAGTCACATCACAGGATTTGCAATGTAGGCTGTCGTAGTTGATCATTATTCATTAACTGTACGGGCCAGCTGCTCCCCGGCACTTGACAAATGTAAATCGCGGATTAATTGCACAGCTTAACCACAGAGTGAAAGTTTTGACAGGTCAGCGAGAGAGAGAGTGCGAGCGAGAGAGCGCAAGAGAGATAGAGAGATAGTGCGCGTGAGAGACAGCGAGAGAGATAGAGAGATTGCGCGCGTGAGAGACAGCGAGAGAGAGAGCGCGAGAGAGAGATCGAGAGAGAGAGCCCCAGCTGCACGCTCACCGTCTTCAAACAACAGGAGTGGTGTCTTGATGGTGTCATAATCATTTAAAATGAGAATGTAAATCTGCTCACCCTATTTTTGTTTGTAAGAAAAATTTGATTAGATTTCATATCGCAATATATATCGCAGAAAAATAAAATATTGCAATGTCATTTTTTCCCAATATCGTGTAGCCCTACTGTATAATTTTATTTACATCTGCATCCATTGTATTTCATGCTGTTTTACTTCATTTTCTGGGTCAGAACGTCTACGTTTGGTAGTTTCAGCAGTGTATAGTGTAAATGCAAAAATCGGATACGGGTCACTTTTAAAAGATGATGTAAGCGGATCGTCAAAAAAATCAGATATAGTCTGAAAATCGGATTTGGA
Source organism: Carassius auratus (assembly GCF_003368295.1). Classification (NCBI taxonomy): domain Eukaryota; kingdom Metazoa; phylum Chordata; class Actinopteri; order Cypriniformes; family Cyprinidae; genus Carassius; species Carassius auratus. Next base: position 25,621,424 of record NC_039249.1, on the reverse strand, counting down.
CATCAAGACCTGCAGTGTAAATGCAACCATAGAGACAGAACAACAACACCTGGACTCAGATAGCAAAATTATGTAATTAATAACTTACCCTCATGTTGTTCCAAACCTGTAAGACCTCCGTTTATCTTTGGAACACAGTTAAATATATTTTAGATTTAGTCCGAGAGCTCTCAGTCCCTCCATTGAAGCTGTGTGTACGGTATACTGTCCACGTCCAGAAAGGTAAGAAAAACATCATCAAAGTAGTCCATGTGACATCAGAGGGTCGGTTATAATTTTTTGAAGCATCGAAAATACATTTTGAAAATACATACAGCATTGTCTTCCGTGTCTGTTGTGAGAGAGAGTTCAAAACAAAGCAGTCTGGATATCCGGTTCGCGAGCGTATCATTCAGTTCACCAAATCGAACTGAATCATTTTAAACGGTTCGCATCTCTAATACGCATTAATCCACAAATGACTTGAGCTGTTAACTTTTTTAATGTGGCTGACACTCCCTCTGAGTTCAAACAAACCAATATCCCGGAATAATGCATGCACTCAAACAGTACACTGACTGGACTGCTGTGAAGAGAGAACTGAAGATGAACACAGAGCCGAGCCAGATAACGAACAATAGACTTGACTCGTTCATGAGTCAAGAACCAGTTGCATCGGTTTTCAGGTCACCAATAGTTCTTTCGGTCGAAACACATCCTTGACGTCGCTACTGTTTGCCATCAACCAATTGCGGTAGGAGTCGCGGAGCTGCTGTGACATCACGAAGGGCCGGCCAGACTCTTCAAGGGTAAGGGTCCTGAACCTCTGGCGATGTTGCTCCGGGGTCCGACCGACCCGCTGGAGGATGGCACACTTGAGGTCCCGGTAGACCAGGAGGTTTTGGACTGGCAGTTGGTGGGTGGCTACCTGCGCTTCTCCTGACAGAAGATAGGATGAGTCGCATGGGCCAGTCCCCGGGGGGCCATCCTCGAGCCTCTGCCGATTTCTCAAAGAGATCCAGGAAAGCCTCCGGATCGACCTGAGGCCCCATTTTGGACCTCCCGGTCTACCCAGCTCTGTAACAGCTCGTGGTCTTCATGCTGGGCTCGGAGGAGCACCTCGAAGCGTTTGTCCTGCTCCTCCTTGATCGCCAGCATGTGCTGATGTTGTTCTTGGTTAAGACCCGCGAGCGACTGGATGATGTCCGCAAATGGTGTGCCTGCCAGGGACTGCATGGTGGCGGTGATCTTCCTCCTTCCCGGGTTTCGGCACCAGTGTGATGAGGTTCGACACAGTTATGAACAGGAAGGAAGAAGACAGGGATCGGCTTGTTGCTGGGACACTCGTTTTTATTTCCAATAATAAAACAATACTGCGCCTCAAGCGCGTTCAGTGTGCCCTTTGCACAATATTACTCAAATAACTCAGACTTCTGGTCGTTTTCACTCCCCAGCATTGTCACGAGATCCCAGCTTGCCTCTCTCTCTCTCTCTGTGTCGTGCTCCGGCTTATATCCGGTCTCTCCACGCCAATTACTGAAATCAAACACAGGTGTTCGTTATTTACACTTGACCTACTTACGCCTCGCTCTGCTCCATCATCTCTCTCCCGTTACAGACTCTGCCAAACCACGCCCCCCTCGCCACAAGCATATTAGTATGTTATGTGTAAGCCAGGTTAAAGAGATGGGTCTTTAATCTAGATTTAAACTGCAAGAGTGTGTCTGCCTCCCGAACAATGTTAGGTAGGTTATTCCAGAGTTTAGGCGCCAAATAGGAAAAGGATCTGCCGCCCGCAGTTGATTTTGATATTCTAGGTATTATCAAATTGGCTGAGTTTTGAGAATGTAATGGACATAGAGGATTATAATGTAAAAGGAGCTGATATCTCCCAAGGGTAACATATAACATATAACCATCAAGACAAGACAGCATCCCCCAGCACTGACAATCTGAATGAGCTCTACTGCAGGTTTGAAAAAGAAAACCAACACCCAAGAGGTTTGGGTATCAAAACCCAGTACAACTTTGGGGAAGTCAGCCTAGTGGTTAGAGAGTTTGACTCCTAACCCTAGGGTTGTGGGTTCGAGTCTCTGGCTGACAATACCACAACATAGGTGGCCTTGAGCAAGGCACCGATCCCCCAACTGCTCCCCGGGCACTGCAGCATAAATGGCTGCCCATTGCTCCGGGTGTGTGTTCACAGTTTGTGTGTGTTCACTGCTGTGTGTACACTTTGGATGGGTTAAATGCAGAGCACAAATTCTGAGTATGGGTCACCGTACTTGGCTGAATGTCATGTCACTTTTTTTTAGGGAGCAGCTGTGGCCTAATGGTTAGAGAGCCGGACTGGTTAAAAGAAGTTGTAACCAGCGATCCATGGGTGTGAGTGGTAGAATCCGTGGTGGTGAAGAGTGGATGGGATTCCAGAGACAAAGACGATCAGAGACCAGGCATAAACACGGGAGACTGCAAACAACGCTCTGACAAACACAAGATGAAAGACAGGGCAATAAGTAGGGATTGGCTAATGAGTAGCAGCTGGTGTAGATGAACAATTAACGGAGACACCCACATGAAACAATCAGTGCTGACGAGAGACACACACAAAATCCACCCTAATTTACCAACCGTGACAACACCACACTCATCAGCCTCATTTAGTATGGTGACGAATCTGCTTACAGACAGGATGTTAAAGAGCTGGCTGTCTTTGGCAGTCTCAACAACCTGGAGCTCAACACGCTCAAAACAGTGGAGATGGTACCCCCCTGCTGTCCCTCCAGTGAACATCACTGACAGCACTGTGACTGCAGTGGAGTCATTCAGATTCCTGGGTGCCACAATCTCTCAGCACCAGACGTTGTACTCTCTTCGCCAGCTGAGGAATTCAACCTGCCACAGGAGCTGCTGAAACAGTTATACTCTGCCATCATTGAATCCATCTCTGCACTTCTATAACTGTCTGGTACATCTCAGCTACCAAATCTGACCTCAGTGGGTACAGACCTCTGTGGTGATACTAGAGAGGGTAGACCGGACTGCTGAGCGAATCATTGATACAACCCTCCCTTCTCTTCAAGAACTGTACATATCCAGAGTGGGCAAAAGGGCTGGCAAAATCATTCTGGACCCCTCACATCCAGCACACTCTTTGAACAGATGCTGTCTGGTCAACTCTACAGTGCTCTGAGGACCAGAACCACCAGACACAGGAACAGTTTCTTCCTCAGGCAATCAATCACATGAACACTTGACAATAACTGTGGAACACACAACACTATTTATACACTTATACTGTTGAGAAGGTGTGTGTCCCTAAGCTTCAAAGTGTAAAGCATGTGCCACACCCATCTTAGCTTGTTAACTTTTCTATTAACTTCTAGCTCCACCCACCTCATCTCAAGCCAATTAGGACACTATCAGGCTTTATAAATTGCACCTGTGCCCACAGCATGTTCCCTCTGGTGAATATGGATAAACTGTGCAGATGTGGCAGTTGTTACGTCACCTGCCGTGTTTAGCCAATTGAGGGCGCTCACAGGCTATAAAAAGGTAAATGATGTGCTACCTGGGATACGTTACCTGTTGAATTGTTGCGTCGGTAACGCGTTTCCGTCACTTCCGCACTTCCGTCACTCCCTGGCGCTAGCAAACATCAAGGTTGCAATTAGTTTGGAGTGTCTGTTTCGATTCAGTGATTGCTGCCGTGCGGCTATGTAAACAAGCCGTGCGTAGACTTTAACGATGGTAGGATGAATGCTTTGTGTATTTATTCATGACGCACATTTTATAGCAACTGAAAAGTTGAGAACGATAACTTGCTCCCTTTCTCAGCTGTGAGACCCAATGCAGTCGCTGTAATTTTGTTAATTCCTACCCTGGCCTTGGCTGTAAGAGTCCTGTCGTGTGTGCTATTCAAATCTCCTTGATGATTGGTAAGGTATTTTTAATCTGTTCCTGTATTGGGATGGGAGAGAACCAATCTAACGGAGTCTCGTTTTTGTGTGTAGGTTTGGGGAAGCCAGTAGCTGCTTTTCATTCGAGGCACTCGTGTCCTTTTACAGCTGCATTGCTGTCCTTTTTCCAGAAACTATTTTTTTATTATTATTATTATTTTCTTTTTTTCCAAATAATACTTTGGGTTTCTAATATTATTTTCTTGTTTTCAAATATTTTTTTTTTTTCAATATTATTGTTGCTCTGGTTGTTTTTCATTGATTTTGTCTACCTGCCTCAGTTGCATTTTCTGCTATTCTTTTTGATATTTGAATTGTTTTACAACAAAGTCCTAATTGCGTGACTTCCTTTCTGTCTTCATATTTTTATTTTGTTGAATTTGTTTCTGTGTCCATTTATTTGTTTATTTCTGTGGTAGGTTTATATTGTTGTTTTGTTTCTTTTTTTGATTGTATTGTGATTTATTTTCTGGCCACATGCTCTTCTCCATTACATTACATTACATTTACATTTAATCATTTAGCAGACGCTTTTATCCAAAGCGACTTACAAATGAGTACAATAGAAGCAGTCAGGTCAACAAGAGAACAACAACAGAATACAAGTGCCATGACAAGTCTCAGTTAGTCTAGTATAGAACGCATAGCCAGGTGTATATAGTTTTTTTTTTTTTTTTTTTTTATTAGATGAAAAAGACAAGAAAAGGAAAAGTACTGGTGTTAGTAGGTTAAGTGCAGGGCGAAAAAGATGAGTCTTTAGATGTTTCTTGAAAATGAGTAAAGACTCAGCTGTACGAATTGAGATTGGGAGGTCATTCCACCAGCTGGGTACAGTCCAGGAAAAGGTCCGTGAGAGTGATTTTGAATTTCTTTGGGATGGCACCACAAGGCGTTGTTCACTTGCAGAGCGCAAACTTCTGGAGGGCACATAGGATTTAACCAGTGAGTTTAGGTAAGTTGGTGCCGTGCCAGTGGTCGTCTTGTAGGCAAGCATCAGTACCTTGAATTTGATGCGAGCAGCTACTGGTAGCCAGTGTAACCTGATGAGGAGAGGAGTAACATGAGCTTTTTTTGGCTCATTGAAGACAACCCTCGCTGCTGCATTCTGGATCATTTGCAGAGGCTTGACAGTACATACAGGAAGGCCCGCCAGGAGAGCATTACAATAGTCCAGTCTGGAGAGAACAAGAGCTTGGACAAGAAGTTGGGTTGCTTGCTCTGACAGGAAGGGTCTAATCTTCCTAATGTTGTATAAGGCAAACCTGCAGGACCGGGTCGTTGTAGCAATGTGGTCAGTGAAGCTTAATTGATGATCCATCACAACTCCTAGGTTTAATACAACGCCTTCTCCAGTGGCTGTGTTTATTCCATATATTTGGATATCTGTTAAATTTTGATTTCCTTTTGTATTCATTTATATTGTTACTGTGACCTCCCCACGAGGCGACTGCAGATTTTATATTTGCAAAAGTATTTCTTTTTTCTTTTTTTGTTTAATTAACCTAGTTTTTAGAGAAACTGTTTATTTGATATATATAATATTTTTGTCTTGGCAGGGTCTGGGCACCAGGGCAGAGGACCAGCTTATTTTAGGTGGTGGCACCTCCGTCACAGTGTGCAGTGATTTCTCACAGTGTGTTGTGGTGCGTCTTCAAGTGTGTGTGTGTGTGCGTGTGTGTGCACACCGTGATTCACATATAGGTGGTGTGGTCTGGTCAGCTGCAGTCCAGCCCCTTGCCTTTTGGCGTTGTATTAAATTTATCTTGGTGGCCCATTGGGCTGAATAACCAAATGCTCCATTGCCTATTTTAATATTGGTTTTAACTGTCAATAAAAATATTATTTTTATATTGTTACCTCTGTCTCTGACTCGTATATAATTGGTGATCCGAACCTGTGTTTGCCCTTTTAAAAGGTGGTTTGATTAAAATCTTTGGGTGAAATTCCCATCGTGGCGTAGTCTGGTTATATTTATTATTGTAAGTCGCTCCCCCGTGACGTAACATTTTCAGTATCCACCGACCCTCACGCCACACAGAGGACTGAGTTATTTCTCCTTTCTTTGTTTTTTTGTTTTGTTTTGTTTTTGTTTTTCTGAGTGTGCGTAATTGACCATGTAATTGCCTTTATTTTGGCACTTTAATATTATTCTGTATTTCTTAAGTTTGTTCTTAATGTTTTGCTGTATTTCTGGCTTAGGCATGTTCTTTAGTTACTTAGATGTGTATTTGAGATTATAATATGAGTAAATGGCCTCATTTATTGTTTAAATTACTTTATTTCCTGTGAATTCAATAGTTTTGTTTATTGTAAACTTAAACATAATATTTCTGTTCCTTGTAGAAACCACACACACACACACATACAATACCTGATTGGAAGAAAAATAAAGTCCTTAACACCTGAGTGACTAGACTGGACCTGTTCTTACCGACAGCCCCGTTGGCTTCAAGTTAGCTAAGCAATCTCTTACTCCTTTTCACATACACTTATTTAATATTCATAAATAAGTTTTTCAAATAACCCATCTGAGGTGCTAGATTCTGAAAAAGTAATTTTATGAACATGTTAAGCATAAAACAAGACAATAGTTTACTTTTAGACATGTCCCTGTTGTGATTAGTAATTAATTACTTGTTCTTTTAATACTTATTAAGTACAGATCATTATTCTAAAGTGTTACTTAAATTTACATAGAAACATGTAACATGTAGATACAGGGAACTGAGGAAAACAGGAATTAAACACAAGAAAAACAACACAGAAACAATGGGAACCGAAACAACTTGAGAGTCCTTAAACAAAAGATGGGGAAACAAGATTGCTCAAGCTTGAGCAATAGGATTGCTTAAGACTGCTCAGCAATACTCAAGCATTAAATTATCAGCCCCCAGGAACTACTAGTGACCTGAACCATTATTTTAAAGTGAAAAACCTGGTAACCCTTAAGTAATTGTTAAAGCATCACATTTTTAGCCTGCAAGAACTACTAATGATCTGCATAAAAAAAATTAGTTGATTCTGAAATGTTGTTATGAAGTGTTGTTATGAAATGTTGTTGTGTTATCAAGCTGTCTAATAAACACAGACTTGCCCATTACGTGTTTTTGGTATTCTTGTTAAGATTACAAATGATCTGTATGGTCACCCCTAGTATCTGAAGTACAGAAAGTAAACATAAAAAGTCTGCTTGGCACAGGTTTCAAACATACTAAGGAAAATCAAACTTTGACACAACAGTTACAAAGACACTGAGCTATCTACTGTAACTACATGAGTTGATCTGCATGTTTTGATTAAATGATTTTACTCTTGGCATGACATTATGCAGTTGACTGAATTTAGAAAATGTGCCTGCGTTAACCAAATTCTTCAGAAGCAATTACTAATTATTTGGACCCGTATTCTAAAGTGAATAACATGATAAATTATCTATGTTAACCTGCTTTTACCTATCATGAAAATGAACCATGGTTTTATTATAGTAAAACATATATATATAATTTTATGTTTTATGATGTAGCATTTGGAGCGATCAGACATTTAACAAATAATATCTAACGTCCTCTCATCAAAACAAAGGGTATAATGACCCTTCCCCAAAATGCAACTATAACCTCAAAAAAGGAAGAACAGGCCTCATGGTTATCATGGTAACAAAGATATACATCAAGATAAGATTATTTTACAACTCAAAGGAATGTAGAGTTTTTACTCTAAATTCACATTGACACAGACAAATCTTTGTACTATACAATTCATCTTAATTATATCTCTCTAGGTATAACCTCTTGAGAAATGTAGGAACATATACCCAATTTCCCCATTTCTTTATTTTTCTTCTTTTTTCACTTATGTATTTACAGTATACAAACTCTTTTAAATTAACATATTATAATTGCATACTATTGTTAACAGAGGTCACAGACAGGTATGCTATGTTTGGTATCTTTCATTTCATTTATATTATATGTTGGTACCTATGGAAGGTATTTGTGTTATCCTTAAAAACCACCCTAAACTTGTGCCAGGCCTTCGGCCTTGACTTTTCATTCATCAAGATCCTCTAATTCAAACTGGTCTTTCTCATAAACCCACTTCAGCAGAGACCAACTGGAGCCCCAAAGTGCATCAGGACTTTTTTTCAAACAGGCGAGATGTGCAAGTATCAAACTTAGTCTTATTAATTGACACATTAAGTATCATATACACCTTTTACAAAGGTGTGTTTGAACTAAGAAACTGATGTTTACTTCAGGCTTTTGATCTGCTGAATATCAAATTGTATGATAGCTTGAACCCTTTTTCCTATACCCACTGTTTGTGTGTGTGTGTATGTTAGACTAGTTTAAGTGTTAAGGTAGTTAATAAAGCCTTAAATGTATCACATTAGAGGTTGTTCATTGTTTGCTCATAACTGAAGTCCCTAATCATGAAGATTTAACGCAATTAAAATTGACAGACAGTTGCCACAGAGAGGTCAAGTAAATACTTACAGTGGATCTAAATAATTTTTAATTACTCATAACTAGAATATGTCATTACAGTTATTTTCTAATTAAAACACAGCTTATATTACTTTATAAAGGTGTTAGCTTGTGCTTTGTGTTCACTAACTGGTATTTTATTTGATTAGCCTATAACAGTATATATATAAAAAATCCACTTTATTTTGTAATCGAAAAGCTGCACATACTTGTGCTCAAAATTATTTATACCCTCTGTAAATATGATGAAAGAAATCTGTGATAATAAGTCTGCATTGTTTATTATCCATTTGATCTTTGATTCATATTCATATATATATATATATATATATATATATATATATATATGTATATGTATATATATACACATACACATACACATACACATACACACACATACACACACACTGATTGGCCACCTTTTGCCTTCCAAACTGCCTAAATTCTTCATGGTATAGATTAAACAAGGTGTTGGAAACATTCCTCAGAGATTTTGGTCCATGCAGATTTGTCAGCTGCACATCCATGATGCAAATCTCCAATTCCTCCACATCCCAAAGCTGCTCTATTGGATTGAGATCTGGGGACTGTGTTGGCCATTTGAGTACAATGAACTCATTGTGATCTTCAAGAAACCAGTCTGAGATTATTTGAGTTTTGGGACACAGTGCATTAACCTGCTTGAAGTAGCCATCAGAAGATGGGTACACTGTAGTCATAAAGGGATGGACATGGTCAGCAACAATTCTTAGGTAGGCTGTGGTGTTTAAACGTTGTTCAGTTATTACTAAGGGGCCAAAATTTGCCAAGTAAATATCCCCCAAACCATTACACCACCACCAGCCTGAACCAATGGGACAAGGCAGGATGGATCCATGTTTTCATGTTCTTTACGCTAAATTTTGACCCTACCATCTGAAAGTTACAGCAGAAATCGAGACTCATCAGACCAGGAAAACTTTTTTTTCAATCTTCTATTGTCTGATTTTGGTGAGCCTTTGCAAACTGTAGCCTCAGTTTCTCGTTCTTAACTGACAGGACAGCACCCCTGAAAATCAGAACCCCATGTGGAGTGAGCCTTGACTCTCATCAGTGAGGGGAAGTCAGAGGACTCATAGGTCAGGTAAATAGCCTCAACTATCCACCAGCTAAGGGTCTGCTTAGTCATGGGAGACCTCTTTTCGGAGGACCATAGGACACAAGCAGTTGTTCTGTCCTTCTTCACAGAGCAGCTCTGTGGATGTATCTGTTTAGTGCTCAAATTAGACACATATAATTAATCATCTTTAGGTCATGCTCCCGGAAGGGAGGAGTACAGAAGCCTGCAGCACTGACCAAGTCCCATGGGGGAACACAGGACCGTACTGGAGACATCAGTGCACAGCGGAGGAAACATGAAAATATGGGGGTGTCTGCCCGCTGACTGGCCACTGAGGGGGACATGGTAGGCCACAATGGCCACCATGTAAACTTTTAAGGTGAAGTGGGTCAACCCTGCAGCAAACCTGGCTTGTAAAAGGGAAGTCGTGACCTAATGGTTAGAGTGTTGGACTCCCAATCGAAGGGTTGTAAGTTCGAGTCTCGGGCTGGAAGGAATTGTGGGTGGGGGTAGTGCATGAATAGCTCTCTCTCTACCTTCTCTCTCTCTCTCTACCTTCAATACCATGACTTAGGTGCCCTTGAGCAAGGCATCGAACTCCCAACTGCTCCCCGGGCGCTGCAGCATAAATGGCTGCCCAGTGTGTGTGTGTGTTTGTGCATGCGTGTGTGTGCGTGCGTGCGTGTGTGTGTGTGCGTGCGTGTGCACACGTGTGTGTGTGCGTGTGCGTGCGTGTGCGCGTCTGTGTGTGTGTGTGCGTGCGTGCATTTCGGATGGGTTAAATGCTGAGCACGAATTCTGAGTATGGGTCACCATACTTGGCTGAATGTCACTTTCACTTTAAACAAAAAAAAAAATAATAATAAAAGAAAAAAAAGGGGAGTCATGGCCTTATGGTTAGAGAGTCGGACTCACAATCGAAAGGTTGTGAGTTCGAGTCTCGGGCCGGCAGGAATTTTAGGTGGGGGGAGTGCATGTATAGTTCTCTCTCCACCTTCAATACCATGACTGGGGTGCCCTTGAGCAAGGCATCGAACCCCCAACTGCTCCCCAGGCGCCGCAGCATAATTGGCTGCCCACTGCTCTGTGTGTGTGCACTCCGGATGGGTTAAATGCAGAGCACAAATTCTGAGTATGGGTCACCATACTTGGCTGAATGTCACGTCATTTTTTTTTTTTTTTTTTTACTCCAGAACTGTACCAACTGGGCAGTTAGCTGGGTCAAGCTGGCAGTCCATGAGGTAAAAAGTTTCCACCTCATGGTGTATTTTCCTCGTAGAGGGAGCTCTGGATTGGAAGATGGTATCAACAACCCCTACAGGGGGGCACACTCACAGTCTCCACAACCCTGGGCAGGAGTGAATTATCGTACCCTGCTCCTGTGAGAGTACATCAGATCTGAGAATCATACTCGGTCCGGCCCAGAACAGGATCACTAATAACAGACGAACCCTGTCCAGGCGTATTCTTGCCAGAACTCCCGGGAGCAAAGTGATTGGGGGAAAAGCATACAGATGAAGCCTCGGCCAAGTCTGTAAAATAGTGTCCTTAGTGAGCTTAGGTTGCCATGTTTTAACTATAGTAAATAGGTTAACGATAGCGTTTGTAATTAAACCACAGTAGCCACAAATATACAGTTGTCGGAGACTCCATGATAACATCATAAACCATAAAATGTAATATACGTTTTACAATAATAAAGTTAATTTTCATTTTAGGCAAAAACAGATCACAAGTTAACACAGGCACTTTTCCTTGATTTAGCCAGTTGCATAATGGCAGGCCAAGAATAAATTCCTGAATTTAATCCAAAAATCTTTTGCTGAGCTAATGCAGTGAGATAGCTCAGTGTGTATGTTACTGTGGTATCACAGCGCGACTTTCTATTGAGAGTGAGGAGTTGTCATCATAGCACAGAGCCCCTCCCCTCGATATCCCAGTCTCCGCCATGTTGGCAGGACACCAGCAGCGAAACAGGATTGTTTACATGTGTTGTTAACTCGGTAGTAGAGGAGGTTCTCGCAATTCTGCACTCTTTTACCATGCCTGGAAGTTACTGCTGCATTAAAAACTACTCCAGTACCTCACATGATTCATATGGAACACATAGGAACAATGGAAAACAGTTTTTTTTTAGCTTACACCAAGCGCAAAACAGCAGTATTTGGAGAAGCTCTCAGGCATCCAAAATATCAACCCATACGAGCTCCCTGCAGCGGCACAGAGACCTGGACCATTTACCTCCGTGCACATATATAGACATTGTGAATTATCTTGTTTTTGGTGTAAGTTACTACACAATGCAGGAGTTTAAAAGCCACAAGTCTTTGAAAAGTTACGAGGCTTTCTGCTGTGGCTGGGTGCTGAAAAACAGCGTTGTACTGGCCAAAGTAAGTTTATTCACATGTGCTTTAGCGTGTTGTAATTACATTGCATAAAGCAGACATTTCTTGACCAAAATGACAAAGTATTTCCCAAACACTAGATTGTAACGAGATGTTCAATGTACACAAACTTTTCCAACTTGTTTTGATGTAGGCTAAAGCTGTGTATGTTTAGTTATAATTTGATTTTAGCCCAATGACACATACTGTACCAGGTTTTTGTGTTGGGGGCTGCAAAGTGGACAAACCAGTTCTGTGTCAGCTAGGTTAGTTAAATGTGTGATTACAAGATGTAAATGTCCGGGATAGATTAAAGCCATTAACAGCGTGAATGCAAGGTGACTTACATCGTACAATATATATAAACAATATAATTCACAATGTCCATATGTGTGCACGGAGGTAAATGGTCCAGGTCTCTGTGCCGCTGCAGGGAGCTTGTATGGGCGGATATGTTGGATGCCTGAGAGCTTCTCCAAACACCGCTGTTTTGCACTTGGTGTGAGCTTGTTCCTGTAAGGTCCCCTTTCTTTCGCCTCATCTCTTTTCATTGCTTTACTTTCTTCCTTTTCTTTCTCGTATTTGTAGATCCGTCTCTGTTCCGCCGACATAATAAATGCGCAAAAATCAAAGAGCTCTGAAATGTTTAGTCGCGCCTCTGTGAAGTTCTGAAGGCGTTGTCCCTGGCAACCGATAGCATGTCCTACCATCATGGCTGACCGGCTCAGACCCCTCCCAAATCGGCACGTGATTCCTCACTCTCAATAGCATGCAATTTTTTTGTTTTGTTTTTGCTGTACTTCAGCTGTTACAGGCAACCATGAAAATAAATTTTAATCTTTACAAGAATACCGAAATCATGTAGTGAGCAAGTCTGCTCAGTTGGAATTGGAATTGTATATTGTCAGTGGAATTGTCAGATAATTCTCAGCACATAGAGACTCTTTCACCTAGATATCACACTATAGAGACTGTGTCTGTTCCCCGAACTAGAAAATACAAAAAACGTCCAAACCAAGTTATGATTAACAATTTAATTGAGGTTCAACAAATAAAAAACAGATGAAGAAACAAATGAAAAAGCTTGGCTTACTGAATATCAGATCCCTTTCTACGAAAACACTTTTTGTAAATAATATGATCACAGATCATAATCTAGATGTGCTCTGTTTGACAGAAACCTGGCTAAAACCTGATGATTACATTATTTTAAATAAGTCCACCCCCCAAGATTACTGTTTTAAACATGAGCCGCATCTAAAAGGCAAATGGGGAGTAGTTGCTACAATTTATAACAACGTTTTCAGGATTTCTCACAGGGCAGGCTTCAAGTATAACACGTTTGAAGTAATGGTGCTTCATATAACATTATCCAGAGAAAGAAATGTCAATGATAAATCCCCCGTTATGTTTGTACTGGCTACCGTATACAGGCCACCAGGGCACCATACAGACTTTATTAACGAGTTTGGTGATTTTACATCCGAGTTAGTTCTGGCTGCAGATAAAGTTTTAAAAGTTGGTGATTTTAATATCCATGTCGATAATGAAAAAGATGCATTGGGATCAGCATTTATAGACATTCTGAACTCTATTGGGGTTAGACAACACGTTTCAGGACCTACTCATTCTCAAAATCATACTATAGATTTAATACTGTCACATGGAATTGATGTTGATAGTGTTGAAATTATTCAGCCAAGTGATGATATCTCAGATCATTATTTAGTTCTGTGCAAACTTCATATAGCCAAAATAGTAAATTCTACTTCTTGTGACAAGTATGGTAGAACCATCACTTCTACCACAAAAGACTGCTTTTTAAGTTATCTTCCTGATGTATCCAAATTCCTTAGCATATCCAAAACCTCAGAACAACTTGATGACGTAACAGAAACTATGGACTCTCTCTTTTCTAGCACTTTAAATAAAGTTGCTCCTTTACGCTTAAGGAAGGTTAAGGAAAACAGTTTGACACCATGGTATAATGAGCATACTCGCACCCTAAAGAGAGCAGCCCGAAAAATGGAGCGCAGCTGGAGGAAAACAAAACTAGAGGTATTTCGTATTGCTTGGCGGGAAAGTAACCTATCCTACAGAAAAGCATTAAAAACTGCTAGATCCGATTACTTTTCTTCTCTTTTAGAAGAAAACAAACATAACCCCACGTATTTATTGAATATAGTGGATAAATTAACGAAAAATAAAGCCTCAACAAGTGTTGACATTTCCCAACACCACAGCAGTAATGACTTTATGAACTACTTTACTTCTAAAATCGATACTATTAGAGATAAAATTGCAACCATTCAGCCATCAGCTACAGTATCACATCAGACAGTGCACTATAGACCCCCTGAGGAACAGTTCCACTCATTCTCTACTATAGGAGAGGAAGAATTGTATAAACTTGTTAAATCATCTAAACCAACAACATGTATGTTAGACCCTATACCATCTAAGCTCCTAAAAGAGGTGCTTCCAGAAGTCATAGATCCTCTTCTGACTATTATTACAGTTTTTTTTGGATTGCTTACACAATAAAATTAAAAGTAGTACACTATTAGCAAAACCTTACACTCAAAAAGCAAAACATCAGCCTATATTTGCACAACTATAAGCACATTGTCAACCTCACACTTGTTGCAAAACTCTACACACAGTGATTTGCAAAACACTAAACACACTTAACATACATTACACACAAAATTCTATCATGAAGTCCATTCCTTGCAATACCAAAGCACTGACTGTCAAATTACTGCACCGTCCAACCACCTGGTTCAACGCAGTCATCAGGTGTGGAAACAATTGTTTGCTTAATTGTAGACACACCAATCAGGTGTATAAGCACTATGAAAAGCAGCAGGTGAGTTCATCTGTCTTCAAGCACAATGGAAAGAGTCAGAGAAAGAGTAAGACGAGGAGAAGAACGTGGAGGAGGACAAGGAGGAGGGGAGGAAGAGGAATCAACAGAGGAAGAGATGGAGGTCGAGGAGGAGGAGGAGGAAGAAGAAGAGGAAGAGGAGGAAGAGGAAGACAAGAAGGTGCTCAAAGAGGACCGAATCTGACGAATGAGATCCGCGCAACACTGGTTGACCACGTTGTCAACCACGGCCTAACGCTGAGGGAGGCTGGACTGCGAGTACAGCCAAATCTAAGCCGATACACAGTGGCAAGTGTGATAAGCACATTTTGACTGGAAAATAGGTATTGTAAAAATATCATCATATCAAAAACATCTGCACGGTTTCAGTAACTGCTTACAGTACTGTATTCTATGCACTCAGCATTTTTTACCTTTTCCTGTGAAATTACTGTACTATTGTATACTGTATTTTTTTTTGAGGGTCAGGAACGACAAGGGGGAAGGCCTCCTATGTTCACAGAACAGCAAGAGTGGGAGGTAGTAAACATGGTTTTGGCCAACAATGCTATAACACTCAATCAGTCCAAGCTAACATTGTCAATAACCACGTCAGTTTCAACAATATCCATCAGGTCTCAACATCAACACTGGCACGCATCCTAAAAAAAAACATATTCAAATGAAGCAAATTTATCGAGTGCCTTTCGAGTGCAATTCCGAAAGGGTGAAACGACTACGGCATGATTATGCAGAGGTATGTACTCACTTTAGCAGTGTGATCTTGCATACTGTCTCATATCTCTTACAGTACTGTACTGTAATATGTATACTAGATCTACACTGAACTACACAATTTTGCCTGACACTGTTCTTCAGAGAGTTTTACGAATGGATGGAGAGGAGATCCAGCATGAGTTAATTTACTTAGATAAGGTTGGGTTCCACCTGGCAAAAACACGAAGGAGGGGAAGAAACTTCATTGGCCACAGGGCTATAGTCAACGTCCCAGGGCAACGTGGGGGTAATATAACACTCTGTGCAGCCATTACACAGAATGGGGGCCTCCACCGCCATGGGCCCTTACAACACAGCACTCATACTTCCATTCTTTGACCAATTGCACAACATAACCGCAGCAAATCAAATCGATCATATGCAATACATTGTTGTCTGGGACAATGTGTCTTTCCACCGCTCTGCTCTGGTTCAGAACTGGTTTCAGCAACATCCACATTTCATCGTCCTATATCTTCCACCATACTCTCCATTCCTCAACCCTATAGAAGAGTTTTTTCGGCATGGCAGTGGAAGGTATATGATCTCCCTCTCCAGGCTGAGGGACCCCTCATCTAAGCCATGGAGGAGGCCTGTGACCAGATGGAGGTAGCAGCAATACAAGGATGGATTCGCCATTCAAGACGTTTCTTTCCAAGGTGTCTTGCTAATGACAACATTGCCTGCGACGTTGATGAAATTCTCTGGCCAGATCCAGCTAGGCAAAGAGACAATGGGCCCTATCTTGCACCCAGCGCAATTGACTTTGTACACCGACGCATGTGTCATTCCTATTTTGCACCCGCGCAAAGCGCGCTTTTCCCTCCACAGAAGCACGTCGCTAAACTAGTGAATGAACTTGCGCTCCCTGGGCGGTTCAGCGCAAAAAAGGAGGCGTGTTCTGGCGCAAACAATCCCTGGTGCTATTTTGCTGTTCCATTAATCAATTGCGCCACTGACCAGAAAAAACCTAGTCTAAAGTCAGTGGCGCGTTGCGCGTTGTTCATTATGCTATTTTAAGGGCGCATGCTTGACCATAATGTATAGCGTGCACAACGCGCATACACTTTGCTCATGTAATCTACACAGATGCAACAGTTATTTTTGCAAATCATAAATTGTTACACTAAAAAAATATTAACACATGAGATGACGGAAATCATTGTGGTGTGCCACGAAGATGTGAACAAAATAGGCATAAATCTAGCTTACAAATTATTCAGGCTAATTATTCTCCCATCCCCATACAACACAACTTCTCTGTCTTTCACTGCTCTTACAAGAACATCAGTCTCCTCGGCTGTGAACCGCTCCTGGCGTGCGCCTGGTAAATACGCCATAATAATAGCAATCCATAATGGAACTTGCGCACCTGCTTTTAAAGGGAATGTTGGATGACGCTCTGATTGGTTTATTTCACGTTACGCCCAAACCACACCTATGAATAATGAAGCTACTTCAGACCAACCCATTTTAGATTTGCGCCTGGCGCAAGAGCCATTTATCCCGCCGGGAAAATAGCAACAGCGCCGAGACCCGCCCACAAAGTTACTTGCGCTTCGCGCTTTGACACTTGCGTTTCAGATCGTTAAAATAGGGCCCAATGTCTAGTGTTTTTTTTTACATTAAATTTGCAGTACAATATGTAAAGTGACATTATGAATCTCCATGTCAACATTTTGGGCGTTGAGAAATAAATGAGTTTCTTCAGTCTGCAACATTGGTCTTGTGTAGTGTTTGGTGAATTTACATTTTATTTGTACTTTGTTGATGGTAGCCTACTCTAATCATAGGGAAGTAGAAGTGCTAAAAGTGTTTTAGGTTTATCACAGCAGAGTGTAACTCGTGCAAACAGAGTATAGTAATGTGAAATGTGTGTGTTTCATATGGTAACAAAGTGTGGTTTTCAAACAAAAGTGTATACTTTTTCCAAGAGTGTCTAATTATGCAAAGGATCTGTAGTGTTTTGCTGATTGGGTGTGTGGTTGTGCTAATTGTGTGTAGTGTTTTGAAAACACGGGCCCTGTTTTGAAAATCGTGCTTAAGCAATCCAAAAAAAACTGTTATTCCTCATTGTCATTAGGATATGTCCCCAAAACCTTCAAACTGGCTGTTATTAAGCCTCTCATCAAAAAACCACAACTTGACCCCAAAGAACTAGTTAATTATAGACCAATCTCGAATATCCCTTTTCTGTCCAAGATACTAGAAAAGGTGGTATCCTCACAATTATATTCCTTCTTAGAAAAAAAATGGTATATGTGAGGATTTCCAGTCAGGATTTAGACCGTATCATAGTACTGAGACTGCTCTCCTTAGAGTTACAAATGATCTGCTCTTATCATCTGATCTTGGGTGTATCTCTCTATTAGTTTATTGGATCTTAGTGCTGCGTTTGACACAATTGACCACAATTTGAAATTTGAAAAACGAATGGAATGCATAGTCGATATAAAAAACTGGATGACGAGTAATTTCTTACTGCTAAATTCTGAAAAAAAACAGAGGTGTTAATTATAGGACCTAAAAACTCCACTTGTAATAACCTAGAACACTGTCTAAGACTTGATGGCTGCTCTGTCAATTCTTCGTCATCAGTTAGGAACCTAGGTGTGCTATTTGATCACAATCTTTCCTTAGAAAGTCACGTTTCTAGCATTTGTAAAACTTCATTTTTCCATCTCAAAAATATCGAAATTACGGCCTATGCTCTAAATGTCAAATGCAGAAATGTTAATCCATGCATTTATGACCTCACGGTTATATTATTGTAATGCTTTATTGGGTGGTTGTTCTGCACGCTTAGTAAACAAACTACAGCTAGTCCAAAATGCAGCAGCAAGAGTTCTTAATAGAACCAGGAAGTATGACCATATTAGCCCGGTACTGTCAACACTGCACTGGCTCCCTATCAAACATCGTAAAGATTTTAAAATATTGCTTATTACTTATAAAGCCCTGAATGGTTTTGCACCTCAGTAATTGAATGAGCTCCTTTTGCATTATAATCCTCTATGTACGCTACGTTCTCAAAACTCAGGCAATTTGATAATACCTAGAATATCAAAATCAACTGCGGGCGGCAGATCCTTTTCCTATTTGGCGCCTAAACTCTGGAATAACCTACCTAACATTTTTCGGGAGGTAGACACACTCTTGCAGTTTAAATCTAGATTAAACACCCATCTCTTTAAACTGGCTTACACATAACATATTAATATGCTTTTAATAGCCAAATCCGTTAAAGGATTTTTAGGCTGCATTAATTAGGTAAACCGGAACAAGGAAACACTTCCCATAACACTCTATGTACTTGCTACATCATTAGAAGAATGGCATCTACGCTAATATTTGTCTGTTTCTCTCTTATTCCGAGGTCACCGTAGCCACCAGATCCAGTACGTATCCAGATCAGATTGCGGGATCAGCACCTAGAAAGGACCTCTACTGCCCTGAAAGACAGCGGAGACCAGGACAACTAGAGCCCCAGATACAGATCCCCTGTAAAGACCTTGTCTCAGAGGACCACCAGGACAAGACCACAGGGAACAGATGATTCTTCTGCACAATCTGACTTTGCTGCAGCCTGGAATTGAACTACTGGTTTCGTCTGGTCAGAGGAGAACTGGCCCCCCCAACTGAGCCTGGTTGCTCCCAAGGTTTTTTTCTCCATTCTGTCACCGATGGAGTTTCGGTTCCTTTCTGCTGTCGCCTCTGGCTTGCTTAGTTGGGGTCACTTCATCTACAGCGATATCATTGACTTGATTGCAAATAAATGCACAGGCACTATTTAAACTGAACAGAGATGACATCACTGAATTCAATGATGAACTGCCTTTAACTGCCTATCATTTTGCATTATTGACACACTGTTTTCTTAATGAATGTTGTTCAGTTGCTTTGACGCAATGTATTTTGTTTAAAGCGCTATATAAATAAAGCTGACTTGTATATGAAGATGTCTAAAATCTGTCTAGGATCAATTTGAAAACTGATCCTTTGCAGATTCATAGATTTGGGTTCTTGCATTAAAGATCCCGTTTTCGCGCTTTTTTGAAGCTTTGATTGTGTTCACAGTGTGCAATTTAACATGTGTTCATGTTTTGTGTGTAAAAAAAACACAGTATTTTCATTTTCACACAATTCATCTATCTGTATACCGCTGTTTTCACTGTCACAAAAAAGGGCTGATGACTTCCTTGTTCTTCCTTGAAAGGGAAGTCGTGGCCTAATGGTTAGAGGGTTGGACTCCCAATCGAAGGGTTGTGGGTTCTAGTCTCGGGCCGGACGGAATTGTTCTGTCTCCACCTTCAATACCACGACTTAGGTGCCCTTGAGCAAGGCATCGAACCCCCAACTGCTCCCCGGGTGCCGCAGCATAAATGGCTGCCCACTGCTCCGGGTGTCTGCTCACAGTGTTTGTGTTCACTGCTCTGTGTGTGTGCATTTCAGATGGGTTAAATGCAGAGCACAAATTCTGAGTATGGGTCACCATACTTGGCTGAATGTCACTTCACTTTTTCACTTTCACTAAAGTCCCTCCTTCAGAAATACGTAATGAGTTCTGACTGGGCCAGCGGTTCCTGTGTTGTGATTCGACACCAGCTTAGAGCAGGCTGACCTCCTGGTAATGCGATTGGACTTGTTTTGAGAAGCAAGTGGGCAGGAGCATGTGCTGGAGATGTACTTATAATCACAGGAGCGTTTTCACTAACAAGATGCGCATGAAAATCGCATTCGTTTTTTTGCACAGTTAACAAAGCTAAACAGTGTTGTGTAGTAAGTTACAGAAACTGTTAAACGCACCAACTTAAATAATAAAATACACTAGTATTAGACACACATGTAATATTAGTTTACTGGTAAATGGGATTTTTCATGACGTGACATGGCAAAACGATACTTGGAATTTGTGCTCTTGATCATAAAAAAAAAAAAAACCTTTGTTTATAAAATTGTATGCACCATTATTCAATTATTTTAAACCCCATGCATGAATAAAGAAGTAGATCAATTAGAAATGAATTTATTATAACAAATTCTATTACAGCTGTAAATTGAATTCCAGAGTTTCTCAATATTGGCCTTCAAGGTCCTTGAGGTTTATTTCCAACCCTAATCAAACTCAACAAGTTGACATTGTTCAAGGTTGGAGATAAACGCTGCAGAAAAATTGACCTAGAGGGCCAGGGTTAAAAACTCCTGCCATATCCTATATTTGTGGGATTGTTTAACTAAAGAAATCCCAGTTTATTAATTTGAGTAGTTTAATGCTGTTATTGCATTCTGCAAAGCAGATATTGCTTGCTTTTTTTTTTCTCTCTGAAAAAGTAATTAGTTCCTTAAAATACCATGAAAAACTGCTGTTGTCAACCAGTTTACGAAACAGAATAGACAACTACAGTTTGTTTTGGAATGATGGCCTACAACTTCCCTCATATAAGAGGAAGTCAACAATTATGTGGGTCAGCAGGTTAAAAACATACTTTTTTTAAAATGAGCTGAAGCAAACACAAGTTTTAAACATTTTGTCACAACATAATTCCATTATGTTAATCAACAGTTATTTATATTAACTCAGTTATTTTGTGTCGCTAGTATATGAATCATTTTTAGGGGCTCATGCACAGGAGGAACTTTTTCATAGTTCCTAGATCTATTAGCAGAAGTTCCAGCTTTTAGGCATTGTAAGGACGAAAGAACCTGAGATACTTTGATCTCCTGAGAAACAGACAATACAAACATACACAGGCATCTTCGAGACACCCCACAGAGTGGAGGAGCAGGAGACCTCCTCCCCTTTTGGCCATTTGTTTCATTTTAAATCCCTTCACCCATTCTTCCTTCTACTCAGTCTGCTCAAAATGATTACATGAAAATATCAATGCAAGTGATCTAACACTCATGTCTAGTATCATTGGAAATGTCTCAGTGCAACTGGTACAATGGTCTCAATCTTACAAAAGTAGATTAGAAGATAATACAGATCTGAAGAGTCAAGAGATATCTTGATGGGAGTGTCCTTTCCTAGGGCCCTCCATGTAAATTACCCACTATTCCCATTGAGTTGTAAAACCACCCAGGCTTGGGACCTGAGTTAATGCAAATTCCAATTGTTAAATTCCCGTAGTGTGTTGTGTGTCTCTTCACTTCATACTATGTATTTTCTAAGGTCAGGTATGCATATTTTACTTGTAGATTGATCTTTGAGAATTTGATGTTTTGTACTGATATGATTTGATGTGTTTCAATTGGATATGTAAATGGCAGAATTCATATTTACCTGACTGATAATAAATTGTTACATTTGATTTTATTCTGTTTTACTCTGTAATTATTGACTCGTAGATTACGTTGAATCCTTGTTAGAGACATGAGCACCCAAAGTTAATATAAAACTTAAGTTAATATAAAAATAGAGTTAACTAGAATAATCAAATGTCAGAGGAATATTAATTAAAAAGGCATACAACCAATTTGCATTCCAACCTAAATTCGAGGTCATACTAAAATGGAGTCAGATTAAATAATAAAATGGAGTCAGATTTGATCTTAACCTAAATTAAATAACTCTATGAGCTGAAAGACAGAACACGCAGGAAACCTTCATCCAGCACCGGATACCTTCCTTGGGCCGAGTGCCTGGACCTTACAGCATGTTAACTCTGCAGGAACTAAAACTGTTTCTAAGAACTCCATTTGGGGGAACTAAATTAGCTCCTATATCAGAGTTGGGTCTGAAACAGTTCTATAGGAACTACCAGTGGTGTAAGTGTGGGTACAAAACTAGCTACCTGGAATTTTTAAAAAGTCAAGTAAAAATATTTACTCCACAAACATAGAAAAAGCAATAATAGAAGCATTTAGCTACCTGTTATCTGCAGCACTGTGGTCTTTTTTTTTTTTTTTGGCCTTGATGATATCTACCAGTGCATAGGAGATTTTAATAGTGTAAATTATGCACTTATATATAATCTCCATTATCACAAACAGCTCTAATCACAGCATCCTCCATTCACTGTCTGTTGACATTTGTAAATGGCGTTTATAAAGAGGTCACTGTCAGCCACTTCAAAATTCCTGCTGCCAGTGTGAATAAAAATATAAAAATGGCCAGAGAAATTGGCGCTCCACTAAGCTGGCAAGTTCCTAGAATTGAGTTCCTAGAACTACACGTACCAAAGTGCATATTGTTGACATGAATAACTGGACAGTGGACCTAGTTGCATGCTTTGCATGGGACTGCATTACAGAGTAGTAAAAATTACTACAGTTTTTCTAATTTGCTGAGACATGCTTAATGAAACTAAGATCCACTTGATCTTAATCATCACCTTCTTAGCACAGCAGAGGTCTTCTCTTGCAAGTGTTTACAAATGTGTACAAGTATATCAAAATATTGTAACAATATTCAAATATTGTTTGGGGAAGTTGTGTAATATTTGGAATATTTTGCAATCTTTAAAATATTGTTTGGGGAAGTCGTGGCCTAGTGGTTAGAGAGTTTGACTCCTAACCCTAGGGTTGTGGGTTTGAATCCCTCTTCTGTGTGTACGCAAACACATTCTGGGATTGATTTTGGGATCGATCCCGGGTTGGGGACCTAGTAACATTGCCAGTTTCAGTCCCAGAACGAGCTCTGTGTGAACAAAAAGCCAGAACAAATGCACTGTCGTAGTGATGCTGCACTTTATCTTGTGATTCTTTTACTGGGTGTTTTGAAGGCAGATCATCATTCAAAAATTCTGGGATTGGGACTGGGAAAGTACGGGATTTCCAGAGTACTCAGATATCGAAAATACTAAACAATCTATATCTGTGATCAGCTTTTGATTAGAAATATTGTCTAAATTTAATGATCACGTGAAATTGGAGTCAGATTGAACACGGAGTTAGACTATAATTCTAACTTAATCCTGAAAAATTCATAAGTACAAGTTGAAGACTGAATACACATTAAACCTTTGACCAGGCTGCTGGATTCTGCTATTTGTGCTATTTGTGTGTGGTTCCTTACAGTTGGTGACCATCCCTCCATGATCTCCCATCTCCTGTTGGTGAGGGTATTTTCAGTGCAACATTCAAATATGCTCTGGAAAGAGGTTTGAGCTTCTCCTTTCCTTTTTCTCAAAAGAAAGAATTTGTAGTCACAAAAAACTTCAGACCAAGCAATGATTTGACCTATGCTGTAAGTATGTGCTTGCATTTCATTGAATGTTCACAGCAGCAAAACCTGAAACTGGCTTCCAGTTTGGCCAGTTACAACCAATGCACATGTGAAGACTGCTGCAATCACAGGTGTATCCTCAGAAAGAGGATAATTATTTGAATTTATATTATTTTTAATGTAATAAAATTTATAGTATAAAAACGTATAATATATTTGTGATGACTGGGGCAGGGCCGAGAGCTGTGGGAACGGAACGAGGCCAGTGGAGTGATAGACTGGTGAGTTGTGCATTTGTCGCTCATTTCCAAATCCCTCCACCGGCCTCACTCCATTCCCATGGCTCTCTACCCTGCCCCACTCGCCACAATATTATAGTACAATGGCCAGGAATGGACTTTAATCTCATGTTGATTCAGCATTGATTTAGAAGAGGAAAAAAAGTTTTAGTAGCATAAGTGGAATGATCAGAATGTAGAAAAATGGAATGTATACGTAGAAAAAAACTGAATGTAATGACATGAAAAAAAATTAATCCTATAAAAACAATTCTGGGTCTACAAGGGACACTCCACTTTTTTAGAAAATATGGTGATTTTCCAACTCCCATAGAGTTAAACAGTTGAGTTTTACCATTTTCGAATCTATTCATCCAATCTCCAGGTCTGGCGGTAGCACATTTAGCTAAGCTTAGCTTAGCATAGATCTTTGAATCTGATTACACTAATAGTCTCTATATTTTTCCTATTTAAAACATTACTCTTCTGTAGTCACATTGTGTACTAAGACCGACGGAAAAGTTGTGATTTTCTAGGCAAATATTTCTAAGAAATATACTCTCATTCTGGCATAATAATCAAGGAATTTTGCTGCTGTACCATGGGTGCAACAGGCGCAGATATAGGTACGTAATATCATTGCCCCTGCCCAGGCGCTGCGGCATAAATGGCTGCCCGCTGCTGTGTGTGTGTGTGTCTGTGTACACAGTTTGGATGGGTTAAATGCAGAGCATTAATTCTGAGTATGGGTCCTGTATGTCACGTCCCACTTTCACAACTTTTTTTTAAACTCTAGGGGAGTTGGAAAATGGGCCTATCTTCAATAAAAGTGGAGTTTTCCTTTAAGAGGTTAAAATCTGTTGATCATAAATTCGTAAAAAACATAACATGTTTATGTCCTCAGTTGTATATTCATGTAATGCGTTATTTTTGTGTATGCCACAAGGGGAAACTAAAGTGTAAGCTGCAAAAGACCCATTTGCGTTATGTTTGTCCCAGTTGATTTACAGTTCTCTTTTACTGAAGGCTGTCTGACTGTGAGACCGACATGTTGGCAGCTAGAAAAATAAATATGCTAAGAACGGCTAAAGATGATGCATCTCTATTGTCCAATTTTTCGTCCGAATGCAATGCTAACTGAAATTATGAGTGTAGCACAACTCAACATAAATGAAACATTTCCTTTTTTCCTGCAGGCCTAAACGTTAAGTGCATTTTTAGGAACATAAATGTTCTTAACTTGAGTAGTGTTGCAATAGTAAACACAAGACAAAGACAAGACGGCTAGATGTATAACTGAAAACATTAATAAACATAATCTTGTGATTTAGGGAAAAAGATGAAGTAATCACTAACAGAGGATGATTGCTGATTTGACATAAATGAACCAACCATTGAGAATGATGTAATGTGACAATGATACTTTGCTATGCACCTTTGCTATATAAGCTCTTGCATTCATTTGGTTGAGGGGATTCTCTGTGATTGGAAAGAGATCCTCCCACCTTTGATTAAAGCATATTCAAAGGCATTGTCTGGACTCTTTAGTTATTGCTGCACAGCAGGTATTAGTCGAACATTAGAGATCTTAATCCCAAGTGATAATGTTCAAAGGGAGCCAGATGTCATCTGACTCACAGTGAGACTCTCTTAGGTACTGGGTGTCATTTACTGAATTGTATTAAAGGTCCCATTCTTCGTGATCCCATGTTTTAAACTTTAGTTATTGTGTAATTTTGTTGTTTGAGTATAAATAATATCTGTAAAATTCTAAAGCTCAAAGTTCAATGCCAAGCGAGATATTTTATTTAACAGAATTCGCCTACAAAAAATGACCCGTTTGGACTACATCCCTCTAGTTCCTGCAGGAATGACGTCACAAAAACAGTTTTTTTTGACTAACCTCTGCCCACATCAATACACAAAAAAGGGGGCGTGGACTTGTTGCGCTCCCACGGAGAAGAGGATGAGCTGCGTTTGTGTTTGTCGCCATGTCTTCGAAACGCTGTTATTTTCATCTCGGAGTCCAGTCACCTTTGTTTGGCTTGGAGATTAATGATTACAATTTATGTTTAACTCGGTTCCCTGAAAATTATAATCCACATGTAAAACTATGTGCAGCACATTTTGCTGAGGACAGCGATCTTCCTCAGTCTCAATCAGTTTAATGCCGGATTCGGACAAAGATTATTCTTGAAAGATGGAGCAGTTCCCTCTTTGTCTGGAGAAGGCGTTGTTTATGGATCACAACCGGTAAGTGTATCTTATTATTTAAGTTAGTGTGTTTAACAGTTTGTGTAACTTATTACACAAAGGGCAAAGCTGTTCAGCTTTGTTAACTAGATGTTAGGGCTGTGCAAAAAAATCAAATGCGTTTTTCATGCACATCTCATAAGTAAAAACGCTCCTGTGATTATACCGTATTTTCCAGACTATAAGTCACACTTTTTTTCATAGTTTGGCTGGTCCTGCGACTTATAGTCAGCTGCGACTTATTTATCTAAATTAATTTGACATGAACCAAGAGAAATGAACCAAGAGAAAACATTACCGTCTACAGCCGCGAGAGGGTGCTCTATGCTGCTCACTGATCCTGTAGCCTACACTAAGCTGCATATAGCGCCCTCTCGCGGCTGTAGACGGTAATGTTTTCTCTTGGTTCTTGGTTCTAAATAAATGCGACTTATAGTCCAGTGCAACTTATATATGTTTTTTCCTCATCATAACGTATTTTTGGACTGATGCGACTTATACTCAGGTGTGACTTACAGTCAGAAAAATACGGTAAGTACATCTCCAGCACATGCTCTTGTCAATTTGCTTCTCAAAACTAGTCCAATCGCGTTTCCAGGAGGGCAGCGCGCACTCAGCTGCTGTCGAATCACAACACAGGAACTGCTGGCATGATCAGAACTCGTTATGTGCACACTGTAAACACAATCAAAGCTTCAAAAAAAGCATGAAAAACAGGACCTTTAACCCTGGTTCAATAATAAAATCAGAACTATTGTGGTTTACGGTCAGAAAAGACACCTGAATGTAATTTCATATATTTGCTCAAGATGTGTAAGAAATCAATTTGGTATTTGCGTGCTGTCTGAGAGACGATTTTCTGTGTGTGCACGGTGCCACTGATCTATAATATAGATCAGTGGTGTGCACACATAATCGATTTATCATAGCATCTATTGCATCTCTTTTGTGCGGCCTTACACTTTAATGGCTTAAAATCAGTTTAATGTTCAAACTCTCAATGCTTAAAATGCGAGAAGGATACATTTTCTTGGGGAAGCAGCACTGGTCCAATCATTCAAACAGTTTTAGAGGGGTTTAGATGAGAGTCAGTGGGTGTAAAGTCCACCTAAAAAGGGTCTCCGCAAACATGTTTGATATCAACATTTTATCTGGAACCATTTGTGTGCGAGAACCAGACATGGAAAAAAGAGTGAGAAGTGAGAATTGTGATTTGATTAATCTTAAAGTGACTTAATGAAATCAAGCTCATCAGTTATCTACCTTTTCAGCAATGGCCCGGACATAATTTGTTAATTGTGGCTGCTGAGATAAGAAAAGGTTTTGGTAACCACTGGCACAGCTGTTATTGCTGTCACTGATTGACAGTGACATGAACGTTGGATTGCACAAACCTCTGTAACGCAAATAACTATGTAAACCAATATTTATGTATATAATAATATAACATGTAATAAACTGTCATTTTATTACAAATACACTATTCCACTGTTAGTCTAGTTTCTGTTTTGTTTAGTACACTCTATCAGTCACTGAAAAGGACCTGCTTTAACTGATGGAGAAGTAGATCCTTGATCACCTATCTGGACTTCAAGAACAAAAAATAGATTCTGTGCACAAGGATTTTATTATTATTATTATTATTATTATTATTATTATTATTATAGTTGTTGTTGTTGTTTTTGTTATTTAAATAACTGAATTTATGTGACTTTTGTTTAAGAGTCTTATATAAGGAATACGGTAACCTTGATTGCTCATTATTTATTCGTTTCCAGAATGTAAACTTGCTCATTGTGTTTGTGTCACATGTATGATCTGTTTTGGTTTAGTTTCCTTTCTCCTGCCTTGTTTGTTTCCATGGTTTTTGATTAATTAGCTCCACATCAGTTTCAGTTCTCCCAGTGAAGTTTCTGTTACTTATGTCTGTGTTCAAAATAACTCTTTTGATTATATTCCCTTGCGCGCTTTGTTTTGCACAATAGCATGTGGCCGTTTGTTCCTCTATTTGTTAATAATGCTTGCACTGCATTTGGTATATCCTTTATAATTCACTAATGACTTATTCATAACTGCAAACATCAATGTACAGCCGGATGGCTTATTTGTTATTTTTTTAGTTGTATGTTTTTAAAAATCTTATCTGTCTGGTGTCACAGACAAAGCTAAAGCATGTTCCCAGACTAAAATGTGTGTTAGAGCGGTCTTAACTGAAAGCAACATGCACTGACATATCTTAAAATATGCCAGTGAAATTGATTTGTATGAGGTTCAGACCATTAATGTGTTTTCCCCGCCAATGCATATTAAAAAAATTATTAAATGTCGTAATTTAACTAAGGCCTAATCCTGGCCTAATGTAAACCCTGTCTCTAGAACCAGGCTTCAGTGTTCATCTCACAACAAATCATTAAAAATCCATGCTTTTAATATTATTATTATTATTATTCGTTGACTGAAGTATTTCATCTTTATTTTATTTTTATTTAAAGTGATTTCCTTATAATAATTTCTATGGAAATTATATAAAGCTGGGTTTGCAGTTTCCAAAACATGTATCCAAATATTCTTCGAATCCTTTTACAGTGTGTGTGAGAGAGAGATGGCTTGTCCAAATACCCACACTTGCGATCTTGACCACTTGAGAGCACGTGTGGGTGACAGGAAGTAAGTGTGCAAGACTGTTCAAGTTCTTAAAAACAACAAAGCGCAGTGCCCACACTAAATCCACACTATTTTGAATACAGCTCCAGAGCAGTGTATCCCATCATGCATCATGCTTTGGAAATAAATTGCGAGACTTTTTGCTAAGATCACGAGAGGTTATGGAAACTTTTTCAATATAATTTAAATATTAATAATAATTAGATATTACATATAAATTGGTAGTAAAACAAAGTGCTACATGTTTTATTTGTGCAAAAGTGAGTACCCTATATTTATTTTGTAAATCATTTGCAACTGCTTTTTCTCACTTAATTAGAAGCACTTTAAATTAAATTGTGTCATCTGTTATAGGGACTACTGAACAGAGATTTAAAGGTTTATTTAAAAAAGCAAAGTATTGAAAATAAAAGTTAAAACTCTGTAAACGTTTGCGTTTTTACAACACTATAAGTGTGTCCCATCTGGTAATGAAAAGTTTAACACACTTGTGGTCTTCATCCTCACTTGAACACTTGGGCCAAATACAGGAAATACGTCATACAAGTAGTCAAGTGATCAAGTGCAAAGACTGCAAGTGTGGGGATTTGGACAAGGCAAGAGAGTGTGTGTGTGTACTTGTTTATGCTACATATGCATACACAAGTATAGTAAAATCAGAAATTTTTGACATTGGGGGAATAAATTAATAAAAATAGTAAATTATGTTTGTCTGAACGTTTAACAATGCAAACAGGTTTTCAGGGATAAGGGATAGATTTAGGCTTAGGGGATAGAAAATGTCATTTGGTTTGTATAAAAGTAATAGAAGTCTATGGAAAGTCCCCACAATACACAGAAACAAACAAGTGTGTGTGTCTCTGTGTGTGTCTAATTCTACAAAATCAACAAAAGCTGGCAGACATGACTTTGGATACAATTACCAATAGTGTCTGTAAAAACACATCTATTGCCTAAATAATATACTTTTTTGGTTTGTTTCCTCATAATAATTCCTTCTATAATTCTATAGAGCTGGGTTTTCAGTTTCAAACATGTAACAAAATATTTTTCAAATCATTTTACACTGTAAGTGTGAATGTGTAATTCTACAAAATCAACAGAAGAGGGCAGTCTTGACTTCGGAAACAATGCCCAGTATTTATTGCCTAGTTGCAATATTTCACAGTTGATATCCAGTTGATATTTCACATGGCAGGTTATTTTTAAGGCACATATTTTTTAAAGACTTAATAATGCACCACCTTAGCCTAGAGTAAAATAACATATCTTTGTAATTTTGTCTACAAACGTTGTAGTTTCCAAGATATATATTTTGTAACTTCTAATCTCACGCAGATCTATCTATCTATCTATCTATCTATCTATCTATCTATCTATATATATATATATATATATATATATATATATATATATATAGATAGATAGATAGATATATTATAAATACGTATTTCCTGTATTTGGCCCAAGTGTTCAAGTGAGGATGAAGACCACAAGTGTGTTAAACTTATATATCTATATCTATATCTATCTATCTATCTATCTATCTATCTATCTATCTATCTATCTATCTATCTATCTATCTATCTATCTATCTATCTATCTATCTATCTATCTAATATATATATATATATTATTTATTTATTTTTTTACGTACAAAAACACTGTTTTGCTATGACGATTAAACAAAATTTTCTCATTGCATATAACAAAAATATGTTTTGAATTATGTACAACTAATGAAAGCATGAAAACAGGTTTTGAAAGAGTGACTAGTACAACTGTGATCAGTTTAGATTTTGAACTGTACATACATGTATTACTTATGTGTACGTCCAGTGTCTGGTTTTTGTCAATAAATAAATACTTATGGTGCACAGCAGCATCCAACGCCATAATCCTAATAAACAATAATTCAGTTAGCCAAGAATAGTTGACATTACATACATAAAAATCGAACATACAGAGCACCACATAGTGATGTACCTATCATATTCTGCATGTGCTTGTTTCATCTGAGCATGGTCTCACTCAAAAGGCACCTGAAAATTTGCTTCACAGAAACCTGGTCCTTTTTCAAAAAAGGGCAAACAATATTTGGAATTGTATTTGGAAAATACATTGGCAAAAGTGTCATTGCTCTCCTCAGTAACCTGCTTCATTTTGTCATTTCTTGGCCTGACCATTTCCATCTCCTACTGGTCAGTCAATAAAAGTGAGCAACCACCAACAGATTGCCTCCTGTCAATTCTGATGTTATATAAGTTAATAATTTAAACGTAGCCTATATTGAACTGTAAAAGTATATTGAACTGCAGTAGACTTAATGGTTTTCTTCTAAATGTTCCTATAATGGAGTTGATAGTTGAACATTGTAGAGCAGGCTTAGACTACTGGAGGTTTAACATTCTAACTAATAATGAAATCTGGTTGGAGCACACAAATAAGGAGATTTAATAACACACATGCACACACCACAAGAAATTCTGGTGCATTACACTCTGCTAGATATTATTAACAATATAGATCATCAATGACATTTTTGCAACTAATATTTACATATGTCAGCTTTCTACATTCACTCAGTTCGGTCAAAACTGAGGTGATTTCAACCCAGCACTTCTCTTGTGCTTATGGTTGCTCTACGTTTTCAAAACCTTATACAGACAGTTGTGTTATTGCAAGACTACCACAAGGAATTTCATCCATCTCCACTATACAACACTGTACAGTAGCTTGTTTTGTGTTCATGCATTGGCTACTTTGAAAATACTTGTGTAATCAATCAATCAATCAATCTTACTCCTAGTAGTAGCAGAGGTAGGTGTAAAGTGAAAAGTTAAGATTTGGTCAGAAATGATTTGTTTTTAACTATTTAACTATTACTGTAGACTTGAACTGTAATGTTTATGGTCTTTTCGGGCAGGATAAGCAATATCAATCACGAAGCTCCGTGTCGTAGAATAGCCTACCACACTGTAAACAGTAATTGAATACAAAATATATTTTATGCAGTAAAATTTTACATATTGTAACAATATAAAAATTTCACAATCACAGGAAGAAGGAGGCGGGAACCAGCGGACACTTAAATACATCTTTAATACTAAAATAAACACAAAACAACGTGACAGCCTCACAAAATCAACCAAACACAAAAATAAATCCAAGCCTGGTCCTCTCTCGTCATTCACTGTCGTCGCTCCTCTTTTGTATCCTTTCTATCTCCTCCGTGGGACTTGAGACGGTGAGTGGAGCAGGTGTCGCTCATTTCCCAATCACTCCACCAGCCTCGCTCTGTTCCCATGGCTCTCGGCCCTGCCCCACTCGTCACACATATGAACTGGGATTATTAAAATGAATTGAACCATTTGACATTTTGCTTGGAAGGACAGTGTAATGCTTGGAAATATTTCACGTCCATTAGTTAAATGTAGGGTGCCTGCCATCCAATAATCGCTAGATGTTTTGTGCTACTTTTAATCAAAAATAAATGATCAGTTTTCAAATTCTGTGAAATTTTATCACAAAAATACAAACTATAAATGTGTTTTTTCAGCCACAGAAAGACATGAAAACCCAAAATGTCACGTAAAGTCACAATTACCTCACAGGAAAGAAAAAAAAAACTGTAGAGAAGCATTGCATGGCATTATTATATTTAATTTAACCTTGATGCTGTCATGGGAATGTGTATGGAGACTTCAGATATAAAAACGTGGACTTTTTAGGAAATGTACTAACCTGTCAGCCTCTGCCGAAGGCCTCTGTTAACCACATGGTTAATTACGTTGGCATGGACATAATATGAAATGACAGTACGTATTTTGCATTTTGCTTACATTCTTCTGACAACTCTTTGTTTAGTCCCATGGTCACATCTTTGGCGGGGTCCATGTATACCTTATTGATTACTATGAGGGTTTTCTCTCTCTTCAAGTCAAGTCCCGCTCCATGTTTGCACTTTACAAATTCTCATACACAGCTCTCATATGGTAATTCTAATCACTAGGTGAAAGTAAATAATTGCACTCTCCTGATTAAAAGCACCTACAGCAAATATAATATTATATAATATAAATATTTATATCTTACCAATACACAATAATCAGGCAGGTTGAAAATCTATAGATTTACTAAATACTTAAGTCAACATCAAGATCAGTTGGATTAAATGAGCAGAACAAAAATTGTAAAATGCATGTTTTAAATATAACTAAAACTGGATGGAAAGCATTCATTTTTAACTGACGAATCACAGTTTTTTTTTTTTTTTTTTTTTTTTTTTTTTTACTTTGCCTCTTATTATCAGAGAATTGTACACACAAAATGCTAAATGCCCCACATCTCAAAATTAAGTGCTGCATTCAAAATATCACAATCACATCTCAAAGCAATAATTTAGCAAACACCTTTGGCATAATATTAATTCCTGTTAGATTTTTGTCTGTTACATGAAGTTTCTGCTAATTTGAAGCAGTGTGGATTCATTGAACATATTTTGTGCTAAGTGAATGGAAAATGATCTACAGTTTAGCCCACATTGTGTGAAGAGTTTTAAAAAAGTCACTCAAGTATTAATAAATGGGTCCTTGTGGTTGTAATAAATAAATAAATAAATAGTAAAATGACATGACACACTGTATGAAAAATTTGTACACTTTTAAAAATAAAGGTGCTTAAAAGGTTCTTCTCAGCGATTTCTTTGGTTCCAAAAAGCTTTCTTTGTCACAAAGTAGCTTTTGTGAAACAAAATGTTTCTTTAGATGTTAAAGGTTTTTATGAAACCATCAAAAAAATAAATAAAATTTAAAAAAAAATGATTTGGCATCGTAAAGCACCTTATTTATACTTTTGGATTCCAGAGAAAATGAATGTTAGTGTCCAAATCAGAGGGTGCTTCTTCATAATGAGAAGGCCTGCAAGGTCTCCAGAGCTCTCCAGAGACTGGGGCCTTTTCTCTACCCCAGAGTCTAGTTACCTGGGTTTGTTAAACTCAGTGGTACAAGTAGTTCCCTGGTGGATCCCAGTTGCTTCGAGCCCTTGAGAGCACTTAATGAAAGGGCATGTTTTTGTGTGTCGGACAAGTGAACATGAACCCTTTCCCTGCCATATTTCACCTGAGCATCATGGCATGAGACAAACAGAGAGCCATACACAAGCCGCAATAGTTTAGCAATGCTTTTACATAAACATATTAAATCAATGCCAGTGAATTTCTCAAACACAGGCTGGAAACGTACATGCAAACACACCTGAATGTGATCTTGTGGGACTGGTTATATCTAGTTGGAGTGGGATTCATAAAACAGAGAGAGAGAGAGAGAGAGAGAGAGAGAGAGATGGAGAGAGAGAGAGAGAGAGAGAGAGAGAGAGAGGGCAGGCAAAGTTTCTCGGGTATAACAGCAAGGGAGTAATGTAATGTTCTACAAGCTCTCTACATCTAACTCCAATCCCAAAAAAGGACATAAATAAAAGCCAGTCTGCTAGAAGCCTCTGTTAAAGAGGGAAAGTTTGAAGAGGAGAAAGAGGGAGAGCGAGGGAAAGGAAGGAGAAAAAAGGATACTGTTTTCATTGGAGACATTTAATCTGAGGATTCAACATGGGGTGAGTTGAAAATGCGAGATTGCATACTAATCTAACTGTGACAGAAGTAAATCATGTATATGTTATGGATCAAGCTAATGTGAGTAATATATCAGCATGGAGGAGGTCCTAGAATGGTGAGGTGATTGATATACCTCTTGACATCAGGATGTGGTGTGTTTGAGTGGGTGTGTGCTGTTCCTCCCTTTTAGTTCACTAGGCCTTCTATAAAAGCTGTAGGTTATGTAACAACATAATGAAACAAATATATATTTTATTCTGTTTATGACTTTCTTAGAATCATACGAAGGATATAAAAACTGTCAAGCCTTTTTGTTTATTTTTTACAGATTTATGGTCTTTTGATTTACACTCACTGTAAGTTGTGTCATAATTATGGGGCTCTGTTCAATTGTACTGAGCTCATATATTTCACTAACAGTGTTCGTCAAACCCAAAAGCTATTTTAGGACTGTCTTTTTTTTTTCCTTCTTTTTTTCTTTTTTACAAATCTTCTAGTTTTCAGACAAGTTCAAAGCACAGATATGCAGCTCATAAAACGAAACTGCCCTGACATCACTTTTGAAAACTGGGTCAATAATTTTAGTCCGACATAAAACAGCTATTCGAGTCTACTAGACTAGTTTGGAAGTGAACACTCAGTTACTATTTATTGTATCTATATTTACTCACATCGTTCCAAACTGGGTGTCTCTTGACATAAAACAGGTCATACTTACAGTACCAGCGGATGTGATAAATACTGGCTGAACATTTCTTAAAAATATGCCATATATATTTGATAAGCTAACTGGAAAGTAGTTGATACGCTAAGGAAATGTGTTAAAGAAATATTCACTCTCATTCTGGTTAACTCCAGTTAGAGCTTTATAAGAATTCTCTATGGCCATGTTTTGAATGAGAATTCTACTAGGTGTGTACATGTTTATTTTGTGATTTGCATTAGCCTTTGTTACATACAAACAGATACTTTCCAAATGGCACGTGTGTCTTCTCAATTAAAAAAATTGTGAGGTTGCCGTAGACAAAACTGTCAGGAAAAAGATCATGCATCTCTCAGATCCCTTCAGAGGAAAAACAGTTTCCTCTGTTAGTATTTGGAGATCCCCTTGTGGTATGGCAGATGTTTAAGAATTTTATTTATTCTCTTATTTGGGACTACTTGTATAAGTCACAAATTCCACAGGGGATAGAGCTGCAGTGCCAAGTTCTCATTGTGTTGATCTTAAATTTCCATTTCTAGGCAAGAGTTATTCCAAAGCCCTCTGACTAAAAATAACTCTGAAGGGATGAGCAAACACTTTGCTGAGAGCAGATTTGTTGATGGAAGTCAGAAAATTATTGAATTCTGAACTTCCAAATATTTCTCTTTCATGTGAATTGTGTATGGTATTAATGTATGTTTTTCAAAATGTTTCTTAGATCTATCTATCTATCTATCTATCTATCTATCTATCTATCTATCTATCTATCTATCTATCTATCTATCTATCTATCTATCTATCTATCTATCTATCTATCTATCTATCTATCTATCTATCTGAATATATTGTGGTACCAATACAGTGGAACTTAAAAATAGGTCACAGGTTCAACATTATTTATTTTAACATCTGCGTGCTCTTGCGTTTTGGAGGTATGATTTATTATGGCCCTTGAAAAGAACAATCTAGAGAGGCTCTCTCATTAACCACTTGATCAACTGCCTGGCATGTATTTTGCCTTACATTTTGCTTTGACCTTTAAAATGTATTCCAATTAATTGTAGCATAATATTGAACACTTGAAATAATGCATTCTAGTATATTGCCACTCCACAATTTTTAAGATAATCACTTAAAGCAGGACTTTCCACATGATGGAACTTTGATGGGTTTATCTGCTTCTCGTATCAACTGAAGTAATAAAGAAAGAAAATGACACAGCTGTCACAGTGGATCTTCTCTTATTTCTCTTTACACACATCTGGCAGTGTCCTCTGATTTGTCAACCAGTACTGACAACAGTATCAATCCTACTTGTACAGCAGTCTGGCTCATTATATACCTGGCCTAAAAATATGATATTTTTGACATCTTGTAATGATAATGTTGATGATTCATATTTTCTTCTCCGTCTGGCATATGATGACTGTCACTTTCAATAATCTGGTTCTTTTTCAAAAGCTCATAGGGAACACATTAATTAATTAATTATTTTTTGGGGTGGAAAACATAGCCTGCTCAATTGTGACTTCTCCTACATCCCCTCAAAAATTACTAATAGCCAGGTGGATGACAGTATAATGTCAGTGTGTGTGTGTGTGTGTGTGTGTGTGTGTGTGTTTGGTAAAGGTTAACACAATTTAAAGACTGATATTACTGTTTTTCAACTGCACACATTTTCAAAACTTTACCCACATTTCCAATAGTTGCACACGCAAAATGTCTCACAGCTCTTGCAAAATAAAGCAATGCATTCAGACTATCACAAACACATCTCAAAAGCAAACACTTGCAAAAGCCTTTGTCATAATATTAAATTTTTCTTACGATTGCTTAGACACAATTATAAAAACAAGGTTAATTTAGTCAAAACACTACACACAATTAACAGATCAACACACAAAAAGTATCAGAACATCTCAGATCTTTTGCAAAATGAAGCACTTCATTTTAAACTTTACAATAATTTAACAAAACTTTAATACTTTAATAATTTTGGTATCATATGGCACACACATGGTTCATACAGTTGGATTCTGTTTAAACCACTGCTGGGCACCATCTTAAACACTTTTAACAATCCTATTTTTGATGCAGTTTTTTGTTGCTGTTGTTGTTGTTTTATATATTGTTAAAGTACGAGAATATATTGGCCAAACACAATACATGAGACAAGTGTCGCACATTTATGAAAATATTTATTTCTCACCACATTGTAAAATCTTTCAGTTCATCATTGTAATTAGGTTGCATTTTGCACTTAAAATCTGAACATATTACAAATACAATATACAGTATTACATAAACTTTTGTGTAGATGAGAAACACCTTAGCATCATCTCTTCATATACAGTAGATGGGTATGGCCTCTTCATCCATATCACATTCAATCTCTTCCCATGAAAAATGCGAGATATGAATATTCTCAAATGGCAAATCCATCTTTACAGACTCTGCATCTATTAGGTCACAGGCCTCCTCCTTTGCTTGAATGAGGGGTATAACATATGGTCAGAGATCATAAACCTTCCACTGCCATGCAGAAGGGGTAAAGGAAAGAAAGGGAGAGTGTTGTGAGAGGTACTGGAATATTGGGACCAGACACCTAGTCTGTCCACTGCTTAGTCTGTCTAAAACGTATGTGGTCAGTGTTGTAAGGACCTATTTTGGCATGCCTGTGGAGGACCCCATGCTGCGTGATTGCAGCATATATTGTGAAGTTACCACCACGTTGACCCGGACATTCAAAAGAGCTCTCTGGCCAAAGATAATTCTCCCTATTCCTCTTTCTGCACCACTGCCTTTCATTTTTGTCAACAAAAAATGTTTGTTCCCTCAATTGCTAAAGCACAATTTCTGAAACCTTGCTCCATTTTCTGAAAACATTAAACACAAAACCTCATCATCAAGCACTATTCACAAAACCTGACTCATCTCGTAAAATGAATCTTTCACCTCAAAACAGTTTTACCTGTGTTCAAACTCACTGCTCTCAAATCATAAACAAAGTGATCAAAATGAAATACACAGTCAAGCAGTAAATAAATAATACACCAAAAAATAGAAAACACGTTGTTCAAAACATATAGATCTGTGAGATATACATTTTTAATCTCAATACAAATTTCATATTTTTCCGTCATTGTCTTTTGTTGAACAAAAACATGTTCTATCATAGTAGCTTAAAACTGATTAGAAATTACTACTCTGCTTTGATCTTTGCTATTTTTGTTCTTCTTCCTCCTTGTACCCCTATTTTTAGAGTACTGAACCTTGCATCTCACAAACTGTGATAGTGTAATTTTTGTTCTTTGTTGATATGAACCTGCAACCAGTCAAAATCTATTGAGCAGACTCTTAACAAATAGAAAGCACAATGTTCAGGGCCATACAATTTGTTCATTGTACATTAGACAGCCTACATGCACTGTACTATAGTATACAATACTAAAAGCGACAAAAATCAAAGGAGTAAACGTGTGATCAATGTGCTTCTTGTTTTTGGGCTGGGTATGGCCAGAGCACTCTGTCGACATCACAACCAATATTATCCCTCTTGATGCAACGTTGGAAGAAGCGTCTTGTGTGCCGTATCCAGCCCTGACATGATTCCTCACCTATATCGCCACAGGCTTATTGGCTTGCAGCAGATTTGCTCTGGTGTAGGGTTGTCTATCCTATACTTCCCATCTCCAAGAGGAGCAAAACTCCTCAATCGGATTCAGGAAAGGCGAGTATAGAGGGAGGTACAAGTTCATAAACTGCTCATTGATGATAAACCATTCCCTTACCTGAGCAACTCAGTGGAAACTGACATCGTCCCACACTATCACATATGTGGGAATGGGAGTCTCATTTAGCTCTTGACCCTGCTGCTCAAAGAAAAAAAAATCTCTTAGATTGGCAATAAATCTTAGAAGGTGCTGGGTGTTATATGGACCGAGTGTAACATGGTGATGTAGAACACCTTGGTTGCTGAAAGCAGCACAGATTGTGGCATTTCCACCTCGTTGACCAGGGACTTGGCCCGCTGTCCAATAATGTTTCAGCCTCACCTTCTCTTTGTTAGACTGGAGCCTGCTTCATTGACAAAGATGAAGTCATGGGATCTGTCCAAGTATTCTAAGTCAAATATTGTCTGTGTAGATACTGTATTTAGAATTTTCTAAGTCATACAGATAGTACAATTAGGCCTACTGTATGCTCTTCTGATTCACATAGATTGTATGTACTGAAAAATAATGTCATTCACATAATATGTGTTAGTACTGTAGACATTCTGGATTACAGAAAATGTTTCTGAATGTACACTTACTTGCACATACTGAGCTCTCAGTTGTTTCACCCTTGGTGAGTTGCACTCAAAAGGTACTCTATTGTTTCATTCACATCCTGTTACAATGGAGGACACAGTCAATTGTGGAAATGCTCACAGTGTTGATTCCCTTGAAGCGTGTGTTGTCTTGTATCACTCGTTCCTGGATTTCTCTGCGTCGTATTACATCATCTTGAAGGACCATGTCCACTATAACGTCCTCTTGGTTCTGAGTGGATATAGCTGTCCTTCCACCTGCATGTGGCAGCCTTGCAATTCTACGAAAAGTATGTGCAGTTACAAAACATATTCATGCAGCACTATACATAAAGTGATGAACTTTACAAATGTCTATTGAAACAGCTGCATATAGTTTAGTACAGTAAATTTGCAATTACAAAAATACATCAATATACTGTACCTGTTCTCTTCTCTGAATGTCCTTATAGTGAACACAGAAAATCAGCTTAAATTGGGTTGCACTCGAAGTCCTGCTTCCCTTATTGTCAGTCCATAGACAAGAACATGGTCTATGACTGTTGCTCGAATTTCTTCAGATATTTCCACTCTTTGTTTTCCGCTTCCTCTTCGTCCTCCTCTTCCTTACCCTCCTCTTTCTCTTCATTGACCTCCTCCTCTTCCTCTTTCTTGCCCTCCACCTCCTTCTCACCCACCACTCACATCATTTCTTCTATCCATTCTCAGACTTTCTCCTTCCCATCTTCAACAACCTGTTTGCTCTCTGAACTGACTTATATTGGTTGTGTCACATCATTTAAAAATCAATTTTGAGTTGTTGTGTTCAATCAATGACATGTGTTCTCTATTTGTATTTGATTGTTGCCACTTGTGTTTACCAGTATGGATGACATGTGCATTAGAGTGCAGAATGTGTTTTGAGAATGAGAATGTGTTTAGAGAAAAGTCTAAGTGAGATCTCCAAATTGTGTTTTACCATGTGAAATGGTTTAAGGTATTGACAGCAGACTGCACAATTAGCTAAATGAGTTCAAGCAACTGAGAACATTGTTCAACAAGTGGGTTTTAGTGTTTTAGCAATTGAGAAAAACTTTAACTTTTTATAGTGCTTATACCTTGATTGTTGAGTTTACAGTTAAGCATCTAAGTGTCTGCACACCCAATGGCCTGTTTGATCATTAGGTTCATGGTATTTTGAAAAGCAGTGTCTTGAAATGGCAAAGAAGTGACATTATATTAGATTTCTGTGTCTAATATAGATAAGTGTGTTTAGTGTTTTGCAAAACAATGTGTATAGTGTTTTGCAAAAAGTGTAAGGCTGAGAATGTGCTTATAGTTGTGAAGATCTGGGATGAGGTTTTGCTCTCTGAGAGTAAGGTTTCACTAGCTGTGTATTATTTTTCATTTTAGTGTGTGAGCATTTGTAAAAAAGAAAAAAAAATGTTGAATAGAGAATTGTCTGTTGTGATTTGCAAAAAGTATTTTATGAAATTTAAAACTGAGTCAAAGGCTGAGATTTAGTGTATGGGTTTGCTGATATGGTGTGGTTTGGTGTTTGAGTGTCAGGTTTCAGAAAATGTGTGACAAATAAAAATTTAGTTTGTAAGGAGTTGAAAAAAACCCAGTCAACTTTAAGTACTCATTATCCTTAGACAAAGACTGGACTGATTCTTCCATTAACTGACCAAGTGCACACGGTTATCAGCCAAAATGTGTTACGGCACATCACAGTAAGAGAAGCGATAAACTTTAAGGTGCAAAAAAAAAAAAAAAATGCAGTTCTGTAAATCTATAATTATTTTGTTTCCAGATAAGACTGCTGATGTTCCCAACCAGGGATCCAAATCACTGTCTAATTTCAGTCAACCATGTGTCTGAATAACAAATATACATAATTTATTACATTAGCCTAATATAGCTTTGTAATGTGTTAGTCTGTCTTTGATAAATAAATAAATGAAAACGTAAATAAATAAATAAAAACAGCATGAAACAACACTCATGGGGTGGTACCCTTTGTTTGTGTGTGGAAAGAAGTGTGACAAAATCTTGGACACTGCCTCAGGGAAATCAAGAGTGTTTTCACACACTGAAATGAGCTCTTCTGTTCTTTCCATCAACAATTTCCCCTGAATTAACTGCTTGCACAGAGGAATAGATATATATATACCTGTACATCATTAGAGTGGAAAAACATAGTAAACCTCAACCTTCTTAAATATTTGTTTCTATTCTGTCTACATGGTTTTGTGGTATTGTGACAACATGCTAATGTCAAGAAGTGTCATTTGCCAGAAGAAACTGGCATTGCAGGTGCAGTATACATGAAGGGCATGCTCAGTGAAAAAAAACAAAATAAACAAAATAAAAACAAAAACAAAGCTATATTAAGTAGTCCATACAACTCGTGTTCTGTGATCCAAGTCTTCTGCAGCTATGCAGTGTTGTGTGCAGAAGCAAACTAATGTTAAGGTCATTACTCGCAAAACTATACTTTAAATCATATATGTCAATATACCACCAATTGCACAGGTATTGTATGTATCAGGACAAAACATCATTGATATCAAACTTGACATCCATGTTTGATTTGAGCATGTCAGTAATAAAACATTATCACACAAGTTTTTTTTTTAGTGTTCTTTGACTAGCTATTCAAACCATGAAATCTGCATTATATTCAGCATCAATCTATGACCAAAGTTTTATAAAATGGGGTTCACATAGAGGTAACCGATAATGCATACAGTGTGTTTGGACCAACAAATGTGTTCCAGATGTACTTCTATTGTTAGCAAAGACCTACTTTTCACCCTATTTTACAGCTGTTTAAACTGAGGGGATAGTTATAAATCATGATGATAATTGTGGATTTGACAAGCATCAAGACTGATTGGATGTGTAATGTATTTCCATAGCAGCCAGCAAACTCTCAAAAACAGTCTAATTTATGTTGTTCCCAATGGAAGCAATATAGGGACTTAATAATAGTAAAAACTGCTGTAGTGTGTCATGGATTTATGTTTTTAAATTGCTCCATTATCTAAAAGTATAATTTGTATTTATACTTAGTATTAGAGTATTTGCTACATATTATGGTTTACATTGTACTTATTAAAATATACAGTTTTTATTATTATTTTAAGTATTTTAGAGGAGTATGTGCTAGACCATAATATATATATATATATATATATATATATATATATATATATATATATATATATATATATATATATATATATATATATATATATATATATATATTTTTTTTTTTTTTTCTTAAAAACTTGTGATAGAGATATGACAACAGGTTTTGCATCATCACTCATGGGAAACAAATATATTTGCAATTCATATTTAACATATGCATACGATTTCCAGATGGACAGAGCTGTTTTATATTCTTAATGGTGTGCCAGCAAATAATTCAATGTCATTACAGATGAGCTCATTAAGCAGTGGTAATTTACATAATGTATTTTTTAATGTTAATTGAAGATGCAAATGTATTCCAGTTAAGTTAGCACATGAGATTTGCTTGACCAGTTTAACTGTTATTAATTTAAGGAGCTTTCTGCAACAGGTAGACCACAGCTCAACTCAGCTCAGGCTCTCCTGACATCCTGTTATATTTCTCATAAAACAACCTGAATGTAAGGGTAAGCCCTCCCCCTTGCACACTTTCCTTTGTGTTTATTCCAGATCTTGCTAGACCTTCGTGATGTTTACCAGGGATAGCTCTGTAGTTTGTCAAGCTCAGAAAGAAAGACTCAACCCCCTGAAACCCCCTCCACTACCTCCCAAAATATTTAACAATATTCAACCAGAGCTCAGAACTGTTCACTGGGGATGTTTTCTACTGCAGCAGATTTTCTCCGAAATACCCTGCTTGTGACCCCTTCACGGTCCTAGAGAAGATGTGATGTAAAGGAGAATTCTGTGCATGCTGGAGGTAACTATGCCTGCAGAGCATAACTAAAGTCTTGATGTGCATGCCATGGCATGAAAACTTGAAAACAGTGATCATGTAGTGCATGCATTTATAATAAGAATTGTAAAGGAATAGTTCACCCAAAACAAATAGTTTTCCCCATTTTGTTTTAAACTTATTTACATTTATTTCTTGTTTATTTATTTATTTGAGTAATTAATTTACCTTTACTGTATGTAAAAAATAAAAAAATAAATAAAAATAAAAAAATTAATTTTAAAATTTTCTTTTGTAATTTGCCTTATGTTACACAAAAGAAATGTTTGACGTATCCATTTTTGGGTAAACTATCCCCATAACTGTCAAGATGAATGGATCATTGGTCTCATGTATTGCAAAAAGGTGCAAATTAACTTCTAAAACAACTTTCAAGGGTCTGCTATTTTAAAAGATTTTTAGATTTGAACATTTTGACAAAACATTAAAACTTTTTGTGATATATCTATGATATTGTACGATGATGCATTGCTGTCACACACAAGATGTTATGTTGTTTTAAAGACATATTTTCTCAATAAATTGACATCTTTCCTCATAATAACAAGATGTTTTCACATTAAAATGACATCTTTTCTTGTAATAATAAGATGCTTTCTCGTTAAAATTACATATTTTCTCGTAAAAACAATGTTTTCTCATTAAAACAACATATTTTCT
This sequence comes from Carassius auratus, assembly GCF_003368295.1. Lineage (NCBI taxonomy): Eukaryota > Metazoa > Chordata > Actinopteri > Cypriniformes > Cyprinidae > Carassius > Carassius auratus. The sequence goes on along the minus strand of NC_039249.1, from coordinate 25,577,255 downwards.
TGTAAAAACGATGTTTTCTCATTAAAACAACATATTTTCCTCATAATAAAGATGTTTTATGTTATGTCATAAAAACGATATAATTATGCCATTAAAACGACATACAGTAGGTGGACAACCAGAATGTAAATTGCAGATGCAAATTGTTGCCTTAATTTTATTTGTTGCATCCATACAATATTTTTTAGAGTGTGAAATATAAATTCTCACAGAATGTACAGTATAGCCTATTCATTACCAATATATTGAAATATATATCTCTTTATGTTTTCTAAATCCCAAAACGGATTTATACATCAGTAAATTATCCATCTATGAACATGTTTTATAGGCTATTTTAGATTTGACAAAATACACATGCGTTACAGACGTTTGAAGACATTATATTTTCTAAACTTTCTGTGCTTTACAATGCACAAACCAGAACAAACAATATCTACAGAGAAGGGTTAGCAATTCTCAAAACATAAAATATAAATTTTATTAAAATTTTCGTTTTTGTGCTTCAGAGGAAAAATCAGTGTTAAGACATCTCTCCATTACAGACCGTTTTGAAAGCAGAATTTATGCAAACGCATATAAAATGCTTTAAAAACTTTAACAGAGATAAGGTTTTTCTAGTTATTAGTCGTTCATTTGCCATTATTCAACTAATCGCAGGTTTATATTAAATTTACCTCTATAATACATAATGAGCCTATATTCCGCGCTCAAGCATATGCATTAAGTTTGCCACAAAGCACAGGCAGAAGTAGCCTAATAATTGTTAAAAGGAGACATTTTAATTATTTATTAATAAACAAATGTTCCCTTTCGATACTTCACTCATACTGCGTATGGGGAAAAGCTCCTTTTTTCCTCGATACTGAAGCCTTTTTTCAATAACGCAGTGCAACTGCACTGCCATTGGTTTAATCTGTAAACTTGTTTAATCTGTAAACTTTTTTAAACCAATGACAGCGCTGCGTAGCTGCGCGAGCCTGTGGCAATGCAGCGCGCCAAGGCCCGCCAGAATGGGCGGGGCGAATGGCTATATAAGCAGGCAATCGCCAGAGGAAATCAGATCTTACTCCTTCAGCGACTACTTCACTTCGCTGGATCTTTGCTGAATGCCTTCGCCTGGAACGAGCTCTCGCCGTCGAAGAGGCACCACAGCGGACCAGCTGAGACCGCCGACCGCCTGCAGCGCCGGCGTTCTCGCAGACAGCCGCTCTTAGCGCCGATCTCGCGCCTCCGCTTCCCGCTTCCGGCCGCTTCTCAGCGATCTCCTGCCGCCATCCGGTGATCACAAAAGAGCTTTTTCCAGCGGTTTTCACCGCTCTAAAAGAGCGTTTCTAACGCCGTTTTAACGGCGGCTGCCATGCCGCGCCACAGCTGTGGCACATGCAGAGCCCCTCTGCATGATGACGACGGCCATGGTGAGTGTGTTTTCTGCCTGGGAAAACCCCACGCTGAGGCTGCACTCACTGAGACTTCATGCTGCTTTTGTGAGAGCATGAGTCTCGCCTCTCTGCACTCGCAGATTGCTTTCTTTAATGAAAGAAATGAATCAATCTTTTCCTGGCGAGCCGGCCAGGAAAAGACAGCGGGGAAGAGGGGCTCAGCGCCCGGATTTGGGTGAGCTCACGCCTGGTGACCTCACCGTCCCTTGTCCTCTTCTCACGCCCAGAGCAGCGTCCCTCGGCTGAAGCGAGCAACCTTGTCTCTTTTGGCGGATCAGAGGATGAGCCGCTTGACGACTCCATGCCACTCGCGGCTTCTGAAACGGAGGACTGGGCCGTTGATTCTGACCCCGCCCACTTGCCGTCACTGGAGCCTATTGACGCCAGAGCTGGGATGGATGCCGAGCTTCTCCGCATCCTTTCCAAGGCCGTTGAGGAACTCCTTCTGGAGTGGGCCCCCCCTGAAGAGCCGACATGCAGCAGGCTGGACGAGTGGTACCTGCCAGGATGCCGCCAGACCAGCCACGGCCCAGGCCATTGGACGATCCATGGCCAATCTGGTTGTGCTGGAGCGCCACCTCTGGCTCAACCTAACAGAGATTAAGGAGAGCGACAAAGAGGCCTTTCTCGATGCCCCAGTCTCTCCATCCGGTCTCTTTGGGCCAGCCGTAGAAGGGTTTACAGAGCGCTTCACTGCAGCACAGAAGTCGTCCCAAGCCATGCGACACTTCCTGCCCAAGCGCTTAGACTCAGTCAATATGAGGGCGGTCATATCACCAGAGCGCACTCTGGTACTTAAGCAGCTCACGGCCTCTGTTAGGAACAAAGCCTGTTTCCATCTGAAGTTCTTTCAGAGGATGCTAGGGCTGATGGCTTCCGCCTCCCCAGTTTTACAGCTTGGCCTCCTACGAATGCGGCCCCTGCAATACTGGCTGAAACTCCGGGTCCCACCTCAAGCTTGGCAGCACGGCCGCTTTCACATCAGGGTCAACCAGGCCTGTCTAGCAGCCCTGGAGCCTTGGATGAACCCTGTTTGGTTCAGTCGTGGAGTACCCCTACAGGCGGTTTCCAGAAGGATGGTGCTCTCAACAGATGCGTCCAACCGTGGTTGGGGTGCTCTGTGCGAGGGCAGACCAGCCTTCGGCTCGTGGTCGCACGAGGAAAGCCATCTCCATATCAACTGCCTCGAAATGCTGGCAGTGGAACGAGCCCTTCAATCCTTTCAGGCGATCCTGGAAGGGCGCCACATCCTAGTCCAGTCGGACAGCATGACAGTGGTGTCCTACATAAATCACCAAGGTGGCCTTTCGTCCAGCCGCCTCTGCGCACTGGCAAAGCACCTCTTGGAATGGGCATTACCCAGGTTGCGATCGCTCAAGGCGACACACATACCTGACAAGACGAATCTGGGAGCAGACATGCTTTCGCGGAGCAATGTCCACTCGGACGAGTGGATGCTCCATCCCCAGATGGTTCTCAAAAACTGGGAGATTTTCGGGAAGGCAGAGGTCGACCTCTTTGCCTCAGAAAGCAACTCTCATTGCCCAACTTATTTTTCAAAGGAAACAGATGCGCTGGCCCACAACTGGCCCAGCCTCCTTCTTTATGCTTTTCCCCCGATCGCTCTGATCCCTCAGGTCATCAGACGAGTCAGGGAAGACGGGCACAGAGTCCTCCTAGTGGCCTAGAAAAGAGCGTCTAGAAAAGGGTCTCACCCCTTCCACGCTCAAGGTTCATGTAGCAGCAATCGCAGCATTTCATGCTCCTATTGCTGGCCAATCAGTGGGTCGAAACAGCCTCATTGTGCGTTTCTTGAGAGGTGCTAGGCGGTTGAAGCCCCCACGTCCTCTCACCGTTCCCACTTGGGACCTTCACACGGTCCTTGGAGCACTCAAAGGACCTCCCTTTGAACCGCTGCGGTCAGCTGACCTTCGGCCCCTAACGCTCAAAACCGCTTTGCTACTTGCTCTAGCATCGGTCAAGCATGTTGCCGATTTGCAGGCCCTCTCGGTGAGCCCTGCATGCCTTGAGTTTGGGCCCAATGATTCTAAGGTCATTAAAACCCAAGCATGGCTACATACCTAAAGTGCTCTCGATGCCATTCAGAGCACAAGTAATTTCCCTCTCAGCTCTGCCTCCGTTGTCAGGTGAGCAGGAGCGTAATTTACTCTGCCCAGTGAGGGCTTTGAGGAAATACATTGAGCAGTCACAGCCGTTCAGGCAATCTGACCAGCTTTTTGTCTGCTTTGGTGGCCGCACCAAGGGGTCTTCGGTCTCAAAGCAACGCCTCTCGCATTGGATAGTTGAAGCTATCGCTCTATGTTACTCCTCTATGGGCCTTGAGTGCCCCATAGGAGTTAGAGCCCACTCTACTAGAGGGATGGCCTCTTCATGGGCCTGGTCTAGTGGTGTCTCTATCAAGGACATCTGTGAGGCGGCCGGCTGGTCCTCGCCGTCCACTTTTGTCAGATTCTATAACTTGGATATCCCGACCCTACATGCTTGGGTTCTTTCAGTTTGATACCACGGCCTCTAGCAGACTCCGTCATCATACCACCTCCAGGGAGCTAGCTCCCTCTTAGCAGTGTACCGTCAAGGGTTCGATGGCTCCGGCCCTCTCACTTATCCTCTGGACCCCAGGGTGTTCAAGATAAGTCTTATCGTTCCCTACCGTGGCACGGCGCGGTTTAATTCGTTCCCCATATGCAGTATGAGTGAAGTATCGAAAGGGAACGTACTCGGTTACGAACATAACCTCAGTTCCCTGAGATACGAAATGAGTACTGCGTTATATGCCGTGCCACAAGGCTGCGGGTTCAGTGTCGTCGTTTCAGTTGTACGACCTGATTTCCTCTGGCTATTGCCTGCTTATATAGCCATTCACCCCGCCCATTCTGGCGGGCTTTGGCACGCTGCATCGCCACAGGCTCGCGCAGCTACACAGCGCTGTCATTGGTTTAAAAAAGTTTACAGATTAAACCAATGGCAGTGCAGTTGCACTGTGTTACTGAAAAAAGGCTTCAGTATCGAGGAAAAAATGAGCTTTTCCCCATACGCAGTATGAGTGAGGTATCTCAGGGAACCGAGGTTATGTTCGTAACCGAGTATGTTTTCTTGTCGGCTGCAAGATGAAATTCACAGTGCTGACTCTCTCCACATGGACGCACCTTTAGAGAGAAATGCAACCTTTACAGATTACATAATTCTTTAGTTTTGAATTGATTCGTTGAAAAGTAGATGTTTCAAGCTTTCTGTAGATATATTTCTCATGTATGTGAGACACCCCAATTTTCAGTTACTTAATTATCAAAAATTCAAGTGATCGACAGGGCGCCTCCCTGTCATGCATGCACATTAATAATTTTCACACAAACAATTGAATATGAATAATAATTCCCATTTTGCATATGCATTACAAAGTAAATAATTTTTTACATGCAATTATCCAAAATAAAACCAAACAAGATTTTTAATGAAGATAAAATATGTAGACAAATCACAATAAATGCTGCGAGTCGCACATCACGCACGCCACGCAAATCTTGCACTCTGATGAACGTCAGGACATTTTATTAATCAGTCAATTCTTTAGAGTTTCAAGGATTTAGCTAAATCTGCAGGTTTAATCTATTAATATCTTGTTTTAATTAGGCCTAATGGGAGCAAAATTATACAGTGCATCACGTTTTACAAAAAAAAAGGAAATAATTTATAAAACGCAACAATTTCTTAATCAGTGTACAGACAAATATCTTTTTCCCAAGAAGTTATCTGTCAAAATAAAGGACAGGTAACAAATAACAAAGTAGTGTGTGACAAAAATGCACTCTGTTTTATTAAAGGAATTTTAAAATATAAATTAAAATATAGGCCTAATATGTGAGAATATTGACATTTTGCATATTAATCCATGTAGCCTAGCTCACTAAAATAGGCTACCACTTTTAATGCTCCGATGCAAAGTAAACCACAATTTCTTTAGAATAATATAACACATAATTCATATTATATTAATAATACTGCACACTTAATTATATGTTTCATATCTAAAATATGGTTTAATACTGTGTAGCTTAAGCTGCGTTTCCACCGCAGGAACTTTACTCAGGAACTAGGGACTTTGGACTAGTACTCGTGTGTTTCCACCACAGGAACCAGGAACTAAATAAAATTCTGGGTAAAAAAATGCCCCCCAGAAAGTCCCTGCTGGCGAGGTGGTACTTTTTCAAAGTTCCTGAACTTTTGGGGGTGGGACTTAGGCGCTAAACGTGCTGATTGGCTCATGCAGCAATGTGATCTCAACCACCATTTATTCGGATAATTTTCAAAATATGACTGTTATTTTGTCATGAAATGTAATTTTAAAAGTATTTCAGGTGAGAATGTAGTTATTTAAAACTCAAATCTGTGGTTTATTCAAATGTTTTTTGCCGATTTCGGAGATGGTGAGCTACAAGCGATCAGCGGGAGCTCAGTGCTCATGTATCCACCGAGAGCAGACTCACCTCGGCTAGACCTTCTGACATTCACTGCTGGCTCTGATGTCTCTTTAGTGGTTAAACATAAAATATAATTTGTTTTGGGTAAATCTATCAGGTTATCGTTGGGCTGTATTCAATTTATCTAAATGTTAAAATGAAAGTAAAAAAGGTAAAATTTGGCAAATTGATGTAAAATTTCGTTTCATTGTAATGGCTGTATAAATACACATTATTATGTTTAAATGAAAATGAAAGGAGGCAGTGGTATTTGATATCCTATTTAGTTTTATTGTAAATATAAAGAGAGGAAAATTGCTGTAGCCAAAGCGGGCTGACTGATGTTATCAAGTACACTGCTGTTTGCAGAATTACCGGATTTGCGTCGTCGCGGACATCACACTCCCGAGTTAAATTCTTGCGTCGTCGCGGACATCACACTCCCGAGTCGAATTCACAAAGTCTGAACTATGTACGTCCAAAATCAGCGTACTTTGTATTGAGAAACGTGTGCAGACCTACTTCACCAGTCTATTTGCCTAATCTTCCCTTAGATCAAGGTGGAAACACAGAAAGCAACAGGTCTGGGGGGAAAAAGTTCCTGGGAAAAAAAGTTCCTGTTACAAATGTTCCGGGTAATTTCGGTGGAAATGCAGCACTAGAGAAAATATAAGCACAGGCTCGCAGAGGTGGAAAGAGTACAAATATATTCTACTCAAGTAAAAGTACCATTACATGAATGAAATTTTACTTAAGTACAAGTAAAAGTACCAGTCTAAAAATCTACTCAAGTAAAAGTAAAAAGTAGCTCGTTTAAAATTTACTCAGAGTAAAAATTACTTAGTTACATTTTAACAGTGGAGGGGAGTCAAAAATGGGACAGGCCAGGGGTGTTAAACTCAGTTCCTGGAGGGCCACAGTCCTGCACAGTTTAGATATAACCCTAATTAAACAAACCTGATCCAGCTAATCTAATCATTTAGGTTTATTTGAAAACTGCATGATATGTGTGCTGGAGCAGGGTTAGAACTAAACTCTGCAGGGCTACGGCCCTCCAGGAACTGAGTTTGACACCCCTGGCACAGGCCTATTAATCTCAAACTAGTTGTTTTTAATTAAAGGAATCAGTTATTTAGAATAATAAAACATTTGGGCTGTTACCAGGCAAATCAGTATCAACAAACTCATCTTTTAATGCAGAGGAAATGCAGAAGATTCATTGGAAGTGGCATTTAGATGTATTACACTGTTTAGTGCAGGACAAGAATGCATTTAACCTGCAGTTACAAATGCATGAATAATGTTTTGATATACAAAACATAAAATGTTGAATACTCATTTGAAATGATAAGAAATTAATTATAAAAAAAAAAATCAAAAGATACTTTAAATGTGAAATTAAAATGGCCAGTACGTGTCAGCAGGTCACTGTTAATAAGTGAGTCATTGCGATTGAACCGAATCATTTAAACGGTTGATTCATTCAGGAACAAAACACTGTCACGTTGCTCAGAGACGCAAAACTGTGCTTTGGTGGCTGTCTTTGGAATTATTTTCTATTGTAGAAATAAAGCTAAAAAGGCAATATGGTGTCTAAAATGCAAGTCTCTTAATTAACTTGTTTACTGAACTGTTATATATTTGTATGTATATATTCATAATGATTTTTGGAGGAAAAGACGGCATTCTTTGTGTGATTCTGATTTAATATATGAAATGATATAAATATGTACATTTTCTGCCCCTATATCTTCAATTTTGTGATCACTCTAATTGCGCTTTACAAGACTGAATCACACAGTGAAGGAACGCACTATAAATGCGCGCGCACATTGTTAAAACAACAATGATATTATCGCAGACGATATATATATCTCACACTCCGCACCACTGTCTTTTTGGCAAATTTGTGCAAAACCTCTTGCTAAAATGTCAAAGCTTCATTTTAACCACCAATGCAACGATGCAATTATTTAGCTTACCTCTACATGCTTGCGAAGGGTTGATGTCGAGATTTTATAAGCTGCTAGTTTGGTCTCTCTAGGTAAGCACAGTTTACACTGCATAATAGAGCATAAATATGGCCAGGGGTTCACTTCATTTCCTTCGAGTTAGACTTCAGAATATGACTGGGTTTCGTTTTCAGCGGTGTCTGCACCACTAACGCCTGTTTTGTCCGTCTGCAACTTTCTTGTGATTTTAGCGCCAGTTTGCCCTCCTGCTCATTATTTATTGACGTAGTTTGCAGGGAGCAATTTTTTTTTCCTCGGTAATTAATGTGTTTTCAAATGTAGCGAAGTACAATGCTTCAAACAAAATATACTTAAGTAAAAGTACAATTACAGATTTTAAAAATTACTTTAAAAAGTAGAAGTACACAAAAAAGCTACTCAATTACAGTAACACGAGTAAATGTAATTCGTTACTTTCCACCTCTGCAGGCTCGTAGGCTTGACATTTATCCTGCTTAAATTTGTTCTAAGAAATGCTTAAAGGGGGGGTGAAATGCTCGTTTTCACTCAATATCCTGTTAATCTTGAGTATCTATAGTAGTACTGCATCCTTCATAACTCCAAAAATTATTTAGTTTTATTATATTCATAAGAGAAAGATTGTACCGATTTTTCCCGGAAAAACATGAGTGCCTGGAGGCGTGACATGTGGGCGGAGCTAAAGAATCACGAGCGCCAGTAGGCTTTTGCGTTGAGAGCGTTTGGAAGCTGTGACAGCTGTGAAGGCTGAAACTGAACGAGAGCAGCAGCAGCAACGACTCGCTCCGAGCGGGGCTCGAACCCGGGTCTCCGATGGGAGGGGACGCACTAACAAGGAGGCAGAGATATTTTAAGCAGTTTTACTCACCGTCTGTGGTTCCAACACACTATCGTGACCCTTTTTCGTTGGGATTGCATCATCCTTAAGAAATAAACGATACGCAAATCCGTCGTCAAACTGGGCTTTGTTTGTAAAACAAGCATTTTAGAAATGCAGGGAACAAACATAAACACTTGCACAACTCCGTTGATGCTCTGTAAAAATAAACTCCATCCACTGGTCCCTTAATGCTGTTTTTTCTTTGCTAATCTGTGCAGGGTTGTCTTGCCCTGGCAACCAAAAACACACTCCTTTTGTGACATTTCGCGACGCTCTGATCAGTGATTGTCTGTGCACAGCCTCTCTCTGCTCTGCTATACGGAAGCGCACTCTTCTGGCAAACGTGCCCTCAGGACCCATATAAGGAAATTCCGCTCCATCTAACGTCACACAGAGCCATACTCGAAAAAAACTTTCCGAAACTTGTGGCAAACCAGAAGGAGTATTTTTGGAACAGAAATACTCCTTCAAACGTACAACTTAATTTTTGAAACTTTGTCCATGTTTAGCATGGGAATCCAACTCTTTAACAGTGTAAAAAAACTCAGTATGCATGAAATAGCATTTCACCCCCCCTTTAATAAGTACTAAACTTTCATCTGTGAATGTTAAATATTTTAACTACAGTGTTTTTCTTTAATTTTCCCCAACTGCAGCCGACAAATGTAACACATCGGCTAGGCAAAGCTGTCGGCTATTTGCGAAAATGTGCTTTGATGCGCTTTTTGATAACTTGTGGTTAAAGTGCCACTCAGCAATCAAAAGCTGCAAATACACTTTGCAGATATCACCATCTTCTTCATGTGCTTACTTGCATCTATAACATCAGGATATCATAAAAAAAAGCTCTCTAGCGAAAGGCTTGATAAAACGCAAGCATCTGAATACTGTCCAGTATAATGGTATCATTCAAAGACAATCAAATGCAAGGACATTTCTGACAATATGTGTTTAGTGGGATTTTTCATGTAACTTTCATTTCTTGCATCCAGTGCACGTCCACTTGTGTCTCTGCAGTAGGCCTATACCATTGGTTTGACCCCACATTCAACCCCATTCTCTCTGTCTCTATTAAACCTGCTGTTAATAAATGATTTTACTGCCATATTTGTCTTGTTGATCGCTACACGGGACAAACTAAGCACTCAAAATTGTTTCCATTGGAAGACTGCATAGGACTTCTCTCCATCCAACGCTATCCACCATTGCACTGACTTTTGGGTTTACAATAGCAGCTGAGCTGTTTAATGTAGTGCATGGAATTATGTGAAGAAATAGAGTGTTGTTTGACTTATGACTGAAAGGTGAACCGAGTAGTTTAGTTTAGAGTGACTTGAGTGACCACATCTGGACAGTGTTTCAGCCCAGCTAGCTGACTTTGTGTGTTCATGCACATATAGTTGGGGACACTGTGACAAATGATGCTTGAAGTTTGTGAATGTTGCATGTGGTGTTGTAGATGGGGGCCACGGGAATCCCACCATAAGCCCAGCATGTCCTGACATAAGTTCTAAGTCCCATCTTCTGTGTAAAGATAGTAGGAAGTGCCTGCCAAATGCAGCCACTGATAAATGAACTGAAAAAGAAAATATAAAAAGAAGAAGAAGAAGAAGAAGAAAATATAAAAAATGTTTTATTGAAACATTGTCCAATACCGTTCACTCTCACTGACATACAGTCTCTCCAGAGACTGCCATTAGCTCAGCCAGGCCACCATGTATACAATGGAATCACATTTGTACCCAAGAGAGCACATATGCCTTCAGTGGTATCTCCCTCTCCCAGGAGAGAAGGAGGCACCATCTGCTGGTAAGGCTACACCATTGTGTACAGAGATGGTGTAGTGCTTAGGGGTGGGTCAGGGCTATTCAATAATAGGCAATAGGTTAGCAAAAGAGTTCAAAGGGATGAATTTCTGGTAAGGACTCTGAATTTTGTTATTTTAATAAAATCCAATGGTTTTGACATTTGCAATTTTTTAATATTTGTGCTTGACTGTACATACTGCATGCCCATTACGCAAATTGCATTTTACATAATATAGTGAACATTCAATTGCCATTAAAATGTATTTATTTATTTATTTATTTTTCAGTTGAAATTCAGCTTATAAAACAGTTAAATGTATAACAATTGTAAATGATAACAATGAAATATTATGTTGATTAAAATACTTTCAAATGTAGCTTGAACCATGCTACAATCACTAATTGACATGTCATGCGAACTACCCATATGGTATCCTTGGCATATTGATTCACTTGATGGAGTGGTTATGAGGAGTGTATTTCCTAATATCAAATGGCAGTAAAACATATATAATTGATACATTTTACATACAAGCGCCAAATGAATAAAAAAAAGTGATGTGATGTGATACAGGATACTCATAATGTACCAAAATAGCTACAACTGTTACAAGTGTTATAATTACCTTGAGGTCTGATATTAAGGTATCTATCCAAATAACAAGCTTTAAGAGTTTTGTTTAACATTGCTTTGTGATAGACTTTCTTTTAATGTGTAAAGCCGCGTTCTGTGTGTGTGTAGGGAGAGAGAGAGAGAGAGAGAGAGAGAGAGAGAGAGAGAGAGAGAGAGAGAGAGAGAGAGAGAGAGAGAGTATTGTGCAGCCCGTGTAGACGCCGGTGGTGATGTGGTGGAAGTGTCTTTGTGACTGAACATCAGAATAGAGCAGGCGGATGATATCCACCGGCTGATCTGTGGAGGCAGAATGGAGTTCTATCCTCCAGATAAAGAAGGGATGATGGAGGCTTGGCTTGACGACAACCTAGAGTTCGCACATTCTTATTTTGTACGAAAGGCTTCTCGGTAAGTTCAACGGCTAGTTCAGTTGAAAGACATGTATTCCTGTAATGAGGCTGTATACCGGCTTGCTGCAGCTGCGCAACGCAGCGTTCCATTTCCTTATCATCGCCAAATAATTTCAACCTTATCTTTAGCTGCTTTAAAGTTTGCGTTGTTTGTAAAGGAAAGTGTAAGTATTTATTGCCTTTTTTTCTTGTGAACTCCGAAGGAAACATAATTGTGAACTCGTTTGTTAGAGGAATTAATCATATCTTAGGTTGTGTCTAGCAATTTCACAATGTAGCTACGGGTGTTTTATGTGACATATTCCCGTCGTTGATATACACTACTCTGATGTATAGCTACTCATTGCTTACACTGTTTAATCAATAACAACCAACAAACAAAGGTTTGAACTTTTATATATTGAAGTGATTGATATATTGATGGATTTGATGTTCTTTATGCACTTTAATGCAGAGCTTTAAACAAATAATTTGCCTTAACTATGATATCAGATTAATTAACACACCTCCATGTCCAGACAACTATGTGCTCAGAAAATTATGTCCAGTACTGGTGAAATTTTGAGGAAGAAGATCAGACATAACACATAATGAAAAAAAAGCAACCTGCTTTCATTAGAACACATATATTTTCCAGTTCTGCAGTTTCATATGAATGTGTATGATTTGATTCATACAAAAGTGTAAAAAAAAAAAAAAAAAAACCCGAAAGAAATGTTGGGTGTAAGCAGATCATACAAAAATGTATGAATCATAGGAATTCATACAAATTTGCCATCTATATTGCCCAAATCAAAAGTAGTTTAGAATTAGATTGAGACTGTTGAAATTTTTCACAAATTCTATCAAACCTTGTGCTGTTCCTGGCTGTGTGTCTGCCCTTTGGGAATCCCCAAAATTAACTGATTAATTTTTACGTTTTATTTGCTTTTACTCAATTATATTTTTCTTTAACACCTGGCCAGCTGTTTGTTTGCTTGTTTAATTAATGATTAATGTATTCATTTATTACCACTGAAAAAAACAACCCATGCAAATCCTATACTATTTGATTGGTCAGAACAAATTAAGACTTCTTAGCATGAGCAACTTTAGATGAATTTACTAACTTTAGGAAATGGTTGGATGGTGTCTCTTCAAAGGGAATGTTGTTTATTTAAACTATTCTAGCCAAGGACATTTTAGGTTGGGTCCACTGAGACTATGGTGGTTTGAATATCCTACCCCAATAATAAACATTTTATTGAAAACATTTGTTACAGGCTATTTTAATGCTTTAATTGTAGTGTTAGTTTAATAAAAGCCACTACATCAGTGTTGTTTTGACAGATTTGGAAATAATCTATCAGCAAATGTTATGATTGTGGGTTGTTATATGCTCCAGTGTTTTCCATTTGAGCTGCTTAACTCAATGTCTCGTTCAACTTTCAATGAAAACTTCGAGAAAGTTACGTAGAACCTTTGCAACAGTTCATTATATAGATAGGTCCAGTCCAGCAAACTGCTCATAAAACCTTGAAATAACTGAGGTGAACTGTGACAGTTTTCTACACTGCTGTTTTATCTTGCTGCTCAACTGTTTGAGGATGAGATTTTCCAGCTGAGTAGCAGAGACATTATAAGAGGAAGCCATATGGCAGCTCTAGGAATGGAAGTCCCACCTTAAAATGATTGTGTTTGTTTACTGTATAATATGCATGCAAATTCATTTGACCAGCATGAAAGGTATAGAAAATGTTATGCGGGCAGATTTTAGAAGCCAAACTTGTATGAGTGTTATACCTACCTAGGAAATAGCTGCTTGGTTGTATTACCAAGATAAATACCTAATGAGCTTTGTGACTAGGTGTATTCAGATTAGGCAGTTACTGAGATTTAGTTTTGAATTGGAATTGTTGTTTTTTTAGGTCAAGAGCTTGCTGAGCTAATGTTTTTGGTTAATGTTTTTTTTTTTTTTTTTTTTAAGGGAAATGGTAAACGCATGGTTTGCTGAACGTGTCCACTCCATTCAGCCATCTCGGGAAGCATCAAAAGCTCTGCCTGAACCTTTATCGGCCATCCATCCACTGGGTCCAACTGATGCACCTTCTCCAAGTCCAGCTCCATCCACCCCTACACGAAAGATCTCTGCATCTGAGTTTGATAGGCCACTTCGCCCCATTATTGTGAAAGACGCTGAGGGTTCGCTTACTTTTCTTAGTGATACAGAAAGGGTGCAAATGCCACTTCCTCCTCCCCAGCGGCCTGGCTCAGGCAGTGGGACAGATGAGGGTGGAGGCATTATGGACTCAGGAGTTCGTGAAAACGGGGACCGCTGTGCTCGTCTGTTGGAGCTTGTACGTGATGTTTCAAGTCACTTGGACCTTACTGTCCTCTGCCACAGGATCTTCTTACACACTCACGAGTTGATAGCAGCAGATCGCTATTCGTTGTTCTTGGTTGGAGAGGACAGTTCAAACAGGAAGTTCCTGGTTAGCCGGCTATTTGATGTCGCAGAAGGATCCACTCTTGAGGAGGCTTCCAACAGTGGTATTCGCCTTGAATGGAACAAAGGAATTGTGGGGTATGTGGCAGCCACTGGACAGCCTCTGAACATCAAGAATGCATATGAGGTGAGGCTCTGTCATTTCACCTGCTGTTTGCCATTTCAGTGTTTTATTCCTTAAAGACTATACATTAGAAAGCCTACATTTGTTGATATTGTGAACATTTGACCCACGTGAAAAAAAAAATTGTGACATTTTAAATACATCAAATCAAAATAAATACAAATTGAAAAAAGATAAGTAGAAATTATTGGTCATGAGATGGGCTAGTTGTTAAACGACAACTAAGACAAATTTGTGTTTCTTCCATCAGACTGTATCATCACCTTTTGATCTTATAATAAAACATTGGATAGAGAAATGTTTGGATTTACCTGCATATCTCAATAATTAGATAGAATTTCTGACAGCAGTTTTATTAAAACATTCTCCTCTTATCGGATTCCTCTGTGTTACCTTGTGCATAAGGTGTCATTTGCATAAGGACCACTTTGGTTTCAGAGGCTGAAATAAAATTTACTCCTTTATAATACCCTCCAGTACTAATAAAAGTATTTCCTCAGAAATGCAATTTAGGCTATATCTCTTAAGGCCTTTGATTAGATTTAAATGTTATGCAATTCAGTTGCTAACCAACAGTTTGTATAATGATGGCTGGTATTTTTAGCTCTTTGTAATTTAGTTTAGTCGTGTTTCTACAGAGAGAGGGAAAGGAAAAAGAGGTAAAGAGAAAGATAGTGTGAAAGAGAAAGAATAATAGAATAAAATGAAGATCTTAATTTTTAACAGTATGTATCTTAAAACGCTAAAATTAAGGTTAAGATTAACCATGTTTGACAATGAAATTAAAGTGTTTAATGGTTTTGTTGTAAGACACTGTTTCATATAAACATTCAATTTAAAACATCATGTTTTCGCATATCACAACAGGGTAAAATTAAAAAAAGAACACTAGGTCCTCATGGTGCCATTAAACGCCATCTGTCTCTCAATCAAACATATTTGTTTACTTAAAGTTTGTAATTTCTGTGTCAATAACGGTGCAAAACAGAACTGCAGTTGCTCGGGTGTTGCACACACACACCTAGATGTTCACAATTGGAAATCTGTCATGTGTGCTCAGGAACACAGTTGTTTTTGAGCCACAAGAAATGAAGAATAAAATGGCGTCATGACAGTGCTGATAGGCTGGTGGTATCACAACAACAGACACAAAGTCCCAAGGCATTCTAATCAGGCATACCCTACCCTGCGACCTGAGCTAAACACTGAAAAACAAATTCAACATATTTGATGAATTGATTATTTATGTATTTATTTATGGTAAACCATTACTTATCTGAATATTGAATAAATAAGCTTTCCATATTAGGATCGGACAGTATTTTCCGAGATAGAACTGTTTGAAAATCTGGAATTTGAGGGTAAAAAAAAAAAAAAAAAAAAAAAAAAATCTGAGAAAATTGCCTTTGAAATTGTCCAAATGAATTATTAGCAATGCATATTACTAATCAAAAATTAAGTTTTAATATATTTACGGTAGGAAATTTACAAAATATCTTCATAGAACATTTTTCTTTCTTTAATATCCTAATGATTTTTGGCATAAAAGAAAAATCGATAATTTTGGCTATTGCTAAAAATATACCCCAGTGACTTAAAAAGGTTTTGTGGTACAGGGTCACATTTATGACTAAGTTGTATTTCTAGGGTGCATAGGATGGATTTTTTATTCGTATTTTTTTAAATTGAACTATGTAAAAAAAAAAAAAAAAAAACTACATTGTCTAACGAAATGGGCAGCTGATTTTTTAAATAGTGATATTACGGCAAGTTATAATTAGCTGGATAAATGGGAATTGTGGTTGATTTATTTCCTCTCCTTCAGGATCCACGTTTTAATGCAGAGGTGGACCAAATTACAGGATATAAGACTCAGAGCATCTTGTGTTTACCCATCAAAAATCACAGAGATGAGGTGAGAGATGAAGTTAAACATAAAAAGTGCCTGAACTGAACTGAATATTTGCAACATTTGCTATTAAAACTTAACTGCTACATTTTATTAATGCTTAAAGGTTGTCGGAGTAGCACAAGCAATCAATAAAAGGTGTGGAGAGAACAGTGCCTTCACAGAACAGGATGAGAGGGTGAAACATTTGCACATTTCAGTTTATACTGTAGTTATTTTATATTTTCTGTCATTTTATTATAATAATTTGTCATTTTTCATCTCAACAGGACTTTTCCTCGTACCTGGCTTTTTCTGGCATAGTGCTACACAATGCACAACTCTATGAGACATCACAGCTGGAGAACAGGCGAAACCAGGCATTTTTCCACATTTTAGTAGAAATAAATTTTGTATAGGCATGTCTGAACAGTAACTTGGCTATAAGCAGTGATCATGGTTTGGGGTGTTTTTTTTAGGTGTTGTTGGATCTGGCTAGTCTGATCTTTGAAGAGCAGCAGTCTTTGGAGGTCTTACTGAGGAAAACCGTGGCTACCATCTTGTCTTTCATGCAGGCCCAAGAATGCACTGTCTTCATTTCTGACAGGGAAACAGCTGTAAGACCAAAATATCTCATCACATTTATTTCCAAAACACCAAAAACTTTTAAAGAATTCTTATGATCATAAAACATGGAAATATCAAGCATGTTTTGCATTTCTTTGCTATGACCAAGATATTGCCTATCCAAAATATCCCTTTAGGATGCTTGAAAACAATTTAAGCTTGGGCTTTAAACAGCATGCCTTTTTGACATCTGGATTTTTAGCCTAAAGCAAAAGATTTGCTTGTAGTTGAGACTAAATGTTCTAAAAGAGAATTAAATATATCAGCTTTTATCAGTGGAGGCATAGTGAGAACATTGAGGCCGCAGCAAGCAATATTTTTGAAAGAGGGTCTCTACGGTGTTTGGAGGGGAGTGGGTTTATATCAAAGATTCAGGACGAGATGAGCAGATACTGGTTCTGCTGATACTACCAAACAAAAGAATATTGTTCGCAATATTCCAAAACAATGGCTCAAAAAACAAAACAAAACAAAACACTGAGAACCACTGAGCTATGGGTTGTTTAGAAGATAAAATTTTTTTGGTTAATTTAGAAAAACACATTTTAATTAGATTAATTACATAACATTATGGTGTATCTCTGTAGGCCTAACTAATGTCTAAAGTGCAATTTATTATTTTACATTTTACCTCAATACGATTACAATTTATTTGTTAATAGTTCGCCAATGCTAATGTACTACATTTAGGCATTTTAAAAGAGAGGCTGAGGATATTTACATAGCTGAGTGCGAGAGTTAAGAAACACTTTATAGCAGACTCGCTAGCAGAGAACTTCACTCAAATTGCTTCCTTATTTGCCACAGCCAAAGAAATATGGCAACAAATACACATGCACCTCATATACCGAAAACACCTGATATAAAAAAAATAAAAATAAAAAAAATTCTGAAGGAACTACCAGTGCTTTCTGAATACATGTGCATCTCAGTAAATTAAAATGTAATGGAACAGTTCATTTATTTCAGTAATTCAACTCAAATTGTGAAACTTATGTATTAAATAATTGCTTTAATTACTGCCTCAGTTCAGCGTGGCATGGAGGTGATCAGTTTGTGGCACTACTGAGGTGGTATGGAAGCTCAGGTTTCTTTGACAATGCCCTTCAGCTCATCTGCATTTTTTGGTCTCTTGTTTCTCATTTTTCTCTTGACAATCAGGTCTGGTGAGTTTGCTGGCTAGTCAAGCACACCAACACCATGGTTATTTAACCAACCTTTGTTTTTTTTTTTAGGCAATGTGGGCAGATGCCAAATCCTGCTGGAAAATGAAATCAGCATCTTCAAAAAGCTGGCTAATAAGTTCTTGGTAAACGGGTGCAGTGCCTTTGGTTTTCAAAACACAATGGACCAACACCAGCAGATGACATTGCACCCCAAATCATCACAGACTGTGGAAACTTAACACTGGACTTCAAGCAACTTGGGCTATGAGCTTCTCCACCTTTCCGCCAGACTCCTTCAGCTTGTTTTCCAAGTGAAATACAAAACTTGCTCTCATCTGAAAAGAGGAGCTTTGACCACTGGGCAACAGTCCAGTTCTTCTTCTCCTTAGCCCAGGTTAGACACCTCTGACGTTGTCTGTGGTTCAGAAAATTCCTTGAGACGTCTGTGTGGTCTTGATGCCTTGACCCCAGCCTCAGTCCATTCCTTGTGAACTTGGCCATAGCCAGGTGTTGAAAATTAGTGTGGTCCAGGGGGTTTCTATAATAACCCCCTTATTATAGAATTGTGCTTTAATAACCCCTATAAATACAACTAATTATATACACTAACACTTGAAAAGAGACAGAAATGTAGATGTTTTTGGAGGGATGCTCATTTTTAAATCATACCCCATTTTATTGTTAATATTGTGAAAAGGTTCAATATTGAAGACACCTGGTGACACATTCTGAACAGCTTATTAACTCAAAACACCTGCAAAGGCCTTTAAATGGTCTCTCAGTCTCGTTCTGTAGGCTACTGCTTACTTGACGACCATTGACACCTTGCACAAGGAGGGCAAGACACAAAAGGTCATTGCAAAAGAGGCTGGCTGTTCACAGAGCTCTGTGTCCAAGCACTTTAATAGAGAATCGAAGGGAAGGAAAATATGTGGTAGAAAAAAAGTGTACAAGCAATAGGTATAACCGCACCCTGGAGAGTATTGTGAAACAAAACCCAATCAAAAATGTGGGGGAGATTCACAAAGAGTGGACTGCAGCTGGAGTCAGTGCTTCAAGAACCACTACACACAGACATATGCAAGACATGGGTTTCAGCTGTTGCATTCCTTGTGTCATGCCACTCTTGAACAATAGACAGCATCAGAAAAGGACTGGACTGCTGCTGAGTGGTCCAAAGTTATGTTCTCTGATTAAAGTAAATTTTGCATTTCCTTTGGAAATCAGGGTCCCAGAGTCTGGAGGAAGAGAGGAGAGGCACACAATCCACGTTGCTTGAAGTCCACTTCATGCTTCCTGCTGCTGACCAACTTTATGGAGATGCAGATTTCATTTTCCAACAGGACTTGGAACCTGCACACAGTGCCAAAGCTACCAGTACCTGGTTTAAGGACCATAGTATCCCTGTTCTTAATTGGCCAGCAAACTTACCAGACCTTAACCCCATAAAAAATCTACGGGGTATTGTAAAGAGGAAGATGCGATATGCCAGACCTTAGAATACAGAAGAGCTGAAGGCCACTATCAGAGCAACCTGGGCTCTCATAACACCTGAGTAGTGCCACAGACTGAGCGACTCCACATTGCTGCAGTAATACAGGCAAAAGGAGCCCCAACTAAGTATTGAGTGCTATACATGCTCATACTTTTCATGTTCATACTTTTCAGTTGGCCAAGATTTCTAAAAATCCTATCTTTTTATTGGTCTTAAAGGTGCAGTAGGTAACTTTTGTAAAACCGTTTGTTAAACCTGTCATTATGTCTTGACAGTAGAATATGAGACAGATAATCTGGGAACAAATCAAGCTCCTCTGGCTCCTCCCAGTGGTCCTATTGCCATTTGCAGAAATTCATCCACTCCCCGTAAAAAACAACCAATCAGAGCTGCGGTCCGTAACTTTGTTTGTGTTCAAAATGTAGAAAAATTTATATAATAAGCGAGTACACCATGAATCCATTTTCCAAACCGTGTTTTTAGCTTGTCCTGAATCACTAGGGTGCACCTATAATAAGTGTTTATATTCGGACTATTTTAGATTGCTTCGGGGGTACAGCGGGGGAGTAACCCAAGTACCTTTGTGATTCTTCATAGACATAAACAGAGAGAAGTAGTTCCGGCTATGATGTTCTTCCGCAAGACGCAAGCAGTTCTGTTTATTAACCGCTAGAGCGTCAAAAGTTACCCCAGCTTTAAGTAATATTCTAATTTTATGAGATACTGAATTTGGGATTTTCCTTAGTTGTCAGTTATAATCATCAAAATTAAAAGAAATAAACATTTTAAATATGTCAGTCTGTGTGTAATGAATGAATATAACATACAAGTTTCACTTTTTGAATGGAATTAGTGAAATAAATCAACTTTTTGATGATATTACAATTTTGTGAAATGAATTTAATACATTTCAATATATTGCCACTTTGCAAATACTGTACCAAGAAAACATTACGTATTCTGAAAAAATGCACTTCTGTTAAGATAAAAGAGAAATCTACAGTATTACATGAAAAACTGGGAAAACCTTTCGGTGGAATTACAAAGAAGTGTAGATGAGTCATGTTTTTTTTTTTTTTTAACTAATGAACCCTTCCTTCCCTTTGAGCAATCAGGAAAAGCTCTCATTCAGTAGTGTTCCACCTCACTGGGCATGTGTGTTTTTAAAGGTGTACTGACTGTATGTGCAATGTTCCCTATATTTGGCTTTGCAAACAACCCAAAATCACTGCTCTACGAATGTGCACCTATTTGTTAGGTTGGTTCATGAGTATTGCGCTTCATGTGTTAATTAAAACACCATGAATGCCTGATTGTCTGAATTATTTACAATTATTTCATTTGCAATGATGTTGAGGTAGAATCATTAATATGAATGTGGTAAAATTTTGTTTATAGTCAAAGCAGACAGGGGCATAGAATTACCATTACCATTAACATTGGAACATTACCTTCAATTACCTAGTCCAGTTTATTATGTATTACAAAAGGTCAGACATTATAGGCCACATTTAGGCTACGCAAGTGAACCCAATTAAAGTTTCTAGTTATTAGTGTTAATGGAGAATGTCCATAGTCCATATTTGTCAACATTTCCAAAATACGAAGGAACTGCATTCTACATTTTTATATTTAAGTTGTCTAGATAGTTGAGCTGTTGTGATGAAGGTAGTATCATGTAGAAAGACTTGATCTCTTCAGAGAGAGTTCCGTTTTTTAGATGTGTATCATAATTCAAAGGTTATTTGTTGACCTAGAAACCTAGTTCTCCATACTCTGTTCATAAAAAAAGCTCTGGTTTTCCTCAACTTGACACACAGTTTTTATAGTCTTTGGAAGTAGTCCAGATATAAAGTAGAAAGACAGCTTGTTAATTTTATGAATTCATTATCCAGGTCACAGTGATAGCGAGTGTTATGGAAAGAGATTAACCATTGTGAAAAACTGAGTTCAGCAGTCTTCCTAACCATGGCAGTTTTCACCTCTTGAAGTGCATTTGAATGGCACCTTAATTTATTAAAAAACTGTCCTCCTAGTATCTTCAAATTTGGAAAGAGTAGCTGTTGCAAAGGAAAGACAAGTTAGTTGAGAAACCCATATTCTAAGTCTGTTATGATATCTGGAATGTGGAAATGAACCTTGTTTATTGCACAGAACCACTGTGAACATTTTTGTTATGACTGCTTGCAAAATGCTTTTCATACTGAACTTTGCTCCATAACTGTATACTTGTCATGAGCTGGAAATTCTAACCCTTTCAGAAATGCACAAACACAGGCACATTAAACTATGTGACTGCAGATATTCAATGTTAAGTTTACACAGGCAGCCAGACACTAATAGCATTAAAAAGCCTCAGAAATACTGGCTAAACCTCCTCAAAGTTTACCTCTGTGAGTGAAACTGCAGAGTAAGTAATTGCTGTTCTGCTTGTGTTACAGAACACTTTCTCCAGTGTGTTTCACATGGAATATGAGGAGCTTGCAGGATCCATGGACTTCCCAAACAGGTGGGGTTATCATAAAAAAGAAGATGTAATGTAAAAAGAAAATGCAAGACAAAGTCCCTTAGCTTGTAAAAACAAAAATATGTTTATAGTTCTGAATTTACAATAGGAGTCTATGGGACAAGGTGCTGCACTACAATAAATGTTAAAATGTACACTATTTCAAAACCACAAGTTTAAAGAATAGAATTGAATAGAATAGAAAGAAAAAAGAATAGAATTGTTTCATCAAATTATTTCCATAGATTCTTACATTACCAGTGTCATCACATTCAAATAAAATGTGATAAAAAGTTTAAAATAACTGGGCTAAAATGTATATATCAAAAATTATGACTGCAGAAATATGTCAATTCAGTACACACATTATCCCACTGGTCACAATTTTTATGGACCATAAAACAATTTTTCACACACTTTCAAAAAAAATTAAAAAAATGAAAAATCTTTTTTGGATTAAACAGTTTAAGTTGTATTGAATGTGGAACCTTACATTTACTGTTCTATAGCTCATCTAATTAAAGAAAAATAATTTAGTTTTGATAGTTGAATAATAGTACAGTGTTGAATAAAGTTATTGATTGGTTATGTAGTATGCAAAAACCTTAAAAAATTTAGATTTTAATATGCATTTTACTAGGTTAAACATCTTTTTATTGGAAAATTCAGCAATGTTTTTAGTCATAATCTTAATAAACTAGAGTAAAAGAGTAGGTTTACAAGTGGCACGACCAATCAAATCCAACCTGGTTTAGATCAGGTTCAGCAGGTTTCAGTGTATCGACTCAGAGTTTGATGCAGAGTTTGTGATTAACTCTGGAGCGTGTGCACCTGCAAGTGTTACAAGTGCAGCAAACATGGAGAGCATTGGTTTGATTTACTCCTTGCGATAACTGGCACAATTTACTTCTCTGCTGAAGATTAAAAGATGTTGCTATTTAAGTGCATTTACAAGGAAGGAATAAACACTTAAGCACAAGTTTAAGAAGGCAGCAGAAAGAAAATATCTAACGATGCAAATGAATCAGCTGAACTTAGTAATTTATATTGTGACGTTTTTTTTTTTTTTTACTCTAAACTGCTTTAATAAAAAGCATGAAAAAAGTGGGAGTGGCTTTATTGCATCAGATAAATGTCACTTTGTTCACAGCTAATTTTTTGTTCCAATTGGGGTTTGTGATCTCTTACCCAGAAAAAGCCCTGCTCCAGAGTAGGGTAGCTGTGTAACATAAATTACCATGGCAATGAAACTCGATCAAAACCAACCCCTTTTTTGAGCCCGAAAAAAAAAAATCAGAGTTTGCTAAAGCTAAATATTATGGTGGCCGTGAGGTGACATGTATGGTTCACTCAGTTTTGTCGTGGCTTCGACATAACTCGTGGGAATGTGATAATATGTCGTGGCTATGAGATATAAATTTGAGGGAAATCATATTAACTAGTGGGAACGTGATATTGTGGCGTGGCCACAAGATCATTTTGTCAATGGTAACGAAATCCTTATGTTGTGGCCTCGAGATGTTATGTTGAGGGAACGACATCCATTTCTCGTGACCATGCGTTTAATGCATAAACAAACTTGTGTGATGGTAAATTCTCGATTTGCCAATAAAGCTTTGATTTTGTGAATGCAGTTTAAATTGAAAATATATATTTAATTCTATTTTGGCTACATAATAGACCATAATTATAAATACTATAGTGTTTTGTTGGGGAATTATTATTCACATAGTTTCACTTATAAATGAAAAACCAACACACTCATTTATCATCACACATGGGCATAAATAAAATCATAAAGTCAAAACTTTATTAGTATAATTTTCCGTAATTTGTTTAAAAAATATATGGTAGGCTAGAAATGCTAGCGTAAAACATTAACTATGCAAAGAGATACACAAATTGAAAGGGGAAATAAGCATCTATAACAATAAATATAAAAATATAGCCCTAATGGGCCCTGTTTTAACTATCTAAATGCAAAGTGTAAAGCACACGGCGCAGGTGCACTCAGGGCATGTCCAATTCCACTTTTGCTATTTTAACGATGGATAAACGGTTGGCGTGCCCAGGCGAATGGTCTAAATGGGTTGTCTCTATTCTCTTGATGAGTAATGGGTGTTTTTTGGGCGTACCATGCAATAAACCAATCAGAGTCTCATCTTCCATTCCCTTTAAGAGCCAGTTGCGCTCATGACGGATTTGCTATTTACACGGCTGAATTTAGCAAGCGCAAAGACAGAAATCCGAAATGAAAACAGAGCTGCTCGTGTGCAAGCAAATACTGTATTTTACAGACTATAAGTCGCACTTTTTTTCATAGTTTGGCTGGTCCTGCTACTTATAGTCAGGTGTCACTTATTTATCAAAATTAATTTGAAATGAACCAAGAGAAATGAACCAAGAGAAAACATTACCGTCTACAGCCGCAAGAGGGCGCCTCAGTGCTCCCGTAGCCTTTCCCTGAAAACATAGAGCGCCCTATCGTGGCTGTAGAAGGTAATGTTTTCTCTTGGTTCTTGGCTGTAAATATATTGCGACTTATAGTCCAGTGAGACTTACACTCTTTGAGTAACAAAGAAATAACATTGCGCCAGACTTCAGACCAGGTTTGAGCTGGTCTATGGCGCAGTCTATTTTCAGCTCCTTAAAATAGCATTGCGCCTTGAATGCGCATGAAAACACCTCTTTTTTAGACCGGCACGCCCATGGGCTCAAAAATGAGCGCAAATGGATTTGCTAATTAAACGACGTGACACTGGATGGGAAAATGTCATAGCAACCTGGGATTACGGGAAATGGATGTTGTTCCCTCAACATAACATCTCAAGACCACAAAATAAGGATTTCGTAACCTCGACAAAATGATCTTGTGGACATGACATATATCACGTTCCCACAAGTTAATATGATGTTACCTAAAATTAATATGTTACGGCCACAACATATTATCATGTTCCCACAAGTTATTATGTCATGTCCATGACAAAACTAAGCGAACTGAACATGTCACCTTACAGGCACCATAAAATGCAAACTTCCCTGTGTAAAAACCAAAACCAGCTTCATGCAACAGGCCTCAGCTGTCAGTTTTGATGTGCATAAATCATCGGCCGTTATATATCTTGCACCCCTAACATAAATGTATATAGCTACAGCTACTTGAGAATGGATTATGGTAAATAGGACAGGACATTTCTAGAACATAGCTTTGACTTTGAGATATAGGACATTTTTTCCCAGTGTTTTTATTTTATTCCACCACATTAGCCTTACACTTACATGCACATTTTTATATATTTATTTTGGATTTTTAAGTCAAATGCTTTTTATCGTTCATATTAAAAAGACATTGTAGTATTTGAAATATTTAATCTAAAAGAATTTTGCATTGTGAGTTATTGACTAGCGTGCCAAGCGTAAGAAAATATGCAGCTTAAGTATTTGAGTCTTTTTTTTTAGAATAGTCAGATTGGAATGCCTGCTGGGAACCTAATTATTCTTGGGTATTGGTAAGAATTATATTCCACCATATTTCTGATCTTCTTTCACAAATGTGTTTTGATTGAAACCTTAAGTCTTGTGGGTAAACACAAGACAAAGTAGGTATGGATGTGTTGTGGAGGCAGTCAGATGGTGTGACCTCAAAATATGAAGGAAGTGCAAAATGTGTAACTTTGGCAGCATGGATTCAACAAATTCTCTCTTTGAATGAGGTGTGAAATTGTAAGGGTTAAAACATACTATATTTTTATATTTTAATGACCACTTATTGTCATATCAACTCATAATCACGCCATAGCCATATGGGTTAGGAAAAACATTAGAATAAGTAAACTGAGAAAGAAATTAAAAATACAATTTTATTCTGAGTGAACTATTCATTTATCAAGATTTCTGTTTAGTACTTGAGTTGTGTAGTATTAGTGTAGGAAAATTCTTAACAGGAGTGCTAAAATCTTTTCCCCTATCTTTTACAGAGAATGCGATGTCAATAAGATAAACTATATGTATGCCCAGTATGTCAAGAACACTATGGAGACACTGAACATTGCAGATGTCACCAAAGACCAGCAATTTCCATGGACAGTAAGTACTCAGGGGAAAGCTGGACAGTAAAGTCAATTGGCATAGGGTCATCCCGCTCTGGGATCCCGATGTTTCTGGGATTTCACAGAGCTCTTAATCATTAAGACATTCACCTCCCCCATTTTGAATCATGAACTGCACCTTTTCCCAAAGCTGCTTTAAACTGAATTTATTTGACCATCTCTTCATTGCATTTCTTTTTTTCTTTTATTTCTTTTTAAAAGAGTGAAAATCTACAATCCTCAAACAGTCAAATTAAAAGTCTACTGTGCACGCCAATAAGGAATGGGAAAAAAGACAAAGTGATAGGTATGTGTGTTTTCTTTATTTCATTTCCACAATATGAGCTGAACAATTTTTTTTGTCTTTTTGTGTAGAGGTATGATACTATAGTTGGTACATTTAAGATTTATACCTGACAGAAAAACAACAACAACAACAAAATAAATTAATTAATTAATTAATTAATTTAAAAATCTTACATAAAAGAGATCCAAACCATTTCTAGGGATCAGAACAAACCCTGTAACAAACACCCAAAACACCACACAGATTTTATTAAAAATGCATACAATATATTTTAGATAGCATAAATGTGATAATAGTACATTTCAAAACAAAAAGTCCATCTCCTATTTTATAATTTCTCATGCATTTTTAATTGACATCAAGTTGCTAAACAATGGTGGTGTTCAAATTCAAGTGCACAGATCAGTATAAGTCCTATAATGAAAGTCTGAATTGATTAGAATAATTTAGGTGGTCATTTTCAGGGTTTGAAGGGTTAATATTTTCTATTGTATGCTCCCTGAGTCATTCATGTTAAAAATAAATCCAAGGCTTTCTGTTTTTTAATCGATTACTTTATCATTTTTATCAGCCTCTACACCAAACAATAGTAAATAGAAATAACAGTGAATACAAATTAAAGGTATAATTCACCCAAAAATGAAAATTTTATGTTTATTTGCTTAACCACAGGACTTCCAAGATGTAGGTGACTTTGTTTCTTCAGTAGAACACAAACAAAATAATTTAACTCAAACCGTTGAAGTCTGTCAGTCATATAATGGAAGTGAATAGGAATCACGGCTTTGAGAGTAAAAAAAACAACAAAACAAAACAATTAAACCCATTGGCTCTTGACGATACATTAATGTGTAAAGACACAAAAACGATCGGTCTGTGCAAGAAACTGAACAGTATTTATATAGTTATTTACCTTTGATTCACCACAAATTCTGACATGTCCTGAGTGTATTCATGTCGTCTTTTTGAGTCTTTTTACTTCCGTTATATGACTGACAGACTGCAACGGTTTGAGTTAAAGATCTTTGTTTGTGTTCTACTGAAGAAACAAAGTCATCTACATCTTGGATGCTCTGGGGGTAAGCAGATAAACATCACATTTTAATTTTTGCATGAACTATCCCTTTAAGTTGAGACTAAGCTGATAGACCAAGTTGATAAACCATGTAATGATCTCAAATCTGTTCACCCTCATTTTTTTCTAAACCCATATTAATGTATTGATTTCTTTCATGGAACATGAGAAGTGAATTTATAATGAAGCTCCTGGACACTTTTTTTCATATAATAAAAGTAAATGGGGTCACACATTATTTTAAGGTTTAATTCTGACTATTAAAAAAACATTGTCTACAACCTTTGCCTCAATAAACTCTTCATTTGCTAATTATTAATAGGAAAGTATTTCAGTTTAACAATTTGCGTAGGATTAGGGATGTAGCATATGGTCATGCAGAATATGTTCTTTATAAGTATTAATAAACTGTCAATATGTTAATAATATGCATGCTAATAAGCAACTAGTTAATTGTGAGAATTGGTCCCTATACTAAAGTGTTACCATAAATGGAAAATAGATTGAAAAGTACAGTTGAAACTTTTTGGATACAATATATACATAATTAAATGATCCCTGTTCTACTTTAATAATGTGTATACAAAAATGTTAACGCTCTTGTGGTCTTTTTTTTTTGACCTCTAAATGCAGGTGTCTGCCAGTTGGTCAATAAGATGGATGAAGCTTCAGGCCAGGTAAAAGCCTTTAATAGGAATGATGAGCAGTTTCTAGAGGCCTTTGCTATATTTTGCGGACTGGGAATCCAGAACACACAGATGTACGAAGCAGTGGAAAGAGCAATGGCTAAGCAAGAGGTCACACTTGAGGTCAGTGTGATTTCATACATTTACTAATTTAAAAAATGCTATAGCAAAATAAATTATGGCAGCTAACATCAACGTACGTAGTCAAATCTATTTTTTAGCATTTTATTTTTCCCCTTTAAATAAATGCTCTTTTTGGACTGAGGAAGATATTTTGCGTTTTACTTTTTGTAGTATTTTAAACTCATATTTTAAAAGATTTTAAACCCCTTTAATCTGCTGCTACAGATAGGCTTCCCACTCGTCTATTTTATTTTATCCCACCCTTCTGGAGCTGTCACAGTCAGAAGCGCTGGTGGAATGCTGTCCCCTGCAGCTGACACAATGCCTGCACTTCACATTGTCATAATCCTCACTTTACATTCTCCATCACCCAGCACTATTATATATATAAGACTTTAAACAGTGTGTACCATTGTCAGCTGATCTCATTTGAGTATGTTTTATTCTGCATTCAGTATGATCTTAGAACAGAAACTTCACAAACCCATTAATTTAATGTGGGCTGTGTGTGAATATTATGCAGGTCCTCTCTTATCATGCCTCAGCTGCAGAGGAAGAGACGCGGGCGCTCCAGGTAACTGCGGTAAATTGCAATTTCTCATCATTTCATATCGAAATAGACCATCATCATCTTGAATGTGTCATTCAAACCACAATGTTGGAATATCAATTTATGAAAAAGATATTTCAAATCTGATTGGATGAGCCATAGGTTATTATAGGTATTTGGAAAGTGCAAAATGCTGAGAAGTATCTTAAAATTAGCAACCCTACTAAGTTAACTACATTTTCATTAGCACAAATTGACAAACATCTTACTGCCCAGCAACGCGGAGAATCAACATTTATTTCATATGTTGGAAAGTTAAATTCATTTAAGATAACATACGAGCACATAACAGAGTAACATATGTGTATCTTGTAGCCTGGAAAGCTGTATTTTTAAAGTAGTTTGCCAAACTCCCAAACTCAGTTGTGTTTTGTATTGTATCATATCATATCACTTTTAAAAACACTTTGTGTTGTTGACGAAAACCTCAAATCCATGCTAAAATTGCTGTCTTTCATAGCTTATTGCTTCAGTTGAGTCTTATGCTTCATAGCGTTCGTAAAGAAAACAGAAATTTTCTATCTTCAGATAGCCTCTGGGATTTTCCCAGAGAGAGCAGGTTGCTTGGATACAGCACTTTCAGCTGTCGATATGGAAAGCCTGCTCTGATTAGGCCTGTGAGAGTAATCAGGCAATTAAGACATGGACAGAGGCAGAATTTCTGCTACAATTGAGAGTAATTTGTTTGCTAATTACACCAATTACTCTTATGAAAGCTAAGGTCAGCATGCAGATTTACCATTGTTTGCATAATTCACAAGGCATGTATAAACACCTGAACATATGCTTAATTTTGTGTATGATGGAATAGGACATTAACCAATAATACCTGAATTGTAGTTAATAATAAACAGATGTAAAAATTATGTTATCTCTGCAGGTGATTGTGGTTTCTTTTTCTATACTTAAGTAGATAAAAACAACAGGAGAGAGGAAGAGAGTCATTATTTACGTGCCTTGCATTATCTGTTGAACCATTTTCAGCAAGAGAAGACAAATCAAGTGCAGCATGAGTGCTCTTCCTGTGCACTGCAAACTATGCTGATCGCAGCTCATTGATTATTTATGCCTGACAGTCAGTGATATCTTTCCTTTTAGTTTGGTTGTCTGTTGAGTGAGTGAAGTAGTGTGATTGTTCAGATGTGTGTGTGTGTATGTTTACAGATTAAGACAGCAACTGATTGTTTGTGAAAAAAAAAGAATAATCATTTTTGAGTTTCAAGGTGTAATGTAAATATCTGCCTGTACTAACTTCACAGGCGGCTACGATTCCCTCTGCTCAATCTCTCAGACTGCTGGACTTCAGCTTCAGTGATTTTGACCTGACAGATGCTGAGACGACCCAAGCAACCATCCGTATGTTTGTGGACCTTAAGCTTGTGCAGAATTTTCAGATGAAGTACAAGGTATCTGCTTAGACTTTGTTTATTAGTAGTAGTGTTATACATTATTTCTTATTCTTGGGGTTCAGTGTTTGTACAGACCCATAAGCCTCATTACAACACTAAAGCTCTTAACTCGTCTCAAGTTTGTCTTGAATAATACCTCCAAGTCATGTTTTAATGTGGGGAGGTATTTCTTGGACTAATTTCACTGGATGAAAAACAGATGGATAGACTTATGCTGAATATGAACAGCCATATAGGGATCCAAATATCAAAAAGACTTGGGCGTTGGGGATGAGCTTATTTGACCTGGGTCAAGTAGAACCCACCTAGCAAGCACCCATTACACTCTAAAGAACTGCATTATGGACTAAATAACCTCTCTGAACACCGTAACCACTTCAGAGCAACTTGGCAACCACTGACAAAAGCGTTATGTCATGGTGCATTTCTACAAAAAATAAAAAACAAAACCCCTGTGAACTCATTGCATTAGTTTTACCATTGCATTGTGTTTTAGTTTATAAACCTTTGCCAGATTTACTGTAACAAAATCACTCAGACACTGCTAGTAAATTTCACAAATTATTACAAAGAAACTAAGCAAGTAACACATTGAACTAAAAACTTTTTGAAGTGTAAAGACTGAAACACTATTTCCTTGTAAAAATTGTAATCTTGTAATCTTTGCTCTATTTTCAACTTCAGTTTTTTATATGTAATAACTGTGTTTTTGAACACCTAACCCCACAACTCGTGCCTAACAATTCCCCTCTAAAATCACTGCAATCCACTGATTAAGCCATGATGCCTAAGCAACCACATAAGAGTGCTAAAATCAGGAAACCTTAGCAATCACAATACATAGCCACCATTCTCTGGCAACTACCCACAACACCTGAGGGATAATCCACCCAGAAATTAAAATCTTTTACTCGTAATCTTTCTTTCTTTTGTGGAATGTAAAAGACAATATTTTGAAGAACTAAATAGTTTTGGTTTCCACTGACTTATATTGTATGGACAAAAAAATAAAACCTGAGTCAATGGGAACCGAAACTGTTTGGTTACCAATATTCTTTCAAATATATTTTGTATGTGTTCCACAGAAGACATGATGGTGAGTAAATGATGGCAGAATTTTTGGGTGGAATAGCCCTTAAACATATGTAAATATAAAATATATATATATATATATATATATATATATATATATATATATATATATATATATATATGTATATATTTATTTTCTTTCTCTATTATAATAGTATATCTGAAGCCAAAAGTTGAGCAAAAGCAATCTTTTTGCTCAACTATAAATAAATGTTGCAAATAACTCTGTGGAATCCATTCAATAAACCCTCACAAAGAAGAAAATGAAGAACAGTCCTCTTTCTCATGCAGTTTGAACTGTAATTACCAGATCAGGTTCAGCTGTCTATTAAAGCAAAACATCAGGCTTCACTGTGTGTTTGACCGGCTGCAACAAGCTCCTTTTATGGCCTTCAGTTTTAGGCAAGTCATCTTCCTGGCAGGACATGAAGTCTCCTTTTTTTATTGGTTTTCTGGGTGTGACTTACCCCTGACTGAGTGAATGAAAGCAGGTCTACTAGAGGCCACCACAGTGCAGACTGATCAATCACAGGCTACTCTGATAATATAGATATCATATGTCAACAGAACAAAGCACACAGGCATACATTCCACCAGACTGACATTTTATTGGAGAAATTAATCATGTTACCTGTGTGAAGTTTACTTAGTTTATCAGGACTGTGTAAAGAATTTGTGTCTTAAAAGTATCTAGTCTAATCAAACTTTTAAAGTTTAAACGTACACCGGTTCACATGTTTTAAACCTAAATAAATGAAATGCACTTTTGGCATGAATGTCAGTGCCACTGTGTCACTAGTTGTCAGTGGCCTAGAATGATCTGTTTTGTTGATATTACATGATCTCCTAAATTTATCTTGGTAACCCTCATATTTTTGGATGCTTTTGATTCCAGGGTAAATTAATCTTAGTTTTTAAATACCTTTGTGTATAGGATACTTTTAGAAATAAGAAATAAAAGCCCTCTGATGGACTAGCCATCTGTGTCCCTCTCCTGTGGCCAGAGACGCTGGGATAGGCGAGAATGGACGGCTGGATGAAAATAATCATAACATAATTATCAAAAAGCATTGACTCTGGCAAGAATCATTTTTCCATGATGATGTCCAACAACAAATATATCAACAAAATAAAACAAAAATGAAATAATGGAATGTAAAATAAATAAATAAATAAATAAATAAAATACTTAAAAATGTACTTAATAAAATATTGGGATTCAAGTGAACATGAAATAACAACCTATGTTACTTTATTATTCACAACCCATTTCAATGTGGATAGATATCTAAAAAAAAAAAAAAAAAAAAAAATGTTGGCATTACATACCAGATTGAAACAACGCTTAAAAGTGAGTTTGGTAAAAAGAGGTAAATAACAATTTAGATATAGTTTAAAATTAACCCTTTGCCCATGTGACCTTACCTTTTGTTGAATGATTAAAGATTGAATAGTACATCAGACTAGGAATTTGAATTTAAAAAGTAAATTGGGCTAATTCTGATATCTTCATGACTTTAGATACATCTCAGTCTAAATCCCACCTTAACATCCTGTTTTATTCAGAGCGATTCAGTTTAATTCAATAATAATAGATGAGTAATTACCTTTCCATTTTTAAGGACCAGAAAAGATTCCACAAATTCTACAGCATTGTTATTTTAGTAGTAGTGTAATTTATTGTCCTCGAAAGGAAATTTGTTGTGGACTACATGTTGCTGCATATACATACAAGAAATAAAATAATTAAAAAGTTAAATTAAGACTTACAAATTTAAAATAAATAAGATAAGCTGTTATTCTGCATTCGTACAGATACAGGCGCAAAATAATTCTTATACCTATTAAATTTATACATAGGGACTCTATATCTTCTACTGGAGGGGAGCATTTCATACTGTGAATGCAAGAAGTGAGTTTGGTCCCCCATGATTTTCTGTATCTGATTCAGAATGCAATTCTCATATAAATGTTAAAGATTCAAATAATCTTCATGTCCAACAGTTTTTTGCGCTGTCAACACCAGGTGTGCTTATTTAGATTTAAGCTGTATAGTTAGGTTTCCAAACCATACTGAGACACCATACCTAACTATGCTTTCTAAAAAAGCTTTGTAAAACAACATCATGATTTTCTTATTAAATCCATAAAAACGTAATCTACATAAGAAGTACAGTTTCGGTCAAGAATGACCACTTGGCAATGGTCACCTATACATTTTGGATCAAATATAATATCCTCCATTTTCTTTATATTTAATATTAAATCATTTTTTTATCACACCAGTCGACAAACTGGCTTATTTCGGACTGGTAGATGTTTCCTATATTATCATCTCCATAAACAAGACTTACGATGGCTGTGTGTCGTAGTTTTTTTGAATGCTTACTTGAACATTCATTTGTAAAAAGTGTAAAAATAATTGGTCAACTGACACAGCCTTGTGGAACACCTGTGCTAATATTCTTTAGTTGTGAAAGACAATTGTTTACTTTTACACACTGAGTTCTATCAGTTAAAAAAATATGTACCACTTTATGATAGCTGGGTTTACAATGAACTGCTCCATCTTTGAGATTAACAAGGGCGGTTGAATTAAGTGATACATTGATCATAATTAATTAATTTAACAGGACTCAAAATTAAATCACACAGAAATAAATGGATTTGTATTTTATTCATTTTAAACACTTGTAAAAATAGCCTGCTTATTCAGTCGAGTCCGTTTCTGTTTATTTGTAGCCACAGTAACCTATACGTCACATTAAGAATGAATGATAATCTTTCTATTTTTCTAAAAGCTCCCGAACAAAAAAAAAAATATTATTATATTTTTATGATCTAAACTTATGATGTTTTTGAGCTAAACTCTCGAAACAAGACTTATGACAGATAATATAAGTTACTAAATTAATACATGATTGTGATAGAGATTATTGTGATTATAATCCACATCGGATCAAATTATTACAAACACACGCTGCCGACTGAAAGTGAGTTTGTTAATGTTTATCGTGCATAGTCTTTTACATCGTTTTTAAATATTACTGCCTTGTATGGTGATCATAATCCACATCAGATCAAGTTATTTTAAACACTCGCTGCTGACTAAGAGTGAGTTTTGATATCAACTTATTTTAAAAAGTAATGTTAAAGCTTTTATTTTTCTGAAATGATCTGCAGCGCTGAGCTCTCCAGATGCGGAGAAACTCTGCCTTTGTTCATAACCACTCCTCTACCCCAGCTGGCCCGCTTTGGCCCAAAGTTTTCGTCGGGCCAAAAAACCCCGGCCGTTGGCCCCGGGGAAGCCACAAAGAGGCACGATCAAGCCCTGGAAGTGACAGTGGAAACGTGACTGGCCCTGGCACGTACTAGCACGCCCGGTTTAAGTTTGACAGTGGAAACACGGCTATTGACAGACATACTTAGCCTAACATTCTTTTGATCACCCCCACTAAGACTGCAGTCAGACCTTTTCCATTAAGGGACAATATTTGCCCCCTTAATTTGATTTACAGGTGCGTTTTTACTGTTATAAAGTAAAAGTTTTTCGAGTCTTATTAATTGTATGTCATGTTTTATGTCATATTCTTGACATTCCTTTAAGTGTATTATTAATATAATAAAGTTATAAATGATGGCGAAACTAAGTGATAAATGTAGATTTAAAAATCGATCGTCTGTAGGTGGCGGCAAGTCACTGTCTAATGAGCAAGCTGAAGCATTAATTCCTTCATTCAGTAATGAAGCAAATATTTGTAGTTATGAAAGGTGTATTAATCAGTACTGACTCTCTGAATCATTCAAAGCTGCAGATTCGTTCACTAACGAAACACAGCTGTTGCTTGGAGACCAACACCAGTTCTGTTGTGGCTTTCATTGGAACTATTATTTTGTTATCAAATATAACAAACAATATTGACAATATTATGTTTAAAATGTAGGCTACATTTAAAATGTAAAATGGACACTTAATATTGCCTTTTTTGTTATATAAAATCATTGCAACATATGCAGTCTTGGATATTCAGGGAAAATTGTATTCTCGTAGGTTCCAGAGCGAAATTAGAGCGTAACAGTGTTCGCTTTATAAAATTTCTAATCATCTTTTATACTTTATAATCATGCACTACTGTAAGTGTGTTTTATGTTTCAGAAATGTGATAGTGCCGCCACCTCATGTGCACATATTCATTGCAATCAGTGCGGCCTGTTCAGATTACATTTTTTGTAATACAGATTACATTTTACACAGTCAATTTAAATAATTTGTATCATAGCCTGTGCCATAGAGCGTGAGCCCCAGGAAGGCACATTTTTGTTCATTATTTTTTTTCCTGTCGATATTGGATCATACAAAGTCCAGTTCATTTGATAAATAATGGTTTAGCTTCAAATACATTGCAAATATGGAAACATTTGGATTTGTGCTAATCGAGAGTGGAATGTGAGCCAATATTTTCAGTTTCACTTTAAATTAGATTTAGGCTTATTTATAGCTATTCTAGACTTGTCTGCTTTTCTGTGAATAATAGGTTATATTTTATTAATAAACTGTTAACCATATTTAGTTTTTTCTCGTATTCCGTCTTTGTCCATTAGCATCCTTTTATCATTTTCTGTAGACTGACGCTTTTCTATGGTGGAGAAACATTGCATTATGGCTATCTGCTTTATTAATAGTAATGCTGTTAATAAAGCAGATAGCCATAATGCAATGTTATTAATAGTAATGCTATTAATAAGGTTATTAATATTGCAATTAATATTGCCTAATAGTGTTTATTAGGCCTAATACTGAATTGTGCCACCAATGGCACTGTTATAGTACATTAAGCCATATTAAGTGTTTTAGAATGTCCCAAATCCGTGCCTTAAACTATAAGCAAAGCTGACTGTATTAATTAAAATAAAACTCCATGAATTGCTCCATTGTGCACGTACAAGCTGTATGAACCTCTAATTTACAAGCTGCACAGTAAACAAGAAATGTTTGTCCGAACTCAAACGGTTTTGCAAGAGAACACAAAGTTTTTTGGAAGGGAATGCAAAATATATTTGCAAGAGAACACAAATGTTGTGTGAGGGAACACAAATATCTTTGCGAGAGAAAATGTTTTTTTTTTATTTACCTTGCACCCTAATTTTCTTTTTTCTTTTTTTTCACAACCATGTTCCTTTATGGGCTCCGTAAATTTCTGGATTTTAGATTAATTAATAATATATATTTTTTTATTTAATCCTGAAGCACTAAATTTTATACAGGCTAATCTTTATACCTATAAAAATAACTATTATCCTTGTTTCAGAGTCTGTGTCAGTGGATCTTAAGCGTAAAGAAGAACTACAGGAAGAATGTGGTCTACCACAACTGGCGACATGCCTTCAACACTTCCCAGTGCATGTTTGCTGTGCTGAAGTCTGGGCGGTTTCAGGTCAGTGACTCTGATAACAAACACAGCACAGGCAAGGGTCACATCAGCATTGTGGCATCTGGCATACAAACTGATTTCAGTCTAGCATAGTATAAATCAGTAACCATACTAAATCCTATTAACACATAGCGTGTTTGTCATGTAACTAAACAGTAACTAGGATATAAGCTTACTTATCTTTATATTAAGGTGTACAATTCTGGATCAAAGGCTCCTAGCACAAGTAGTAATGATTAAAAACAATTATTAAAAAGATTATTGTACAGCATTTTATGTGTTATTCTTTTTATTTTGTAGTAATTGCTCTTTTGAAAATGTCAAAAAACTTTTGGCAGTTTATAGTTATAAGCAAAAATGCAACTAGCAGAACAGTTTTATTATGCGTTCCACTATAA
Organism: Carassius auratus; assembly: GCF_003368295.1. Lineage (NCBI taxonomy): Eukaryota > Metazoa > Chordata > Actinopteri > Cypriniformes > Cyprinidae > Carassius > Carassius auratus. The sequence continues at coordinate 25,540,119 of NC_039249.1, read as the reverse complement.
ATGTCTTCTGTTGTTTACAGTGGTCGTTAATCATTTGCATTTATATACTTGTTTTAGACTGATGGAAAAGGCATGCTTTCTTTGAAATAGTAAAAGTCTATCAGGAACAGTCTGTTGAGTTTTTAACTAGTTAAGTCTTGTTTTGACATGCCAGCTAAAATCTAATTGGATTTATTTTGCCTGTTTAACGTAAAGTAATAACAGTTATTCAGATTTACATATGACTGTGTTTGTTTTATCATGGCTATATTTTGCAGTGCTTTTCATTGCATTAACCAATCACATAGAAGAATGATAATTTTGTAAAGCAGTGTTTTCACTTTACAGAGTAATCTGAGCGATCTGGAGGTTTTAGCTTTAATGATTGCAACACTGAGCCATGATTTGGACCACAGAGGTGTCAACAACTCCTACATCAAAAGGTTTGTATTGACTTTAGGTTGGTGTATCAGCTTGTGTTAGCAACATGATGGATGTAAAAATGAGAATGATGCAGCATATTTGACTGCTTTCACAGAAGTGACCATCCCTTGGCCCAGCTGTACTGCCACTCCACAATGGAGCACCATCATTTTGACCAGTGTCTTATGATACTCAACAGTCCAGTGAGTATATGAGAGTTTTAAACATCTCATTAATCTAATTGAGAGTAATTCACTCCTGCACTGTAAATCCAGAGAAGCTTTTAAAAGTAATGTCTTATTTAACAGGTAATAACAATCTGTATCTTAGGAAACAATTAGCTGTTCAAATCGCATTTACACAGGGAGTAATTACTCTCATTCACATACAGCAAACTGAATAAGAAAGCCTGGGACCATGATTTTCTCATTGTCAAGGGGCTTGATGTTGTTATTTCAACATGCTGACCTTATCCCATGGTTGCCTGGCTTTGCCTGAAATATACTGTAGCATTTGTTGAAATAAAGCTTCTCTATTAGCCCATACTTAAGGTTGGTCATTTAAACAATCTTTTAATATATATATATATATATATATATATATATATATATATATATATAAATGGCATATAACATATACACGGTAAGATATGCTACCTCAAATTATGAATCTTTTTGATGGGATGTGCAGTTACTTGTACACGGTCAAATGATGACGTGTGAAGATATTTGAAGGAGGTACTTGGGAATTCTAAAAATGTCTTCACACTAATAAAATTTTATATTAAAATTGGAAGGATCTTTCGGTAACCCCAAATATTTCATTACTGCACCCCGCCCCCTTTATTTTAAGTGTATACTGTCTGAATATTTAAAGAACACAATTTAAAAATCACACATAGTCGGTTTAGTTATAACAAAATTGTGTTATATATTTTACCAGCTTTTTTTTATAAATAAGAAACCCCTCATTTTACATAAATACCCTCAAATAAATAACCATGTAAGGTTTTCATTATAACTGCATTCATCCGCTTCCATATATCTTGACATAATAATATAGACAAAAGGTTGTTTTCTTTCATTCCTACTGTCTCTCTCTCTCAGGGTAATCAGATTCTGAGCGGTCTGTCTCTGGATGAGTACAAGGCAACATTGAAGATGATTGAGAAGGCTATTTTGGCCACTGACCTGGCTCTCTACATGAAGTAGGTACCAGATGTCATATACAGCGGAGTCAAAGTTGCTTTTAGAAACCTACAAAATGTATTTATACATTTGTACTTGTATTTAGCTATTTAATGAGCTATATACAGTAGCTAATTAATTTCTATCGGTTTCTTGTTATTTGTTCATAATGTTGTCTTTGTTTTTACAGGAAAAGAACAGAATTCTTTGAGCTGGCTAAGAACAGTCAGTTTGTATGGGAAGACGATTATCACAGAGATCTGCTAAAGTGAGTGTCAAACATTCAGGAAAGAGGAATGTGTTTATGTTTGAGTCAGTTGTATATATTTCTTTATGATGTTTTTTGTCTTCTGTAGGTCGATGCTGATGACAGCATGTGATATCTCTGCTATTACAAAACCCTGGCCAGTACAGAAGAAGGTAAACATGCAAGGATAAATATGATTACATTTACAGTAAAAGCCCACTTTCAAAGCTCACACATATAAAATCAGCACAGAAGCACAAGGACTTGCAATTGCTTGCGAAATGTTTATCCATAATATAAGCGTTATTGTGTTCAGTGAATAGTGATTTGTAGAAACTTTTGTTTGCCGATTTGCAGAGTGTGGAGGTGTTGCTGCAGTCCTACTCAGTTTAACCTAAATTACCATAGTTTGGACCTTCACACTCTCATAAAACATAACAAAGAACATGTTGCGTTAACAATTATGCAAACTCATGACCTATAGACAGACATATTATTTACTGTATGGAAAACAGGCTATAGTAAATAAAAATGAAGTACCTTGTTACTATGAATCTTTTCAGAAATAAGATATTGATATGCACATATTCACATACTACAGTTAAAACATACAGCACATATTGAGCATTCACACTATTACATTTTAAATTCAGCCAGATATCCATAGCAAAACTTCCCGGTATCATATACAGGTGCATCTCAATAAATTAGACTGTTGTGGAAAAGTTCATTTATTTCAGTAATTCAACTCAAATTGTGAAACTTGTGTATTAAATAAATTCAATGCATTCTTTTAATTGAATGCTCACATTTTAATTTTGACCATTTCACACGTGAGTTTAAAATATTCTAGCTGAAAACCAGGCGTGAGTTTTTTTGTTTTTTTTTTAGATCGCCTTATTGTTTCCATGGTGACGCATCATGCTTGTCATGTGACACAACACAGCCACAATAGATTTGTGTGACACATGGATCGCTTTAATTTAGTTTTTCCTGCTTTATTAAAAATTTTCCCAAAACATTCTCACAATATTATGAAATATCTGATATTCTGATTCTGAAATGTGCGCAAGTAAACATATTTGGTAGTTTAAACACTTTTATATCGACTGTGTTAGTTGATCTATACCAGATGATAGGCGCCGCCATGTTAGTTTGTGCTGAATCCGAGCTCTGGGATTTACAACATTTAAATTCATCCTCTCCTCCCGCGGTAAACTGGGAGAAGAGCAGAGTAAATTTCAGTTACCTACACAATCTGTATATGATATCAATTAAAACATGTTGTCAGATTATATTTGTAAGAATCATTATTGCCATTTCCAAAGACATCAGCGTATATTTTACAAACTGTAAATGTAAGTTTTTGCTAGTACGCATGTGAAACTTTAAATGAGCATTAAATGGTTGAAAATACTGAATATGTGTGATAATATGACAAGCACTCAGCGTGTCCGAATCAGGTTCTGCGCCAGTCAAAGCGCGAAAGCAGATTTAAATTTAGCAGTTGATGACGTGATGCACTGAAAGTTCTAATCACACCGGTGTGATCGTACACTTCAGGGACCAGCCAAGACTGATCACACCGCTGTGTGTAATCCTTTAGTGTAATCCTGTGTGTAATCCGCTGCTGATCAAAAGGGTTAACAAAAACCCACCAATTTACTGTCTCAACAAATTAGAATATGGTGATATGCCAATCGACTCAAAACATCTGCAAAGGTTTCCTGAACCTTCAAAATGGTCTCTGACTTTGGTTCACTAGGCTACACAATCATGGGGAAGACTGCTGATCTGACAATTGTCCAGAAGACAATCATTGACACTTTTCACAGGGAGGGTAAGCCACAAACATTCATTGCCAAAGTAGCTGGCTGTTCACAGAGTGCTTTATCCAAGCATTTTAACAGAAAGTTGAGTGGAAGGAAAGAGTGTGGAAGAAAAAGATGCAAAAGCAACCGAGAGAACCGCAGCCTTATGAGGATTGTCAAGCAAAATCTATTCAAGAATTTGAGTGAACTTCACAAGGAATGGACTGAGCCTGGGGTCAAGGCATACAGACGTGCCAAGGAATTTGTCTACAGTTGTCGTATTCCTATTGTTAGGTCACTCCTGAACCACAGAAAATGTCAGAGGTGTCTTTCCTGGGCTAAGGAGAAGAAGAACTGGACTGTTGCCCAGTGGTCCAGTCATCTTTTCAGACGTTTTGTATTTAAAGCTGCAGTAGGTAACTTTTGTAAAAATATATTTTTTACATATTTGTTAAACCTGTCATTATGTCATGGCAGTAGAATATGAGACCGATAATCTGTGAAAAAATCAAGCTCCTCTGGCTCCTCCCAGTGGTCCTATTGCCTTTTGCAGTTACGGTTAAGAACCAACCAATCAGAGCTGCGGTCCGTAACTTTGTTTGTTTTCAAAATGTAGAAAAATTTATATAATAAGCGAGTATACCATGAATCCATTTTCCAAACCGTGTTTTTAGCTTGTCCTGAATCACTAGGGTGCACCTATAATAAGTGTTTATATTCGGACTATTTCAGATTGCTTCCGTGGTACCGGGGCGGAGTAACCCAGTACCTTTGTGATTCTTCATTGACATAAACAGATAGAAGTAGCTCCGGCTACAATGTTCTTCCGCAAGATGCAAGCATTTCTGTTTATTAACCGCTAGAGCGGCAAAAGTTCCCTACCGCAGCTTTAATTTGGAAACCAAGGTCCTAGAGAGTCTGGAGGGAGGGTGCAGAAGATAATAGCCCAAGTTGTTTTAAGTCCAGTGTTCAGTTTCCACAGTCTGTGATGATTTTGGGTGCAATTTCATCTGCTGGTGTTGGTCCATTGTGTTTTTTGAAAACCAAAGTCACTGCACCCATTTACCAATCAGTTTTGGAGCACTTCATGCTTCCTTCTGCTGACCAGCTTTTTAAAAATGCTGATTTCATTTTCCAGCAGAACTTTGGCTGCCCACACTGCCAAAAGCACCTAAAGCAGGTTAAATGACCATGGTGTTTGTGTGCTTGACTGGTCAGCAAACTCACCAGACCTGAACCTGGAGAGAATATATGGGGTATTATGTTAAGATGAAGAAAAAAGACCAAAAAAATGCAGATGAGCTGAAGGCCACTGTAAAAGAAACCTGGGCTTCCATACCACCTCAGCAGTGCCACAAACTGATCACCTCCATGGCACAGTGAACTGAGGCAGTAATTTAAGCAAAAGGAGCCTTTACCAAGTACTGAGTACATGTACAGTAAGTGAACATACTTTCCAGAAGGCCAACAATTCACTAAAAATGTTTTTATTGGTTTTATGAAGTATTCTAATTTGTTGACATTAATTGGTGGGTTTTTATTAATTGTGAGCCAAAATCATCACAATTAAAAGAACCAAAGACTTAAACTACTTCAGTCTGTGTGCATTGAATTTATTTAATACACAAGTTTCACAATTTGATCTTTTCCACGACATTCTAATTTATTGAGATGCGCCTGTATAACAAATCCCTAACCCTAAATATTGCAGATGGCATTAATAAGCAAATCTGTGAGGGTGTAAAATATTGAAAATTTTGTTCAATAAAAGGAAGAACCAATTCAGTAATTTCCATTTATTTATGTTTCAACAGATAGCAGAATTGGTTGCCACAGAGTTCTTTGAACAAGGTGATAAGGAGCGGCGAGAGCTAAACATTGAACCTATTGTAAGCTCTTTACTTACTCTATGGAAAAAAAAAATGTATTATAAGTTTTAGAAGACTGGGGCACTTTAGAACCAGGTCATTAACTCTCTGGAGGATGGGATAAAATTACTAACCATGTGACTTGATTCTTCCAAGGATCTGATGAACAGGGAGAAACAGGATAAAATTCCCAGCATGCAAGTGTCTTTTATTGATGCCATTTGTACACAGTTATACGAGGTAAATAATATTTTCTTTTGTCATTTATATTTAATATCGGTGCTAATTTTAAGTATCTCAACCATCCAAAAAAACACCTTGGCTTAACCAATGGTGTGGCCCTACCGGTTTGGTGTCTGATGTGAAATGCAAATCACACAAGTTTTAATTTTAACGTACATTTAGTTTCAAGCCATACTGATTGTTTTTTTTTTTAATTATTATATCACTAACTGCTTTTTTGTGGATCATCATTGGTTGGGTGTGTGTATTATAAATACCTCAACCTGTGTGGGTGTTTTAACTCATGTACTCATCTTCATGTCATTCTAAACTTGTATTCATCTCTTATATTTTGAAATATGACTGATGAAATTTTGTCTGGAACACAACATTCTTTAAAATCTGAGTAAATGATGACAGATTTTTTTTTTGGGGGGGGGGGGGGGGTTATCTATTCGACTTCATCAGTGATAACTGTTTATTGATTGTCCTTCTGCTCTCTTGCCACGTGCTTGTGTGAACAGGCGCTGACAGGTTTCTCAGAGTACTGCTCCCCCCTGCTGGAAGGTTGTAGAACGAACAGGCAGAATTGGAAGCTGCTTGCCGAGCGAGGAGAGGAAGCTTTGCTTAATGGATGACTGTAACTTTTCTTTTGAAATGCAGACGTCCTTGGGCTATTCATATCTTTCCCCGCCCCTTTCCCAGAGACTAAAGGATTACAAGACCCTGGTTTGATGATATTCACATGACTGCTCTGGCCATTCCACGAAGCATAATGTAGAAGGTTAAAAGTGCAAGGTTGGGTTAGATGCATCAGAATAAAGTCTATTTTTAAATAGAGACTGCTGTGCTGTAAAAGACTTGATGAAGAAAAGAGGGAAAGATTGATTTACCTGTGCAACCCAGCTGATAAAAAAAAAAATAACTATGACCAAATTATCTTACTAAAAGAATGTCCCATGTTCTTTCCAAAGCATTTAAAAAAAATAATAATAATTTCAAAATGTTTGCTAGATTGTAAAAACAAAAATGACATTTAGGCCACATTAACAAACTCACAATCAAAGAGGTAAAGCATTCCAAAGACAGAAGCATACAGGTTGTATTTTTGTAACTAATTATAAAGCTGTTAAAAGTTGTAAAACTGTAGCATTGTCTAAATAATATATCTTTCTTTACTGTTCTAGACGTATTAATTTCTGTGCTAGCAGTGTAATTCCTGTGGGTGGAGTTGCTCCATGTAAACAACACTTGATTTCTGGTAACCATAAACGTGGCTGGAGTTGAGAATGAGGTATAAGACTACACAGATAAGCTTAGCTAGCAGTTCTAGCATTTTAGTTTGGTGTGTATCATGTAATGTTTACCTTGTAGTTATACATTTGAAAAGCATGAATTTGAACATTTATTGTGGTGCAGTGCCTTCCCTCATGGATTTCCTAATTTCAATCTACCTGTTTTACTCTAAGCACGATTGTTTCCTGTTTTTATAACATTTCAAAACTATTTTATTTTATAACCAACAGCATACCAGCTTGTATTGAGCCCAGAACATTCCTTATTTATTGTTGTCTTTTTTTTGTACAGCTCACTCACTGAATTACTGAAATACGCACATATACAAAATATTTATCTACATTGCTCTGCTAAAGCTGACATAAAAGGAACACATCAAACACGTGTTTCACTGTTTAACCTCATCCCATGTCACTTTGTGTTACACCATTATACTATGTTGTAGATTTTATTTTTCACCTACATTGCATATAAAGAAATCAATAGCCTGTGTTATGTGAACTTATTCATCATCTGTTACACCAATGTGTTAAATTCACAACACAAACCTGCTTGTTTTTGGAGTGTAATGGAAATAAGATGTCTTTAGAAATGTAAAGATCAAAGTGCTGTCACTGTGTGTCCATTTGGCATGTTCAAAAAGAAACCGGTTCCACACCTGACATGAAACGAAGCACCTTTTTTCCCTGTCTATTAAAAGGATTTTATAGTTTACCAGTTAACAAATTGGATGGAAAAGTGTACCTTTTTAGGTCTGGTCATTGTTTTGCCTTGTTTATTTTTGTATTTCACTTAAATATTCCTGTAGTGTACAATAATGATAATAAAAATGGCTGCAAGCAGCAATTAAAGAACCAAGCACAACAGAGAGCTAAAATAAAGAGCTGCATTTAATTACTCAGTAAAGACCTACCTTCCTGCAGACTTACTGCGTCCACACAAAACCAGACCATTCCCTATGTGAGATATATATATTTTACTCTTGTCTCAAGAAATATCTGCATCCAATTGAAACCGCTAAACCAACACAAAATGATTTAGTATATACGCAGGACCAGTATGTGGCGCTGTAATTCTGCCACAGAGATAAAATAAAAATGGAGAAGACATGGATCATGTACATAAACTTTGCATGCAGTATTCAAGTTCAGTATACAAATTAGTAACCATGCTTTAAAAGAAATGTTTGGTCTATCAGAAAACGTTGGCTACATTTTTTGCCAGCATTGTCTAAAGATGATCCGAGCAGATTTTTGTGAAAATCTGACAAAAAGTCTAGGATAAGAAGAGTAGATGAATTCGCTAAACTCAAAATAGGGAAACATTTTGACCCATAGAAATGTCCATTTTGGTATGCATTTAACTCCGTAAGGGCAGGGGAATCTTGCCTTTACACTTTATGGTTAAAAGGTTATTAGCAAAAAATATGAGTGCATTGGTTGTGCTAGAGAGTTTGAGATCGAGACTCCAAATATGTCGTGGTTAATATTGAGACCATCCACTCTCTGTGTGCCAGATTTCACAACTTTCCCGCAAGCAGTTATATGGGCTTCCATGGACTTCCAGAGTGGAGGACGAAGAAAAAAAAGAAAACTAACAGATACAGTAGGTGCTTGGGCCCAAATAGTATTTATCATAAATACAAATATTCCATGTAGAAAATATGATCATAAAATCTTATTGCGTTATAAGTTTAAAAATCGGAAAAACCTTTTTAAAAATAGTTTTATCTACAAGCATAACACATACTAATCCAATTCTCCAACTAGATTACTTGCTATAAAAGGGAAAGACTGCCCTTCGACCTCTTCTCACGCTAATGAGCCCAGCAGGTTTTTCTCTGATGTGTCTTCAACCAAGCCATCGGCAATAGAAGACTTTGATGTCCAAAGAATGACAGGTTCAAAGCAGAATGTGCCACCCTGTTTCAAATGAAACACATTTACATACTTTATTCTGCTCAAAATTTTAATAATGGAGACGCTACTCCCCTTTATTTGTGATACACACTTTTCGATGTTGGAAATTAATGCAACACTGCTTTTCAAAATAAAAAAAATTCACTAAATATAAGAGCTTACACCATGCATGTGGTTTGAGTAAATTAAGTTATCATAGGGCTTAAAAAATAATAAATAAATAAAAAAACATTACATAGCATGTATGTTTTCATTTGTAATTATCAGTGATCATTCTCCATACAGTAGTGAGAATCATCATGTAGTTATAGTTTTAGAACCAATATTGCCTTAACACCGATGCGGTACCAATAATGCAGTAGTAAAACTACTTATGCAACATATTAAAGGAAAGTCTTTTGAATTTGTGTTGAAAAACAGACCCAGATGTGTTCTTGACAGGTTCTGTGCAAGTCACATAAGGAAATGTAAACTTAGATTTTGTCACCATCTAGAGAATAGCTACTGAAAAATATCAAAGAAACATCAGTAATACAATCTTGGAAACAAGAAATTTATTTTCTGTATTAGGAAATGCATTCTTTAAAATGACAACAAATAAGAAATTACATTATAGAGATATATACACAAGGCTGCAAAGTTGAACACAACAACAAAACACACAAAAACAGAACAGAACACAAAACACAAAAAAAAGAGAAATCACATGGAATTTGTCCTCTTGTAGGCCACCATACTGTTAACCTTATGAATAGTAGTAGTAAAGGAACGCAAGCGGACCTCTTCTGATTGGTCAATTAGCTGAGGCCCGGATTCCTCCCATTGCTCAGGTACCTCAAGATCTTTGTCTGTGTAGATCAGAAGGTCGAAAGCACCTGAGTTATAAGAGACAAAAGTTATGTCACATGTAAGAGGAGGGAAATAGTCAACAACAACAAAAAAAAGTAGCGTACCCTGCAACACATCAGCTTCATAAAGTTGTTTAGTTTGCTAGAATTCAGCTTTACATGAGTACTGAGTATGGAGACCAAGCAGTTATTGCTGTTAATCTGATTTAGTGGGACACATGGGAGCACAATAATTTAGTATTGTTAAACTGTCTACTTAATTTAATGAACTGAATAGAAATGTTCTAAAGCAGTGACTAAGTTATGCTACTTAACTGGACTATACAATTTTACTCCAATAATCCATGCAAATCATTAATGTTTTTGTGGTATTGTAATTAAGTAAATATAAAAACAAACATTTAAATTCACTACTGTGATTTGCAAGATGCGGAACAAAACTTTCAATTTCAGGACTGACTCTCCCACAAAATGTGGGACTATGGAAGCATATCTATAGCTAAATTCAATTTGAAATGCGATATGCAAAATGGCAATGCAATATGTAAAATGGCAATGTTTTAAATTTACATTTTCGCCTACATATGTGCCACACTTAGTGCCTAATGAAAGTGAAAATTAATTTCATAATTGGAATTTGTGATTTTCTAAACTTGTTTTAATATGCAAATTAAAAACATTTTAAATTTGCAAAATGAAAATGTATTACCCAAATTGATTAGATATGTTTAAGATGTCCTAGCAAAAACAGTAGCAAAATAATATTTTAAATGCTGTTTTTCCTTAATGCATTTAGACTTAGGGGTAGGACACTGGGGACTGCATTTCCATGATACCGCATGATAGTTGTAGCAAAATGCAGTGAGATTTTCAGAATGCATTCTTAGCCAAATGTGCAGCAAAAGGGTAATTTAAATGTCTTTTATTTTTCTTAAATATATTGACACTTACATACATGATGTTTCAATTGCATTTTCAAATACCTTGATATAATTTCACTGTGGATTTGAAAATGCATTCCGAGCTGATCACGTCCCCTACCTGTCAATCATTAAATTAAGGCGGGGCTTGGCAAGTGGATGCACAATAGGTCAATATTCACCGTTAACCAAGCGCTTTTCAGCTGCCTGAACATGTCACAGTTCATACTCCGATGGTTTGTGAAGTCAGAAAAGTTATAAAGTTGTCTGAGGTATATTTTCACTGCAAAAACAATGCTGCAAAAATAACCACATCAAAAAAATATATTTATTTTTTTTATTTTAGGCCACAAATATCAGAAAAGTCATGCCAAATATGGAGGAACTGAATTAACACTGTATAATTATGAAAATGCAATCCCGAGTGTCCTACCTTTAAGTCTAAATTTATTTATGAAAAACAGCATTTCAATGATAATTAAATTATTTTGCTACAGTTTTTGCTTGGACATTAAACATATTGCTGAGGTCGCCACTGGTGACTAGACCAGTGTATTTACATGTTATAAATTAAATTTGCATGCAATGCCTTTTTTCCTGATTGTTTTGCAAATCACATCTTTTGTTATGTTTGCTTATTAAACTGAGATGATGCGCATCAGTTTTAGTGGAAAAAAGTTTCAAACAGTCCCCATCTCTGCCGCACAGCAGCGCTGCCGCACACCTGATAAACTCAGTTGTGCAGTGTGAGGGAGAACGAAATAATGGAGACGTGCAAAGTGAAAGTGAGAAGTAACATCTATATCATTCACAATATATCTTATATTATCTTATGTCATATAATTTGAAGAGCACCTGCCATCCAGTAATCACAAAAAGATTTGTGCTTTGTTAATAAATACAGTTTCGGAGCTCTTTAATGCGGCAGGCACAGCTGCTTTAAAGCCTCAGTTCAAGCGGCAAGTGAATCCATTTCTCTTTACTACTTTAGCACACTGAACTAAATCTGTGTATAATTTGATTGCCTAAGGCACACCTGTGCAATAATCATGCTGTCGAATCAGCATCTTGATACGCCACACTTCGTCTTAGATCTTTGAGTTCAGCTTATGAAAAAGGGGGCAAAAACAAAAGTTGCATTTATAATTTTATTCAGTGTAAAAAGTCACCTCGTCAAATAACATTTCAGTGCTGATTCTACTCTTGTTTGGTGCTTTGAATTATTTGAATGGTCCTGCAGATGAGGACACAAGCTCGTACAGTGCTCTCAGGACCATTCCGTCCATGAGATTTCTTTTCCCAGTTTATATAGTTAATAGCTTAGGGCCATTCGCGTGATTTCAGGGCGCTTTCAAACTAGCACTTTTGGTGCACACCAGGGTTTGATTGATGTCAGAGTTCGGTTCATTTGGATGATGTGAACGCTGTCTTCCAAACTCACGTGCATACCCGTGAACCCTACCAGAGTCCGCTTAAAAAGGGTTGTCTGGGTTATGGTTCAGGTCAACTAAATGACGTATTATTTGATAAAAATTTGTTTTTGTGTGTTTTACACACTTTCCTCATGAGCATAACTGACGCACTGCAAGCAGAAAGCTGTAGGTCTCATTTATTTTCGCCTTTAGTGTTCTTTAGAGCAATCGCAGTACATTTGCAAGACATAAGTGCCATTATGTACCAAAGCTTTGTAAATAAAATGAAAAAAACAAATGTATAAAAGTATAAAGAGCAATGTTATGCATTTGACGCCTTCTCTCGCACTGCCGTTATTAAGCAATGGGGTAAACAGCTGCTGGCTTAATGACAAATTTTGCTACACATATGCTTCCATACGGGACAGACAAGTCACCCTAGAACAGAGTATGCAGTTCTGTAGAAGACTTTCATACTAAATACTATTTTTTATAAAATATTATTTCATACAAAATGTATAGCACAGTATTACAATGACCTTGCGGTGTGACTCTCTATGGATCTAATGATAACAAGTGTAGTTTACTTACAGGCAGTTTCTAACAATGGCAAGAAGGTGACTGTGGCAGTGATCTGTCTGATAACAGAACGGATTTCCTCTTGGATAGCTTTTATGGACTTCTCCCTGGGTGCGCTGAAAAAGCCAAGGTATACGGTTTTTTATGCACATTCATATTTGCATTGGACAGGTAAAATACTAAATCACTTTTAGCTTCTCATCATTTTATCACAGAATGTGCTAAAATGTAAAAATTAATTATTAAACCTTACACACAAATTACAGCCCCTTTCACACTGTGATTCCGGAAAATACATGGGTAATGCGTCCCGACAATTGTTCCCAGGTCGCTTGATTTTTCTCCTTTCACACTGCCAGTAATTACCCGGAATATGTGCGTGCATTCACACACAACCCGTAAAGGTCCTATAAAGCCAGTGAAATCAGGATGCGACATGTAATGTATGAGTCGAAAACCCTAGGCACATTAACTTTCACTTAAGCTAATGAACAATCTCAGCATCAGCGCAGAAAGCGAGGAATTAACTGATCTCTGCTTCGTTATAGTTTGCACCTATTTTTTTTCACCGCAAATGTTGATCTGCCTTCAAAACACCTGGTAAAAAAGTTGTGCAATAACGTGCGTCATCACTACGACAGCTTTTACAGCATTAGTTCTGGCTTTTGTTCACACAGACCTCATTCCGGGACTGAATCCCGCAATGTTACTAGGTCCCCCACCCAGGATCAGTCCCGGGACATGTTTGCGTTCACACATAAGGCGACCCGGAAATGTTCCGGCAATTTTCCAGGTCCAACTTGCAGTGTGAAAGGGGTAAAAGTTTGATTACGTACCTGCTCTCCTTTGCTGTCTTGTCACAATCTATATCAAACTGCCATCGCTCCAGCACCTCATTAGTCTCCAGACAAGTGATGACCACCACCAGCTTCTGAACTGTGCAATCAAACAACCATTCTGCAACAAAGAGGATAAACAATGCTAAAGAACTAGGGCAGCTCAGATTTCCAATTGTAGTCATGACTGTATATCTCTTTTCTACTTAAAGACTGAAAACTCAGCCAATTCAATGTTTCTTCAGCTCAAATAAAAAAAAAAAAAAAAAAATTATATATAGATTTTTTTCCCCTGGTCCAGCTAACATGCGTGAGTGTTCTACTGTTGAAGTAACTGTAATATGCCGAAAATGTCTGAAAATTCGCTCACCCTCATGCCATCCAAGATGAAATCTGTCTTTTTTCTTCATCAGAACAGATTTGGAGAAATGTAGCTTAACATACAGCTTTTAACTTCAGAAGACTTAAACTGATGGACTGGAGTCATGCAGAGTTCTTGTACATTTTTGTAATGTTTTACCAGCTGTTTGGATTCTCATTTTGGCGGCACCCATACCCATATTTATTTACTTTTTAACGCCATGCCAGCATCAAGGTTTCATTTCTGGGTGAACTCTCTTTAACAAGGCAACTGAATAAATGTAAATGGGCTCTTTTAACTGTAAGGTGGGACTATCATAAATTCTACACACAATAAGTGTTGTGGTACCTTGATTAAAATGGCAATTGAGCAATATATTTAGCTTTACAGTTTGCCATTTATATACATTTAAGTATTTCCGAGTGCACCTATTAAGTTTTACTACTCCTACTACACTGCATCACTGCATGTTAATGAAACAAACTAACTGTTCAACAAAGATGTGGTACTTTTACTGAAAAACAACCTTTGAGTTGTGAGATGACATTGGTGAGGTAGTTCTTCAGCTTTGCATCTGTGGTCAGTTGAAGGCTCATATCATATTGTGTAACTCTGGTGAAGGTTTCTGCTGGGTAGATTCCTCGCTGGTACAAGATGCTGTTGATACCAAACGCTACAAACAACAAACAAAAGGACCCATTTCATTTATTTTCTAGAAAAAAAAAAAAAAAAAAGGCACAGCACACCACTGCATACCAAAATGTATTTCATTTTCCAAATGAAATGCTCTGTAAGAGCCATCGAAGGAATCAACAATTGATAATGCTAACATAATTGTAAACAAAAATGTAAAAAAAAAAAAGCCTTCTGTGCTATATTCTCTACACAAATTTCTAAGGCCTAACTTATTGACTTTGTCTACTATTACATGACTTCTGTCATATGATTGACAGTTTATGTTATACCGTTTTTCACCCATTTCCACCGACTGATTTTTCAAATATTAAATGCAAGAATAATTTTTATATTGTTAGCAATATTTCAAGATGAACACTTGCAGAAAGTGCTCACTTTAAAATTCTCCTGACATTATAAGTTATTCTGAAGCAGAAAAAAAAGGTTCAGCTTATGAGCTACAGAATCCTAAAAAACATGATAATCAACTAATATATATATATATATATATATATATATATATATATATATATATATATATATATATATATATATATATATATATATATACACACACATACATGCACACAATAAACGACACCGTTTAATATTTACTTTTTAATATGCATTTAATATGTCCTTTTAAAGCCATGCATTTGAGATTAAAACAGCAAAGCCTTGTCATAAGAAATAAACCCTAACAAAAGTCCGAGTCTTTAAAGAAACGCTTCAGACACCACGAGATTCTTTTCAAAACTGAATTTAGAAAGTTCTGATCAGTCTTGAAGAAGAAAAAATAGCTTATTAACATTAACTTTTTGAGACTAACGTTAAAGTTAAACAGTTTATACAACAACCCCAGGTTAGACATCCACGATGCCATGAAACTTATTTATCTGCCCAGAATCCATTGTATCCATTGAATCCAACTGTACTTACAGAAAAACTCAGCAACGAGTTCTGCACTCCCCTTCAGCGTGATTCCTTTCAGTGTCTTAGACATCTTGTATGTTGTTTAATTTTGGTTAATGTTAGTTTCTGTGTGCCTTCGCTCCCTCCTCGCTTGCTGCCGTTGTTTCTTAACCGCCGACCAGTTTGAATCTGGACGCTGCGTCTGACGCAGGCGCATACGTCATCGAGACGATCCCGGAACTTCTTCTTCTTCTTCTTCTTGCTTTTTTACGGCGGATCACAGACAAATATGCGCATTACCGCCACCTATCTTGAAACGGACCGTTGACACTTCCTATTTTATAAACTCTCAACCAACATAAATTCTCCTTATTTACCCGCACGGCACCGAGGCTTCATAGAGTTTCATCCGGCGCTACGTGTTCAGCTCCTCCGTCCACTCTCAGCCCCCATGACAGAAAAAAAAAACGTATTTAAAAACGCTTATTTAACCCAGTATTTCCCAAAACTTCTACCATTAATTTTATTATACTCCTGACTTTAATACTTTACTCCTAATTGTAAACTTAACTCCTATATTATTTAATTCCTTCTTCAACTCTTTCCTTTCTACATTATATCTCCTGCAGTGCATTACTACATGCTCAACTCTTTCACTAACTTCACATGCCTCACAACATAAACCTGTTGGATTCTTACCTATTAAATGCAACTATTCAATCTTGTATGCCCCAATCTTAATCTTGTAATCATATTCTCCTCATATCTCCTCCTACCTGATATTCTTCCTTTACCCACTATTGACTGTATTTGATGCATAGCCTATGTCTACCTTTTATTTCATTATCCCAATATTGCTGCCATATTTTCAGAATATTCTTTTTAAGAATTGACTTAATTTCTGACCTACTAAATAAAATCTGTATATCTATTTTTTCTCGTTCTATTGCCTTTTTGGCTAATGCATCAGCCTCCTCATTACCTCTCAATCCAATATGAGCTGGAACCCACAAAAACTGTACCTCTAAACTAGCTTGTTTGATTGAATATAATTCTTGAATTATCTCTATTACCATATCCTGTCTTGTTTCTGATTTCATCTCCTTCAAACTTATTAGAGCTGAACTACAATCTGAAAATATTACTGCCTTGGCTATTTTAACTTCCCTAATCCACCTTATTGCCATAATTATTGCAAATATCTCTCCAGTATACACCGATAAACAATCAGTTATCCTTTTATTCTTATACACTTTAACCTTTGGAATAATGAATGCAGAACCCACATGATCAGTTTTTGAATCTTTTGATGCATCTGTAAAAATGTGCATATATTCCCCATATCTTGACCCACTATATTCCCTTACATTATATACTTCTGTTTCATATGAACCTTCCTTTTGTCTTTTTTCTAATAAACTTAAATCTACTTCTGGTTGGGGCATAACCCATAATGATAATTGAGATAAAGGAATTATTGGAACACATCCAGCCTCCTCCAATCTCATATCTCTAACTAATTTCCCCACACTCCTTCCAAAACTATTACTCTTTCTCTTCTCATGTTCCCAGCTAGGACTCATTACTTTTCTTGTTGGATGGTCCTCTCTCTGTCCTCTCAAATTTGCCCAATAAGATGCCATTAATTGCTGTCTTCTTATCTCCGAAGGCATTTCACCCATCTCTACCTTAAGAGCTGAAACTGGAGAAGTTGGATATGCTCCGCAGGCCGCAGCAAATTCTTAGTGCTTGAGATTGAATTCTTTCTATTTTAGTCAAATGAGATTTATTTGCAGAACCATATACCATACAACCATAATCCATTATAGATCTTATCATATATATATATCGTTTTTAAAGCCAATATATCTGCTCCCCATTCCTGACCTGAAATACATCTCATTACATTCACAACTCGCTTACATCTTCCCACCATTTTTTTCAATATGCTTTCTCCAATTTAATCTATTATCAAAACAAACTCCTTGAAATCTTACTGTACTTACACTCTCTAATTCTTTTTTATATAATTTTAACTTAACATCCATATTCCTCTTCATTTTAGTAAAAACTATTACTTTTGTCTTTTCCACTGAAAACTTAAAACCATTTTCCCCTGACCACTTTTCTACTTCATTTAGCGCATATTGCATTTTCTTTAGGTTATACTCTATATTCTTTCCTCTAAACCAGATAGCCCCATCATCAGCAAACAATGATTTCCCCATACTTCTATCAATCCTTGAAAAAACATCAATAATGATAATAAATAAAAGTGGACTTATTACACTGCCCTGAGGTGTATCATTATCAATTATTCCACTTGAAGATATAGCTCCACCCATCTTTACTCTAATACTTCTTCCAATTAAAAACTCTTTAATCCAATTATACATTCTTCCTTTTATACTCATCTTCTGTAACTTTATCAGTAACCCCTCTTTCCACAACATATCATTGGCCTTTTCTATATCAAAGAAAACAGCAATGACACTTTCCTTATTTATAAATGGCTTTCTTATTTCATCTTCTAATAATACTATTGGATCCATAGTCCCTCTACCACACCTGAACCCACTTTGATAAGAAGAAAACCAGTTCATTTTTTCAAGATGATAAGTCAATCTATCAGTTAACATTCTCTCAATTACATACATAAATGAGAAGTTAAAGCTCTCATTTTCTTACTCTGTTCAGTCAAATTTTCTGAGCTATTTTGGTTAATAAATGCCTTTAAAAACATTTCCACTTAATCTCCATCCTCCACTGCTATTTCTCCCTCCATACTTTAAACTGGATATACATTACTCTTTTGAATCCCTTTCATTTTCTTAATCATGCCCCATACCTCTTCTACTAGTATTCTTCCCTATTTCATCACAATAAGCCATCCAATACTCTTTCTTAACTTTCCTTACAATCTTCCTTACCTCAGCTTGTGCTTTTTATACTCTTTTAAATCTTGGAAATGATTTGTTTTCTTAACTATGCTAAATGCTTTCCTTTTCCTTCTTATTGCACTTGCACATTCTTCATTCCATCACGGAACTATCTTATTCTTCCTACCTCCTTTCCTCTTTGGTATACATTTGCTGCTGCTTGAATGGCATAAACAATATCATCACTTATCATTTCTACGGATCTATCTGTTTATATTATAACATTCTTTAATCCCTCTTCACTCAGACTCATGAATTCTTCCCAATTCGCTTTATCAAACCCCCATCTATCAATATTTCCTTGATTCACCTTACTTCCTCTCGCATTTACATTAACATATATCATTATTGGATAGTGATCACTCCCAATAGTATCTTGTCGCAATATTTCCCACTCAACACTCCCTGCAATTGAATCAGACACCATTGTTAGATCTAGCACAGACTCTTTACCTGAAGCCACATCTATTCTTGTACTACCCCCATCACTCAGACATACATTTATTTGAAATAGAAATCTCTTGTAAAATTATGTCTTTATCATCATATACTAAATAAAAGTATTAATTTCTATAATTAATTAAATATATATATAATGTGTTGCAAAAGCTTTTTACTTCACATAAAAATTTACTCATCTGTTTTAAATATTGATAATCAGCAAATCGGCATTTTAAGAATGATTTCTGATTAATGTGGCACTGAAGACTGGCGGAATGATGCTGGAAATCCACCTTTGATCACAGGAATACATTACATTTAAAATATATTCAAATGGAAAACAGTTATTTTAAATAGAATAAATATTTAAAAATATTACTGCTTTTGCTGTACTTTGGATCAAATAAATGCAGGCTTGTTGAGCATAAGAGACTTCTTTCAAAACAATCTAGTTGGCTAGTAGGCTATATAGACTGCAGTAATGTTATATCGTAATGTTTATATATATATATATATATATATATATATATATATATATATATATATGTGTGTGTGTGTGTGTGTGTGTGTGTGAGAGAGATTTCTGTCCCCCACACGTCTGAAAAGATGGCTACGCCCCTGTATAAGAGCAACCCATGTGTATTAAAATAATACTTTTATAAATCTATCTATCTATCTATCTATCTATCTATCTATCTATCTATCTATCTATCTATCTATCTATCTATCTATCTATCTATCTGTCTATCTGTCTGTCTGTCTGTCTGTCTGTCTGTCTTTTTTCTTTTGTTTTGCATCCATTTTTGACCTCAAGCATATAAATGCACAACATTATCACGTTACTTGATAATTTTCTGAGTTTTACTTCCACACATGTTGCCCTTTAACAGCTGGCCAGCCAGTTTTATTTTTAAATAAAAAAAAAAATCGCTGCTGTTCTTATTTACCCTTTTCAATTGCTACCTTCTCTTACAGTGTAATAACACGGCTGCAGGAGATTCAATTGTATATAATTTGCTTATGTCAGGGAGACACAATCAATATGAGACTCCTAGACCTACCTGGAGAGGTAATAAATCAAGATTAGTAACAGCGCCATTTATTGGTCACACGTGATAAGCCAATAAATCCTATTAGCTACTAGTTGTTGTGTTTATTGTTTTCAAGCCATTTTGCCTAAAATAATCTTAAAACGGTCTTAATTACTCATTCCTGCCGTTCGTCTGAAGCTTGCTTCTGTAGTGCTTGGCCCCGTTATTGCTGCTTGCTATATTTTTATATGATTTTGTTAATATATTTGGGAGGACAAGACCTTGAGTTTTCAGGGAGGTGGGGAATTTGCCTCCTACTGGTAGGTGCCGTCACTACACCATTATCACTGTAAAAGTCCATTCATTCATTTTTTTGTTATTATTATTTTTTTATTTAGGCTATTTATTTATTTATTGTGATTTCAATTTAACAAATGCTGTATTTTCTGTATGTTGCTTGCCATTTCTTTGATCAGCCAAAACCAATATATTTTCACAAAGATAATGACCGCAGGAGGCCATGAAGTGGCAACCCAAAACAGTTCCTAAACTATTAACTGTGCAAAAGTAATCACAATGACTTAAAGGACATGTCACATAAGCTGTTATATATGCTCTATATAATTGTGTTTGTGACAAATAAAAATCTTGAATCTTGAATCTTGTTGTTCTTTTCCTAATTTTGACAAATTAATTTGCACCAATCATTTTAGCATTTGATTGGACACACTGCTTTTGACATTAACAACAAATGGTATGAAAAACATTTTCAATGCAAAAGGACTTTTGCAAAAAAATATTCTCTATGATTTTAGTGCTGTGGATTGTCCTCATTTAACATTTATCTAAATGTACTAATTAAGAAAAGAAATGGGCCATGAGCTTTTTGTCTCTTACATTTTTTTTTACCCTTTTAAAAGAAGCTTTATTCAATAAAAGAAATGCTTCAACTGACATTGCACATGGCCTGTGGAATTGTGTCATATTTCTTGCTGCTTTCAACCACTTAGCAACGGATGTTTATCCATCCATACTGCTGTGCAATGCTGAAATACGACTCCGATCATCTGTCATCCTGCTTGTCATCTGCCTGCTTCCTGCCTCCACTATCCTGGTTGTGGCTAGAATGTATACAGCAAAAACCAGAAACTAAAAATAAATGGAATTTTCTACCTATTAGATTGTGTTTTATTAATGTCTTCACACCTACCCCAACCCTAAACCTACCCCTTACAATAATGCAAAAATAGTAATTATTGTGGACAGTGTGAGAAAAAATACACTTCATTGATGTGTGCATACCCAGTAGTTTTTTACTGTATGCCTTCTAGCTTCAGCCCACTATCCCTTCTCCACAGATGTGCAGCTGTTTAGCTTCCATTATAAACTGATTTTGGATTCTGAGTTCATAACTGCCTACAAACACTCTTTTATGAAACACAGCCTTAGACTAGAATCAGCCTTAAATCTATGAACGTAAAAATCCTACAACCTACTATAGCTTAAAGTAAGTGCTCATTTGCAAGAAACACTTCAAGGACAAGTTCAGTTTACTACGTACATTTGCTAACATCAATGCAAAAAATATTGCTGATTAATTTAGAAAAATTGTAAACTGTGAGACTTGACACAACCAGTTATATTCGCAATTATGAGCTTCATTAACACATTCTGAGAACTGCTTACTCATACTTAAAACAAAACTGATTAATATAAATATTTTTTTTATATATCTTTTAAAGTCATCATGAAATTCATCCTGGCAGAACTTTATCTTCCATAAAATAAATAAATAAATAATAAAACATTTACTTCGGTGATGTCTTATGAACTTCTATCATCCAACCAACAGTTAATGAGCTAACATTCAGTAAGAAGCAAAACAGAGTTAAAAGATCTCTTCAAATCTAGCTGAAAGACAGCTACTATATAACTACATAGTGCTCATTCATCTAATCTAGACCCAAGGCCCAGTGATTTCAGCACACCAACGCCACTAGCCACAGATCTGCTAGCACTTCTGCTATAAATAGTGTGTTACCGGCTAACAGTGAGCCTTCTTTGTGCATGCATTGCATGTTTTGAAACCAAGCGGACCTTATTGGGGAAAAAGTAGGCTGATTTTGACATATGCCACGTGCCAGAGCGGAAAGCATCAGCTTTTTCAGCTGTGTCCAAGCACTCTGGCAAACACATACCTCTTGAGACTTGTTTGTTTGTATTACCACATATTCCATGTGGTGCTAAAATATAAGTGCACTGTAGATGTTCTACCTAATAAAAATGATGCAACCTCCTGTTCTGCTACAAAGGTATTTTATAGAGCTTCTCTCTGATTTGATTTATTTATTCTGTTTTGAAAGTCACAGTTTGAGCTAGGGAAGCACAACAGGGTCTCTGTGAGGCACCAGGGACAGTGGGGAGGGTGCTGGGGGTGGAGAAAACGGATTCCTCCCTCAGGGGACTTGATGTGTTTTCGGAAGCCCAGTAAGTGGAGCTGGATATGTCCACTGAGACACTAGTGTCCACATGGGATGCAAGGGGAGTTGTGGTACTTAGGTTGTCAATATGTTATGGTTTTCCGGTCACTTAGAGCCTGACAGTTAGGTATTCTGGGAGTTTATTAGGATTAACTTTTTTATTATTATTTATTTCCTTTACAGAATTTCAGTTATGAACTGATGTAGTGGATAGGTTCAGCCTTAGTTGATCTCTGATGCATAATACAGGTTTGTAGGACCAGAATATCGCTTGGTAAAGTATTTAAAGAGAGGCTGAGAGGCAAGGACTGACTTCTGACCCCTAAGATCATAACTCCTAAGTCACATGATACTAACTTACATGTGTTTAGTATAAACTGCATTAAATATTTTGACATTGAAATATATATGTGTCAGCAAGATCTTTACAGCTACTTACAGGCTGAAGTATTTGATGTTAATGTGTAACTGATGTGAGATTTTGCTTATCATATTTGCCTCCTAAAAACAATTTAACAACCTCAAACTGGTCTTGTTTTTTTTAGATTTTTCTGATTATTCTTGAAAGTAAATCATAGCAGAAACCAATGCAGAGCTGAGCAGTGTCTTATTCACTACTATGGGAACCAGGGTTATGTAACTGCCGTTTTCACAGGTTTACTCAAAGCAGCACCAGGAGCTGAACTATGGGAACACTATACCAGCACCCTTGTTGCAGCCACTAAAACAAGTAAACAGTTGATCAGATTTATGGCACAGCTCACATATGATTGTTGCAAATCTGTAAATCCATCACAGCACAAATCCTGTGCAGAGTGACAAACCCTCCTCTTTTGTCCAGGGAGCTGAAGGCCAACAACAAAACTATAATGAGAGGCCCCATTTAACCTTCTAGGACTAAAGACAAGTCACTAAAAGGAACATAAGCTCAACAGATGGGTCTCAGCCATCTTCTCCCATGCGTGAAATAAGAAACAATACAAAAAAGAAACACCATCAGCTGCATGTTCAGTAGCAATTGCAGCCAAGAACACATTAACTGCGGGCCGCACCCACAGCAAATCCCATGATCTGGCGTAAACCACCCTCTTTCTTTGGCATCAGAAAAAGCCGGCTGCAGAAGAGAAGGAGACACTTCCTTTAAAACTCCTTTCTTTAACAGGGAATGCAATTCCTTTCACAAAGTCTTCTCGAGTCTTCTAATGAGGCCTGTAGTGTGTGTGTGTGTGTGTGTGTGTGTGTCTGTTATATCTTCAAGACCAGTTCTCATTTGAGGCTGCTATACAGCTAAGATGCACACTCCTGCTGAGGCCACACTGAGGGAAGCTCCACAGCAGTCTTCTCTCCAATAGTCAAAGCATGAAAGTGTGGAAACTTATCCCTAAATGGAAGAATGTACAGTCTGACTCAACATTCGGGGCACTACATGCACTATGGGGGTTGGGGGGTTGGGGGTGGTGGGGGTAAAGCCTGTTGTAACACTACCATGTTGTAGTCGTGTGAAATCTAGGAATATCTCCTGTGAGTTGATGTTGTGTGGAGCTTAAGCAAGACACAGTCATTCAAAAACCCCATTTGGACTGTTGTCTTCTGGAATATGGTGGAAAGGAAGTATTTAGAGTCTGAACTTATATGAGGGCATAACTTGCACCGTAGGGGCACAATCTGTTGTAACCACACCATTGTAGTCGTGTGACGCAACTCCTGTGTTACAAAGACTTCATTTAATAGAACATGAGCCAGAAAACCCGTGTTTCCACCACATTTTACATTTTGACTCATTTTGACTTAGAACTTTGTCATATCTCATTTGTGTTTCCTTTTATTTCTCCCTAAATAATTTTAGGAGAAACATCAGAGACAGGGATGATAATAAAATAAGAGATACATCACGATAGCAGCTACTGCAAGTTGAGATTAGAAAGACCAACCTCTGAGTGCTAAAATGTTCATAATGAAGTCTTGAAAGAGATTACAGCAAGACAATAAAGAGATCTGTACCATGGTTCTCAGTTCTTACTATATTTCTCTCAGAATCTTCTCATGTCTCATTTATTTCTTTAGTTTATCCAAAAAATTACAACGATCACACTAAAACAAGAGCTATATCTGAGAATCACTTCTAAAACTTCCGAGCTTAAGAAAAGCAACATCTGGGCAATATTTTTTTTCTTTTGGGGGGACCATGAAGGTTGGTGTTCACTAGATGATAAACAGGGAAAAACAAGCCAAAACAATCCTAAATCTAAGGGACTGAAGCCTTATATAGGGACCAGAATATCACAGATGCCAGAGCCTGTTTGGGTGAAGGGACAAACATAAGCCGCTAGACCATACACACATCACATACTTTTGAACTTCCTGGAATCTCAAGAATCACAAGCTTGTCAGTCTTTCATGGTTCAGTGACTAAGAAACACACAAGCACACATATGCACTTAGTTAAAGGAACTTTATGCAGGTAAAAACATATGCACATTCAAATATGGCAGTGTCAACATGTCAAAAGGATTCACAATGTGTGACATCCTTGTAGACTAAAGAACTAAAATTCTGTGAATAATGCTGTTGTGCATTACTCTACACTCTGCCTCTACCTCTTAGATATAATACAACATGAAGTCTCTGTTTTCCTTTGATATGCAATAATACTAAAATAACATATGAGAAATTTAATGTGCGTACAATCTACTTCAAATTCTGGGTTCATATTAGAGTAATACTTCTTGAGATAACTTTCAAAGTCTATGTTGGTTTTGTGAAGGATGATATTTCAGTATGCTAGAACATTTCATGATATTGTCAAAACAGCCCTTGTATGGAATTTTTATGAAACAAAATGTATGTACTAATTTATTTTGCATATCTGAAAATTGCATATCTCAATACTTTTTAGTTATAGAGCCTTAGTGATCATTAGATCATTAGTGGTAGCAATCACTACCATCTAGTTGAATCCAGTAGTTTCTAAAAATAGATTATGCACTTAGTAAAAGAGATTGTTCATTGATGTAATAACAACTGATTGTTATAAATATTCTGTAACAAGACTGTATTTGGCATATGGACATTTGTATACATTAGTAGGAGCCAGAAGTAGCACCCCCCCCCCCCAATAAAACTTAATATTCTTCCCCTAAACAATTATTTCTTACTGCAATTTCTATTATTATTATTCTTTTTATTATTCTTTTTGCTTGCTAAATTAAGATATTAGGCTGCTTCTAGGTAACACTTCTTTGGAATAATATGTGTTATGAACAATATAAAAGCATTTAACTGTCCTCTAGGTGTGCCTTTCCACCTGTATTCTTAGTATGCCATGGTAATGCAAAGAACTGCTTTTAAAATTTTATATGAAACATACTTTTTTCTTTGCTACAGCACGAATAAATTTGGAATTTTGGCTTTAGACCGCTTCAAGCTGCTGCGGTATGATATGACAGTGACGGCGCCAGTGTTGACATGGTGTTATGTCTGGCTGGTGTAATGGCACACATCTACAACCACGAATTCATCAAAGCACTAACATAAAGATTTCATCAATGAAATGCATGTCTGACTTCGTCAAAATACGATAACAAAAAGTATTTTTTAGGATCTGTCATGTCCAGACATGTTGAACACACAGCACATGTCTAATGCAGGTAAGGGACGTCAAAGAAGCCAGTGTTTAATCTGCAAACATTAGTATTTCTCAACTTAATGAGTTAAGCAATCCCTTGCCTTTAAGGAGCCCAAGATATAGAGAGCAAAGACTTGGGATCTTTTGACAAAAAATAAATAAATAAATTACTACAATTATAATAACAAAAGTACAAATTCTAAATGCCAGATAACTAGATACTGTAAAATAGGATTTGATGCAAGTAAAGTTTGTTTTTAGGTATAAAAGATTTAATGTTTAAACACATACTGTTATTTGCCATCAGCCAGTCTTGTAAAATCCTTTGCACTCTTTATGAGCTCATGATTAAAATGTTTACTCTTACACCGTGTCGAGAAAAGTCGAGAAAGACTTTATGCACGGTGTAAGAGTAAACATTTTAACATTCTCTTTGTGGTGGGGCTGCAGGTAGTGTTATTATCCTAGAAAAGTTAGGCTCATTTCAATATTTGGATAATTATGAAGAATATTTCGAAAAAATCTATCCTCTCCACTAGATCTTTAAACAATTGCTACGTCTTCTCTGGAGATATAGGGGGGAAACAATCATCTTGATCCAGTTTACACTCTGCAATATGCTAAAAAAATATTAGTGGTCTTCATGAAGGTGTTGGAGCTTCACAAGGTGAACAACTAAGAGGGGAATATACTAAGAATCAATTGCAGCCACTGACAAGCTTTTTCAATCGCATATGCTGTGTGCAATGATTTTGATTTATGCAAATCAGTTAACATCACAAACGCGGCCAAATTTTTGCACTGCACATAATTTCCATGGTGCAGTTCCCCATCTTGCAGGTTTGGTTCTGAGTGCTAGGGACTTTTCTCAGACTTGCATCACAAAATCCAGAAACCCGAAACAGCTCTTTAAAATGGCAAAAGTGTGCTCATCTGGATATGGTTATACTCTTCTCCAGCAACTGATGAATTATTGCTGGTATGATTAACAGAAAATGTCTCTTTTAAATACACTTCTTTCTGTTTTAGCAACATTGCTTGTGTCTTGAATACACTTTGAATAAATTGCAATCAACAGTAAGCCCATTTTACATAGAAAGGGACTTAGTTACAGGACCTAAATTTTGCCCTAAAATAACATAAGTGCTCCAAATATTTAATGTTTAAATCACCCCTGAATCTAGAAAATGAAACTGTACTACATAAAGCACCTTAGTTTATTGCATGTACATGTAGTTTAAAACAATAAGCCCATCGAGATTCCTCCTTTTCTTTCAAAGCAAGCCAAGGATGAAATAGATTCCTTCCTGAGGATACATTAGCTTTCATGAGTAATGCAATGGGAGAATTCTTTTCATTGTTCTTTTATGAAAATAAAAAGTATGTGGAAAACACACATTATAACATCTGAATGCACTTGACAGAAGGAAAAGATTTATTTTTTAAGTAATACAATAGAACTGCACAAGTAATGTAATATATGAGCACAGCACAGACTGGCTGGAATAGTGAAGTGCAGGAAATACCCTGCATAAAACTTGAGTATCAAGGGGAATATGAAATCAACTAGACATTTAAAATCTTAAGTAGACTATTAGCACATAAAGTTAACAAAGGTACCATAAAGTTGTATTTAAAGGACACCCATATCAGTGCCACTATCAAAAAACTACTATGTAATACTAATACTATGTACATTACCATTAAAAATTAAATAAGGTACAGACGTGTACCTTTTAGCTTTTATGGCTCCACTGACAGCTATTTTTGTGATAATAACAGAAGCCATAACACTTTATATTCATTTTTTTCATGCCATGAACGAAGTTAGAAAATAGAATCATTGTTGGGCTTTAAAAAAAATATTTTTTAACGTACAGATACCACTGAATTATCTGTAATTATCTATAAGTATATCTCTAAACTTAGCAATACTGTGTTTCAGTAAACTGAGCAGATGTTTGGATGTAAGCAGATGTTAGATGTAAGTTTAGGACTTGCTAGAGGAAGAGAGGACATTTTCCATAATCCTAGAATGGGCAACCATTCACACCAGAATAGTTAAATGTATACATCAGCATTAAATAATTATAATAATAATAAAAAAAAAAAAAAAAAAAAAAAAAAAAAAAAAACTTAGGCTACTCCCAATAATCTTTGGTGAGATAGACTATTATTTTCACACCTGTGGGTTGAACTGAGTAGAAATAGGCCTTATCAACAATAAGTAGAGCCAAAGTCTATAATGACCTGAAAGAAACCTGATTATTACTTTTCGAGTTTTGGAAAGAAGTAAAGGCAAACTAACAGTCTGTATAGTCATAATTACATAGTTTGTATGGTAAGTCAGACAGTATAGGTTGATAATCAGTACTTGTGTATATTCTACATATTAAAATAGTATGTGTGTAGGCATTAGGTGTTGTCCTACTACGGGCTACTACATCATCTCTTGTGTCTCTGAGAGGCAGTCCATAAAGCGTTTTGGGAAGTCCCATTCATTTTGGTGAATCGGTTCGTTTAAATGAACCCGTTTAAAGATGATTCACTGATTCGTTTGCAAGACGTTAAAAGAGTTCCCAGACGCATCGTGCTATTTTGTGTTAATTTTGTTTAATAATAATTATATACTGCTGTTTATCTCCACGTTTGAATTATTTTACATAAATCAACGTGATTTCAGTTGTAAAGGTATCCCTATCTTGGTCCCTAACAACAATCTGGTGATTTGTATAGGTGAATCGGTTCAATTGAATCATTACAAAACTCGGCTCCAAAGAACGATTCATTCGCGAATCGGACGCGAGTATATGGCACTGAAGAGTAACTCCAACGAAAGATAAGGTCTGTCATAGAAGACAGACGGATCGACCGCTGATAACGTATAATAATGACGGAGTGATGCTCAGAACTTACTGCGATCCGAGTTTGCATATACATAGATTTAGGTTTTTAGATTTTTTTTTAGTTATTATATATTTTTTTATTACTAACCTGTTATATTTGGACAGTTGTTTTAATTAAAATAGATGTTCTCCGCACGACAACATTCGACACGTTTGCAAAAATATGGCTAAGTTCTTAAAAACAGGGTTGGTCGATTTGCGAACCTAATTTCCAAGCGCGTCTGTTTCCCCAGTCCGAGGGATATCCCTCCTGGAACATGACATGCAGCGGTTTTATTTTGGGCTGTGAAAAGAGTAAGACAGAGTTATCCTCTGTTTTGATTTTCGTTTTAACTTTAAATTTAATTAGAGCGAATGGTTTTAGGTGCAATGTGCGGACGAATGGGAAGAAGTACGTTTCTTTTGACGCTTTTGACTACTTTTAGCGGCATTGTCAATTCAACATACGGAACATGGAAGAGCGGCTTTCATTCGAATCGTGTGAACAACTTGGAAAAGCCGTCATCTCAGCCTCACATCATCTTTATTATGGTCGATGACCAAGGATTTCGAGACGTGGGGTATCATGGGTCTGAAATAAAGACCCCAACACTGGACAGACTCGCTGCAGCAGGAGTCAAACTGGAGAATTACTATGTGCAGCCTCTGTGTAGCCCCTCAAGGAGCCAGCTGATGACCGGCAGGTGGGATATAACCTAAAGCATTCATATGAATATGTTTACGTCTCTACCAGATATAATTGCCCCCAAAAGGTTTTGTACACTTAAGAAACACTTTAAAATCAAATACATTCCATTAAATAACAAAGTATCAATGCGTGTGTCTTAGGTAATCACATTATAGTTTGATAACATAAAAGTGTTACAATACTTGTTGTCGTTATTTTGAACAGAAATCTATATAAAATAACCTTCTTTTGGGGAAAGTTTGTTCTTTGTACATTTTAAATAAATGTCACTTGATGTTTGATATTTTCATTGTTATGTAATGTAATACATGTAGACATTTAGCAAGTCTGGCTTAAGTCTAGTCTTTACTTCATAGACAGATATGTAATGCTGTAACGATGTCATAACTAAACAATCTATTAATTTTTGGACAATTGTACTGCTGCAGAATAGCATCTGTGAACAGTATGTAAATTTTATGGGATACTCAGATGGGACAAGATTGTGTTTTTGTGTGTGCATCTTTTTCCACCGATAGTGTTAAAAGCCTGACACCAGAGTTCCCATTGTAGTGAAACATCTGGTCCACGCCTCAGGAAACAGGAAGGTTGCTATGAATCTCTTTTGGCAATTTGCTTTGCAAGTAATGAATGAATCAGCCCCTCCCCACATTCATTTACAATGAATATGCTGAACAGAATGGCTTTGTGGCTCTCTGTAACTGGGATTTGGGGTAATATATATATATCACTGCAATGCTTATGACTGTTGTGTGGTTGCCCTAGAAAATTCTGAACACATAGAATATATATATGAGATCAACATCACAAACATCAAAAGCTCTTTGTGTAGGTCCTGCAGTTATAACACCAGTAGATAAATCCACCCATAGCTGCTACACTGTACCAGATGTTTACCATATTTCGAGGTCCCAGAACTTGATGTTTTCACATTTTATTTTAAAATTAAGCACACTACTTTTGAAAACCACAGTTTGACCTCTTTAGGATGATTTAATTTTAGGGAGAAGCACAAAGATCAGGGTTGCCAGGTTTTCACAGCAAAACCCACCCAATTCCCACTAAAAAATAGCCCAAAATTAGCCCAGTAACTTTTCAGGAACAAACCCCACGTTCCAGGTGGTAAAATACAAATTTTCTGAAAAAAATTACATTTTCAGCTGGTTTTAGTAGTTATATGATTAACCTTTTAAACTGTTATTCTTTTTATACCCTCTATATTTGCTTAATCTTGAAATGCTCTTCAACAAAATAAGGTTTTTACCAAATAAGATTACATTACAGAAAAAGTTGTTTATGTTGGCATCTTTTAAGGGTCTAAATGTAATTGAGAGGGAAAAACATTGGTCATGTTTTTGTTGAAAAGCTTTATGCTTCTCTGATGGGTGCCTAAATTTGATGCCTTTTGATCTTAAGTCCAAAAACACCACATCTGCCCATATAAATAGCAAGCTTGGTTCTTCTTGCTAGCGTTTACCCTTTTAAGGTGTTCACTACACTGATAAAATAAATTATCATAAACTTCCAAGAACTTCCATGTTACATGTTTTGTCTTTATATGTAATATTTTATGTGATAGTTTAGGTAGCATTTTATAAAATATTATTTAAAACTGCTTATACAAAGTGTGCACAAATGACCCCACCTGTATGGGACAGTCCAGCTGTAGCTAAAAAACAAATTAGATAAAACCTAATTAAATTTTGGTCTTCAACAAGCTGCCATATCAGCACTACATCAGAATGAATAGGACTGTGCCATATGTTTGGGCCTTATATGACACACCCAATTCAGTTCATGAGCACTCTACTAACAAGCTGATGATTAATGAGAGAATCAGATTGTTTAGATAAGGGACTCATTGAAAATGTGTAGTTTTGTGAAGCTCCAACATTTGGAAACAATGCCCTAATGGACAAGCCTAAATGGTTAGTTGGCTTGTAAACTGTATACTCTTAAATCATAAAAAATAATAAAACTCCTGTGGTGACTTGGACTGTTAACAATTGTCAAAAAAAAACAAAGGCACAAAAATGGGGCCTGCCATGTGCACTATGTCCATTCAAGTCTTCTAAACCCTCTTTGTGTAAGTAATATAAGAAATATTGTGCATGTAAAATGTGCTCTAGTTCTACTTTGAGTGTTAATGAGATCTTATGAGAGAAGAACAAATTATACTTCTGAGTCAGATATTGTACATCTTGTGGTTAATTCCCAAAACTGAACTTTTCTTCTGTAGTTCAACTCACTGACTAGAAGAAAGGAAGAAAGAAGATCAACAACATGTTTGTAAAATTATGAGGTTCAGTAAATGATGAGGGAATTGTTTTGGGGGAACTCACCCCTTACAGTGAATTATATGAGAATCAAAAATCATAGGATGGCTCTACTGATATCAGACAAAAAGGCCTTGAGATTGTTAGTTACTGGGTTACTGAAAAGAGAAAGAGGGTGTAATTAATGGCTGGGGTAGTGGGAATGAGGGAACATGTTTCAATGCTCTGTGGTCTGAATTTGATTAGCTGTAGAGAGGAGTATGTCCCACTTATTGGAAGCAGATGTGGGAGGGATGTTGGAGCAAGCAGAACATGGGTCGTAAAGGCTTCCAGCACTGCCTAGTTGAAGATTTTTTTTAGTTTTTTTTGATGGATTTGGTGACCAATGTTTTGTGGGACATATTAGTTTTAGTTTAATATTAGTTATATGCTACATTATCTAAATTTGAAAGGTTACACTGGCTGCGTATACAAACCAGAATGAGATTGGACCTGTGGTGTAGTGGGTAGTTCATAAGTGCTGTTGTTTCATGGGTATGGAGGTTTAGGCATTATCCTATTCCCTCCTCTTTGTCTTCACTTGACTTGTCATATTAAAGCATCACAAGCACATTAATAAATATGCTGGTCAATATATTGTATATTCACAATATTAAAAACATTAGGAATATGCTATTTGGCCATTTAGATTCCTACAGACTCATATACTGTGTCCTTACCAAACATGATGCAATAAAGTCGACTACAAATGGTGCAAAATGCTGCAGCCAGGCTTTTAACTGGAACCAACAGAAGGGGGCACATTTCCCCGGTTTTATCTTCATTACATTGGCTTCCAGTCAAATTCAGCTTCCAGTCAAATTCAAATTTTAGTCTTGTCTTTCAGAGCCCTGCATGGACAGGCCCCCCAGTACATTACTGACCTGCTGACCCCTTACTCCTCCTCCCGCGCTCTTCGGTCTTCTGGTCAGAACCTTCTAACGGTCCCCAAAACCCGCTTTAAAACTCGGGGAGACCGGTCTTTCCAAGCAGTCGCCCCTAGACTCTGGAACGCCCTGCCCCTGTCACTGCGAGTGGACGTTTCTGTTGATTTTTTTAAAAAGCAGCTGAAGACACTTTTATTTAAACAAGCTTTTAGTTGATTGGGCTTTTATGTTTTATGTTTTTAATATTTTGTGGTTTTAATTTTTATTCTCTTAGTTTTATTGTTCTTTTATTGCACTTTGTAAAGCACTTTGTGATTTATATCTGTGAAAGGTGCTATATAAATAAAATTTACTTACTTACTTACTTACTAAAGTAACAGTCAATAAACAGTAACACTTACATAGCTTAACTTCTATTTCTGTGGCATCAGGCTGTCAAGTTCCACAATTGAACAATCAAGGGCATAATTAAAGGATAGTGTACCCCAAAAAGTAAATTCTGTCATCAATTCAAAAAAAGTCATAAAGATGTTGTAAAACAAATCCATATGAACGAAGGAATGAATTAATGAATGAATGAGCAGTTTACTTGAAACCCTGTGAAGAGATATGACTGCTTTAAATGATGAGCAGATCTAATTTAGGATTTCATTTACATCTAATCAATGATAAAAACACTCTTTCATTTACATCTAATCAATGATAAACACATTGATTAACACACACACACACACACACACACACAAACACACAGCACATTAAATGGATGATAGGGATTTATTTTACAATAACTTTATAAAGTTTTATGTGATTGGACCTTCAGTGGAGGTACAGTAAAACTTTCAGGGTCAATTAAAAATACAACAGTTGAATTTGAGGCAGATGTAAAATATTAAAAGCTAATATTTAGTTGCAGATCCCTTGCATGCAATCAGAGCAGTGAGTCTGCAACCCATAGATATCACCAGACTCTTGGTCTTATGTTTTGAAATGCTTCTCCCCAGCCTTTAATGCAGCCAATAACAACTGTTGCTTGTTTTGGGAGTTTCTATCTATAGTCTCTGCTTCAGCTGGTGAAATTAATGTTCAATCGGATTTAAATCTAGAGATTGATTTGGGCAATCTAAGACTTTACATTCCTTTGCCCTGATAAAGACCTTGACTGAACTGGCAGGGTGCTTTGTGTCATTGTCCTGTTCTAATATGAAGTGCTTTCTAATGAGTTTGGTGGCATTTTCTTGAATATTGGTAGCCAAAATGATTTTGTACCCTTCCGAATTCATTCTGCCACTGTCATCATAAATTAAGTCATCATTAAAATTAAGAAGTCCTGTTCTAGAGACAACCATGCATGCCCATGCCATGACACCACCTCCACCAATCTTTACAGATGAGGTTGTATGCCTAGGATCATTTGCAGTTCCTTTTTTTCTCCACACTTTTGCTTTCCAATCACTTAGATAAAGGTTAATCTTTGTCCCATTGGTCCATGATCTCAGTTCCAAAACTCTACTGGCTCACATTTGTGGAGAATCTTGCCTTCACCCCAGCTTTCTAGTGATTGTTGGTGACATTTCTCGAGTGAGAACACGTGTTTACCTCTCTTCCTCTGAGGAGGTTAAGGCGGTCAGCAAGGGCTGCTGGGCGGGAGTAGTCCCAACCCTACCATGTTCCAGCCCCTCGTGCTTGGGGTGTCACTTCTTGTACTCCGCAGAGTCTAGAGTCAGAGTGGCACTCCGAGGCCGAAGGCTTCTAGTGGAAGGTGGTTCTGCTTACCATCATTCTCACTGGATAGCCTTCGTCATAAAGGATTCGAATTCTTTAGGGCCAGTTCCCTCTGGGGAAGAGCAGTGTACACCGCATTACATGGTGCCGATCTCTCCTCAGTGCCCTCATGAGATGGATCATCCCCTGCCAGCCCGGCCCCTTCAGAGCACCGAGCTAGCTGCTCTAGGTGCACCAGAGGCCAGTCTCGCAAGACCGGTTTCCTTCCAAGTGTGCTTCACTGGGTCTTGCCCGAGCAGACTCTGGACCTTTCCCACCCTGGTTGGCCCCGTTGCAGAGTATGGGTCCTAATGCTGGTACTTCATTGTTCCTCATCATAGGAAGTTCCTGAGGTTTGCTTTTGGGAGAAAAAGCCTACCAATACTGGTTCTTCCTTTGGCACTCTCTTCCCACACTTTCAAGACTCAACCACATCAGCGATTAGATGATATTAACTCAATCAGAGCGGATGGTGGTGTTGGATTCAACCACGATGCAGGCACATATGTCTCCTGCACGGATCGAGTCAATCCTTACCACAGTCACGAGAGTCAGAGAAGGCCTGTCACCCACAGTCATGCAGTTCCAGACTGCTGGGTCTGATGGCAGCTGTGACCAATATGAAAACCCTAGGCCTGCTGTACATGAGATCCCTACAGTGGTGACTCAAGAACAAGGGGTTCTTCCTGAGGGGAAACATGGAGATCCCACGTGCCTTAGACATGTGGAGGAAACCTTGGTTCTTGTCTCAGGGCCTGGTGTTGGGTGCTCCTTGTCGCTGTGTAATGGTAGCAACGAACGCGTCCCTCACCGGTTGGGGTACGGTCATGAGTGGCCACCCTGCCCATGGTCTGTGGAGTGGTCGCCATCTGACATGACATATAAACTGCCTGGAGATGCTGGCCATGCTTCGAGCACTAAAACACTTTCTCCCAGACCTAAGAGGCCACCATGTGTTGGTGTGCACAGACAACACAGCGGTGGTCTCTTATATCAACCACCAAGGGGGTATGCACTTACGCCATTTGTACAAACTAGCGTACCAGATCATTGTGTGGTCCCGGGGCAAACTCCTCTTGTTGAAAGCAGTTCACATTCCTGGGCATCTAAATATGGGAGCAGACATCTTGTTGAGGCAGGGGCCGAGTCCCGGGGAATGGAGGCTTTACACCGAGATGGTGAAGCAGAGTTGGAGACCTTTTGGCCAGGCTCAGGTGGATCTGTTTTTTAACTCGACTGATATCGCACTATCACCTCTGTTTTTCTCTGACTCATCCAGCTCCCCTGGATGCCATAGTACAGATGTAGCCTCTGTTCCTAGAAGCTAATGCTAAACGGTGGATCAGGATGTTATCCTAAAACCTTGAGTCCTCTGATCTCCCCTCTCTTGGGGGTCAAGACTCACTCCTTCTGAAGTTTGGCTAATTCCTGATTATTTGTCAGGCTCCAGACTCCTTCTCTCGCTTTAGCTGTGCTCTTCCACACTAGGCAGAGATTTGAAAGTCTGGCTGCGTGGGCATAGACTTTCCCAAAGCATCCTCTTACGCAGCTCGAGTTCCTGAAGAGGAATGTCTCAGGTTACGCATATAAACATGGTTCCTCAATTACTGCTATATTATTTTAAACATCTATAAAAGTACCGATCTGAGTCATTGCCAGAATTGGCCAGGACTCTACAGCCAGATCCGGGTGGGTTACTGTGAACAGGAATTGGGCATTAATGGATTAATCTCTCCAGAATCTCTTTGATGTAAAGCAGGAAATTCTTAAATTCTTACATTCTTGAGTACCAGGTTACACCATGTATGGTTAAGGTAATTTTGATGGAATTATTATTTGTATAAAGTAATAAATAATTATTACTGTACTTTTGTTTTCGCTTATGTTTTTAAATTAAAGAGCATGGCAAGCATAAGAACAAATGCTTTGTTTTTCGTACTTACATAACCTTTGTCCAAATGTAAGGTTAGACATGGAGTAGAATAAACACTCAAAGGATGTAAAATGGGAAAACTGCCATTATTTGCAAGAATGTATACAAAGACCTGTCATGAAATAAAAACACTGAACACTCTAAAACACTTCTCAAATTTGTGTGATTTAAACATTCACTCTCTTAAAATTCCTTAGAAAAGGAATTAGATTCCTTGTTGACACAATAAGAGTAAGGATATTATATGAAGCTGAACAATAGTCAGATAATTTAGCCTTGAACCAATTCAATGAAACATTTATGTTGATAATGTGTGACTGCAGAATAATCTTTAGTACTTTGGCAAATCTGAATTGCCAAATCACAGTTTTTAGATTTCCAGTTTTAGATTATAAAACTCTAGAGGAGGCAAGCAGATGAGAGATTAAAGTGGGATGTTTTCCTCAAGAAAACAAGTAAGCTTTATTCTGACAACTCCTCTTATGATTTTAACATGGTAATGGATATGGTATTTGTTCTTGACAGAATAGAGCTGCTATTCTGCTTCTGCTGAATTGCTGCTACTGTTGGTAATTGCTGTTGTTGTAGTTATTTAAGACATACTGTTGCTGCACAAATAGCATATAAAATAGCCTGTAGCAGATCTCAAAAGAAGAAGTTTCAGAAGAACTCTAAAAGTGCACTGCAAAATACTCAAGTGGATGCTAACCTGCAATTTAGCAGTAAGCTCATTGGTTGCATATGTAACATGAACCAATCAGCTTGTGCCAAGTCATTTAATGCTGTGATTATAATCACTTTTTTTAAGAACCCATCAGCCTGTTTCAATTTTTTTTTTTTAAATAACTATTCATTTAAGCTAGACATTTAAGTCATATTTTTGCCCTAAATTGACCTCTCTGCTGTTTAGAACAAGACATTTGATTTGACTAGATTTTCATGAAATTATATTAAAACCAAAATATCATATAACCTGATATAGCATTGTTTAATATGACAGGAAACTTTTACCATAAAATTTAAGCTCTAGAAGAGGTTGCAAACTCTTTTCTTGTCCTTTTCTATGTCCTTTAAACAGTGTGTGTACTGTTTGGTACTGTGCTTGTAAAATGAAGAAACAAGTCAAGTCAAGTCACCTTTATTTATATAGCGCTTTAAACAAAATACATTGCTTCAAAGCAACTGAACATCATTCATTAGGAAAACAGTGTGTCAATAATGCAAAATAATAGTTAAAGGCAGTTCATCATTGAATTCATTGATGTCATCTCTGTTCAGTTTAAATAGTGTCTGTGCATTTATTTGCAATCAAGTCAACAATATCGCTGTAGATGAAGTGACCCCAACTAAGCAAGCCAGAGGCGACAGCGGCAAGGAACCGATACTCCATCGGTGACAGCATGGAGAAAAAAAAAAATGGAGGAAAAAACCTAAATATTAGCGTAGATGCCAAGTATGTTTGTGTTTATCCAGGTGTAATAAACACTTTTTTCTCACTTCTGCTGACAAAGTTTCCTTACTTTAGCAAAGGAAAACCAGATTTATCTTGGCTTATATCGAAATCCTGTGACATTTTTCTTTACAAATCCTTGTTTTGTGCTTCTAATTCATGAACGGCATTTTGTTTTGTTTTGTCGCCGTGTTCGTCATTAATCACACAAGGCTGACGTCTTACGTCATCTGATAGAATGGCTTCCACGTATGACGGTCAAAAAAAAAAAAAACAATTTTTATATATATATATATATATATATATATATATATATATATATATATATATATATATATATATATATACATATATATATATATAATATATATAAGTAATAGGTCATCTAAACTGAGGACCAAATACTGTATATGTTTTATCCAATGCTTATTATTAATTGTTACTAACTGTTGTTGTATTTTTAATGTCTTAGATATCAAATCCACACTGGCCTCCAGCATTCCATCATCCGACCCAGTCAGCCAAATTGCCTCCCTTTGGAGAACGTCACCCTTCCTCAGAAACTGAAGAACGCTGGGTACTCTACTCATATGGTGGGGAAGTGGCACCTTGGCTTCTATAAACGGGGCTGTATGCCTACACAGCGTGGCTTTGATACCTTCTTTGGCTCTTTGTTGGGTAGTGGCGACTACTACAGTCATTACAAATGTGACAGCCCAGGAATGTGTGGGTACGATCTTCATGAGGGGGAAGAAGCTGCCTGGGAGCAGGACCATGGCATCTATTCGACCATCATGTATACTCAAAAGGCAATAAACATCCTGGCATCTCACAATCCTAAACGACCCATCTTCCTTTACTTGGCCTACCAGGCTGTACACTCACCCTTGCAGGTTCCTGCCCGCTACCTTGAACGCTATAAGTCAATCCCAAACTTGCATCGCCGTAAGTATGCTGCAATGGTCAGCTGCTTGGATGAGGCAGTACGCAATCTAACTCTCGCTCTCAAGCAGTATGGCTATTATGACAACATGGTTATGGTGTACTCCTCAGACAATGGAGGTCAACCAATGGCAGGAGGCAGCAACTGGCCACTAAGAGGCAGTAAAGGATCCTACTGGGAAGGAGGAATACGAGCGGTAGGGTTTGTACACAGCCCTTTACTGGTCAAAAAGGGATCTAGAAGCAGGGCTCTAATCCATATTACTGATTGGTACCCAACACTGGTGATGCTTGGTGAAGGTACTTTAGATGAAAACCAGAACCTCGATGGTTATGATGTCTGGGAAGCGATCAGTGAGGGACGTCGCTCGCCTCGACTGGATATTCTACACAACATAGACCCTGTTTATACCAAAGCCAAGAATGGCTCTTGGAAAGCAGGCTATGGAATCTGGAACACGGCCATCCAGGCAGCACTCCGTGTAGGTGACTGGAAGCTCCTGACTGGTGTGCCAGGATATAGTGACTGGATTCCACCACAGACTTTCTCCAAACTGCTGTTGGCCAATCGTTGGCACAATGAACGTGTGAACTGGGATCGAGGCAAATCTATATGGCTCTTCAACATTACAGCGGATCCATATGAACGAGTGGACCTTTCTCTACGATACCCACATGTGGTGAAGAAGATGCTAATCAGGCTTCTACGGTACAACAAGACAGCTGTGCCATGCCGCTACCCTCCCAAAGACTATCGATCCAATCCTCAGTATAATGGAGGGGTCTGGGGTCCCTGGTACACAAATGATGACGAAGATGAGGATGATAACCTTCTTTCATATGATTTGGAACAGATGAAGAGTTGGAGGAAAAAGAAACGAAGAGGAAAATTCAAAAGAAAGACCTGAAGTCTATAGAAGTTTATGTTAATGTATGCTTCCATTTTGACTTTTGTGTTAGATTTTGTGGCATGAACTCAGGGATGACTGTAATCTTTAACTTCCAGCACAGTCATTTTCACTGATGTATAGATTTACCTCCAATTTCAATTTAAAAGTCAGTAGTGTGTAATTTAAATATTTTCTATTCCAGTTCAATGTGCAGAGAACTATAGTTGATTCATTCAACTTTTGTCTCAAACAATGCTGCAAGTTTGGGTAAGGACAACTAGTTGCAGAAAAAGTGGAAAGAAATTATTGTTTTTGCAACTGTGGTGCTAAAACAAACAAATTAAATAAAAAATTGCATGATGAGGAAGGAAACCACTTGAATTACTACTGTACATCTTACAGCTTGAATAAAAAAAATGGGATTGCATAGGAAAGTTCAATAAAATTGGTTATTGGCAAAATGTCTATTCTATTACAGTATATATGTTTTATTTTATGTTTTACCTGGTCTGGCACCATTGAAACTTTAATGTAAGATCAATACATGTTTTTCGTAATCTCCTGTTTTCTTTTAATTTGCTGTGTGTCACATTTCAAGTATCATTATGCTTAACCTAGCACTAATACTTTAGTATTTACTGTTTTACAGTAGATACTGTATTCAAAGTCAAAGTCAAAGTCACCTTTATTTATATAGCACTTTAAACAAAATACATTTCGTCAAAGCAACTGAACAACATTCATTAGGAAAACAGTGTGTCAATAATGCAAAATGATAGTTAAAGGCAGTTCATCATTGAATTCAGTGATGTCATCTCTGTTCAGTTAAATAGTGTCGGTGCATTTATCACATAAATACACATATATTCACACACATATATTCACCCATAGGTACACATATTAAAATACATGCAAGCAGTCATTATTTTCCTTTTGCAATAGTTCGAAAAAATGAAGAATTCCGCTCATTTGAATGACAAGTGAATACTAAACTTTTTTTTTTCTGCAAAATGGATCATCCTCAGCAAGGATTTTAGAAGTCTGAACATAAAAAAATACAATAATGAGATGAATATGGTCTCAAAATATTGGTAAAACTTTATAAATAACATTTATTTATAAATCACTGTCAAACATTACATAATGCTTAACAGATCATTAGTTAATATATATTCACATAGCTGGAAATGTAAGATAATGTTCTTGTTAATGTTTACTAATGAACATACGAAACATTTCCTATAATGATTAACATATGTTGATTTAATGTAAATTTAAATGCTTACAGATCTTAGTAAACTTTCAGCTTACATCAGCTTACATCTTTGTTTGTTGTGTAGACCTCTATTCACACCTCTTTACTAATAATTTATT
Source organism: Carassius auratus (assembly GCF_003368295.1). Lineage (NCBI taxonomy): Eukaryota > Metazoa > Chordata > Actinopteri > Cypriniformes > Cyprinidae > Carassius > Carassius auratus. Next base: position 25,498,959 of record NC_039249.1, on the reverse strand, counting down.
AATCCTTTGTACCTTAATGAGCAGTTATTTCAATGGCAAAAAAAAAAGTGTCCGGAAATACCTGAATTTACCCTATTCACACATCTTTACTAATGATTTATTAATCCTTTGTACCTTAATGAGCAGTTATCTCAATGGCAAAAAAAAAAGTGTCCCGAAAGACCTGAATTTACCCTATTCACACATCTTTACTAATGATTTATTAATCATTTGGTCAGGTTTTTAAAGTTCTAAAGTTGAAACTATTCATAATTTGTAAATGTTTATAAATAATTAATCATTTATTATATTTATGGGCATTGGACCTTTAGCTACTGTAACACGGTTTGTGTAAAGGCTGGCTGGTTAAATTTAGCTAAATGCTTGTTAAAGACTACAACAGATTATAATTTTGGTGCATTTTTTTTCTTATTGTCTCAACACTCGTAATAGTAAACTACACTTGTGTATATCATTGAACAGAATATTACATGAATCATACATAAACGGGGAAAAAAATAATTCATACTTTATGTAATTTAAACAAAATATTTGTTAATTCATCAAAATAATATAATATATAAAGACTGAACTGTGTTCCCTTATACAAACCTGATTCCAAAAAAGCTGGGACACTGTACAAATTGTGAATAAAAACAGAACGCAATGATGTGGAAGTTTCAAATTTCAATATTTTATTCAGAATACAACATACATAAGATGACATATCAAATGTTTAAACTGAGAAAATGTATATTTTTAAGGGGAAAATAAGTTGCTTTTAAATTTCATGGCATCAACACGTCTCAAAAAAGTTGCCACAAGGCCATGTTTACCACTGTGTGGCATCCCCTCTTATTTTTATAACAGTCTGCAAACGTCTGGGGACTGAGGAGATAAGTTGCTCTAGTTTAGGAATATGAATGTTGTCCCATTTTTGTCTAATACAGGCTTTTAGTTGCTCAACTGTCTTAGGTCTTCTTTGTCCCATCTTCCTCTTTATGATGCACAAGATGTTTTGACTGATCTAGACTGCAACCTGCCATGTAGTGATTTCCATTACAGTAGCATTCCTGTATGTGATGTAGTGCTGTCTAAGGGCCCAAAGATCACAGGCATCCAGTATGTTTTTCCGGCCTTGACCCTTACGCACAGATATTATTCCAGATTCTCTGAATCTTTGGATGATATCATGCACTATAGATGATGATAACTTCAAACTCTTTACAATTTTTCTCTGAGAAACTTCTTTCTGATATAGCTCCACTATTTTTCACCACAGCATTGGGGGAACTGGTGATCCTCTGCCCATCTTGACTTCTGAGAGACATTGCCACTCTGAAAGGCTCTTTTTAAACCAAATCATGTTGCCAATTGACCTAATAAGTTGCAAATTGGTCCTCCAGCTGTTCCTTTTATGTTCATTTAACTTTTCTGTCCTCTTATTGCTACCTGTCCCAACTTTTTTGGAATGTGTAGCTCTCATGAAATGCAAAATGAGCCAATATTTGGCATGACATTTCAAAATCTCTCACTTTCAACATTTGACATGTTATATATATTCTATTGTGAATAAAATAGACGTTTATGAGATTTGTAAATTATTCCATTCCTTTTTTACTCACCATTTGTACATTGTCCCAACTTTTTTGGAATCGGGTTTGTAGTAATCAAATTGAACCCTCTACACTGTTGACTCCTTAACCAACCCTTAAACCTACCCATACCACCAAACCTGTCCCTAACCACACCCGTATCACACCTCATTAGCAGCAAGTGTCGTGCATTAACACAAGCTTTTAAACATTTTATAACATTTGTTAAAATCATTAGTAGACTTTCAATTAGATCTTGATCATATGGGATTGAACGTTTCATTGACATTTGCAAGTATTTTAAATTACATGAAATAATGATTTGTTAAACATTATGTAATGTTTAATAAGTTAATTAGTACAAGCACATTATCTCAAGTTCCTAACTCTTTGAATATATACATTAACTAATGATCCATTTAGCATTATATAATGTTTGTTAATGATATATTAGTGAAAGTTATAACAGTGTAACAAGTTATAAAAGTGTTACCAAAATATTTAAGAAAGAAAGAAAGAAAGAACATCCTTTTACATCCTTGCACACTTACAAAAGCAACGAAGAGATTTTGTTATTAACTTTGTTTCAATACCTGTGGCATTGCAATGGCTTACCCTGCCAAAAGTTAAATCTCTTTGGTCCAAAATCACTTTCCACATAGCTGTGTGATAAGCAACACATACATATTGTATATTACTGTGCCATGTCACACAGCTCGTTCATTGTGCATGGTTTAATAACTCGTTACTTGAATCTTGTTGCATTGTGCATGTTTAGGACATAATACTTTCCTGCAGTCCATGTTTTACTGAGATTGTTACAGTGGCTTTCAGCTGTGTGGTTATGTCAATCAATAAGCCAGATGCATTTGAAGCTCAGAACATTCCAATAAATAGAAAAAAAAATGAACATGAGTTTTATTGTTTGGTGCTACCCTAGAGCGTAACAAAATGACGCAGCTGGATTATGTAATCTGGACCATTTCCTTGAGAACAATCCGATGTCCCTGGCCAATACTCCACAGCTGTCTTCATAAAACTCATGTGAAACAAAGCTGGAACAGATTACAATTCCCCACATTTAATGTACCAAATAACTAGCAGAATGACACTCTACCAGCTTCATATGTCAACAGGAGGTATTAAGCTTGCCTGCAGGGCTGGATTTCATGGCAGTGCTTTGCATTCCTTAAGGCTGAGCTATTCCATTTTTTTTTTTTTTTTTTGTATATATGCTGTTGGTTGGTTCACATTTGTCCATGCTTCTCCTGGCCTGCTATACCTTGTTAGAGGAGGCCCTTTCTGTATTGCATAATGTGCCCACATTAAAAATCCTAGGCATAGTTCTACGTTTTAATAATACCTGCCACAATATTTACTCATGGAAATGGAATAATTAATTATTAACTGGCAAAGCTCTCAGTTGACTTGGAAAATGTTCCACACACAAAATGCTAATGGGCCATAGTTACTGGAAGATAACGTTAATTGCAAAATGCTTGGCTGATATATGTTGGTCTGTGCTATGTATTGATATTGATATACATAAACATGTATTATGTGTATTTCTCTCTATGTAAAAGTCATTCACCTTTATATATTGCAAACATAACTTTGATAAAGTTTGTTGGCTTGCATATTTGTATAAATTCCTGTTTCCTGTAATGGCCAGTGTTAGCCAAGCATTTCTGGAACTCTTTGGCAACCGACAAAGGTTCGGCAGGTTCATATTTTTTACTCTGTATCTTCTTTATCCCTGTCTTTTCTCTCTAAGTTGCTATTTTTATTTTTGTCTCTTTCATTCAAAATCTATTACTACCTCTCAATCTTTTGGTTTCCCATCAAATTTTTTGTAAAAACGTGCATGTGCAAATATTAGTATATATGCTTTATGGCCATATATAACTTGCACTCCTCCCCCGACTCTGAACCCAAACACAAGAAATTGCATACAGCAAAATAGGCTATATAATTCATGAAGCCTTTAGACTAATAGTAGCCTCATTTAAAAGAAGACACTTGGGAACTTGTTGGCACAGATTCTAAATTAATTACAATCGTAAACAGAAATAGTTATTATAAAGGCTTAAATGTGTTGTAAAGGTTTTAGAAAAATGATTGTCACAAAATATTTTACTGATATTTAATAAATAAAATTGGCCTTGTTGCAGTCTAAACCATACGCTGCTAAAGAAAAGGCTTTACTATGTTCTTTAAAATCTGAGAATGTGAGAATGATACATCTAAATCTTTCAATTTCAGTACTTTTCATTGATCAAATATCTCACTGCTTGGTCTCTTTGTCTCACTGCCTTTGTCTTTTTGCCTTTGCATCAAAGCCTTACTTAAAAAAAGAAAAGAAAAGAATCATTCCAGTGATCTTACTTGGATTTATCGCTCAAAATCAATAAGCCCTTTTTCACATGACATCAGGCAACTTTCTTCTTGACTCAAGAGAATTATGTTTATTTATGACAGCATAGTAAAATGCTGGAGCCAACAGAACAGTTCACTCAGTCTCTTGTCATAAATTTGTCTAGAGAATGACTAGAGCATCTACTCATCGACATAAAAGAGTGATCAGTGAGATTTGTCATTTGCAATCAGAGAAACAGTTTTTTTTTTTTTTTTTTTTTCAAAAGGAGCCTGACAACATCCAGTGCTCCACACAGAGATTTGATCTCACGATCATCAGTCTGTCTGGAATAACATGAAGAAACAGAACAAACTGAGACAGACTCAATCCAGAAGAACTGTTGCAATGATGCTCCAAGAAACCTACTTGCAAAGTTATAGTAATGTTAAAAGTTTTAGGCACTTGTGAAAAAATGCTGTAAACTGATGATGCTGTCAAAAATTATCTCACACATAGATTTTCTTTATAATTTATCTTCTATTACTCAAATGAAATCAACATTTGGAGTGACCATCCTTTGTGTTTAAAGCAGCCTTTGCCCTAGGTGCACTTGCCCATAGTTTTTCAGGTTGCTTTGCAGGTAGGTTTCCAGAAGCATCTTGGAGATTTTTGTTGTTGTTGTTGTTGTTGTTGTTGCTCAAACAATTTGTGCTCTGCATTTAACCCATCCGAAATGCACACACACAGAGCAGTGAACACACACACACACTGTGAGCACACACCCAGAGCAGTGGGCAGCCATTTATGCTGCGGCGCCCGGGGAGCAGTTGGGGGTTCGATGCCTTGCTCAAGGGCACCTAAGTCGTGGTATTGAAGGTGGAGAGAGAGCTGTTCATGCACTACCCCCACCCACAATTCCGTCCGGCCCGAGACTAGAACCCACAACCTTTCGATTGGGAGTCCAACCCTCTAACCATTAGGCCACAACTTCCCCTAGAAGAGCCGTAGCAAAATAAAATTTCTGGCTAAAGTAAGTTTTCCATCTAAGTGTTTGTTTATTTAAAAGGAGACAATTCTGCTATTATTATTTTATCTCCAATCTGTTATCTAGAAGTTTAGTTTCTTTAATTCTTTATAGCGGATGACAGATTAGGGTTGGAGCAAAACTGTGCAGAGCTGTGGCCCTCCAGGAATTGAGTTTGAGACCAATGCTTTAACATATCTGTTTGATATAAAGTCTGCTTTGTATAGTTAGCCTAATTTATTACCTTTACTATGATGGCCAATATGTTCCAAGTAATAAAAAGAAATCATGCCAAAATTTCATATCCATAAAAAAATGAAATTATTTTAAAATAAATAAAAATGAGTTCAAAATAATATACTTTTTATGTGTCTCCTGTTCTGTAAGAGCTGTGTGTGAAGGGAGGGGAGTGTTGTGTTCATCTATGCTTTTTTTTCCTAAATGTCTGAATGTGTTTCTTCATCTATTTGCTCATGTTGTTTTGAACTATGCTGTACATTTGTTTTGTGATCAGTACTTCCCCAAGTAACTAAACGGGACACATTGTAATGTATATATATATATATATATATATATATATATATATATATATATATATATATATATATATATATATATATATATATATATTTACTATAATAATTACTAAATGTAAAACTATATTAAAAAAAATCTAATAAATATTAAAATAAATTGAATAAATCTAATGAAATATAAAATATAGATCTAATAAAAAAGAAAAAAAAAAAAAATATATATATATATATACACACACACACACACACGCACACACACACACACACATACTGTATATATCAGATAACATTTTAAGCTGTCATATGGTCATGTTACAACATGCCCATCAGTTACTATGTTCCTCACCTATGGGAAATGTTGTCACATTTTATCCCATTTTTTAGGGCAAATAAAGAAAAAAAGTATACACTGTAATTATAAATGTTGATTTATACAAATTGAGAATGCCAAAAAATGATACTCTAAAGTGATAAAGGCTATGTTGATTAGTACCGCATTAAAAATATACTTTATTCTTATGAATATACCCAAGATGGCATGAAGAACTTGGATAAATTTGTATCATAATCGTGTTTATTGTCTTCATTAGATTTTTTTATACTCATAATTTTTGCTCTGCATTTAACCCATCCAAGTGCCCACACACAGCAGTGAGTAGTGAACACACATACAGACACACACCTGGAGCAGTGGGCAGCCAGTGTTGCAGAGAGCAGTTGGGGGTTCGGTGCCTCGCTCAAGGGTCTCACCTCAGTCGTGGTATTGAAGGTGAAGAAAGCACTGGTCATTCACTCCCCCACCTACAATCCCTGCCAGATCCAAGACTCAAACCTGCGACCTTTGGCTTTCAAGTCCAACTCTAACCGTTAAGCCACGACTGTCCCCAGGTACGGAAGGTTCAGCTATAGGTGAATGGTTTTTATAAGATATTTCCTGGAATGTCATATGATTTTTATTATTATTATTATTATTATTTTTTTGACAGGACATCATCCATTCAATTTACGTCTTTAATGAGATTAATGCATTGCATGGGTAAAACACCTGTGAAGAATCAGTATGAAAAATAATTTTATATTCATATGTAAGAGAAAGTAAACCATTTCCACCTCTGAAATGTATTTCCTTATGCTGAGGTCATCTATAGGCTATGTGGGCTATTGGTTAGTGTTGGAACTGGAATCCAAACAGCCAGTTAGACTACTTGAGATCATCCTCTGCATCATTGTCTGGTTTGGGAACTGCAGTGTCTCTGACCCCCCAGAGAGACTCCTCTCAGAGAATTCATCAGCAAACACAGCATCTGCAGTGCATCTAGAATTATTGCTGACCCCTCACACCCATCCCATGAATGTAACCCGCTGCCATCTGGAAAAGGGTTTAAGAGTATCTATAACGCCACTACCAGACACTCTAACAGCTTTTTCCTGTCAGGCTGTTAAAGTCTCTGTCACTCCCTCCTACCCCACATCCCCACCCCTTCTGAACAGTTTAACTCTTAGTTTACATTACACTCATTACAAAAATCAAATACAGCCCAGTGTGCTCTTTTAATTTGAAGGAATTTTCTGTACTGATTTTTACAGATAGTATTTTACACATATTTTAAAAGCATTGCATTGTATAGTGTTTTATTTGTACGTTTAACAGAAAAAAATTTACTGGTCAAAAAAGACATTATCTGTTTTTCTACAGATGTTTGTTGTTGTTGTTTATCAATTAAACATTTATGTTGACATACTATTTATTATTACATCAACTTAATATTGTGAATTTTAAACTTCTTTTAGAATGTATTTTTCTTTTCTTTTTTTTTTACTGTTTATTTATTTATTTATTTAATTTAATTGTATTGGTGACGTTAAATATTGGGCAGTGGATTTCTATTTGCAGTTTTCTGTAATTCACTACAAGAGACCACTGACAAAAGTAATAGTGTGTGTGTACTTCAAAGTAAATTCACTTTCATTAAACAACCCTACAATAAATATTCAGGTGTTTAAAGAGAGACAAATATACCTTATCTGAAATGCCAAGAGAGGGAAAGGAGCTTTTTATCATCACATTGATTTTTAAGACAGTAGTAGATGAGGAAGAAACGCTCCACAGGATTTACAAGATTAGTAATTTAAGAGGATAATTGGTCATCCCGTTAACTCAAGGTGACAGTGCTTAAGGATGAACAGTACTGTATGATGCTTCATTTTAGACTAGCGTTATCAGTCTATCAACAAGTCTACCGTCACACATTTGCTAATTTCCTGCGATTAAAATAATCTATACACCGTGGTCTTTCCAGACACTCGTACACGCGTGTTTGTGCCGCCAGAGGGAGCTCTTACACTAGATTCAACAGCCGCTGTTACAGCAGGAAGCGAGATGTGAGCGTGTGTGTGTGTACTGTTGGGAAACTCGATTCACTCGGTCAAACGAAATGATTCTTCTTTCTATGTGAATCATCAAACAATTACAGATTTGCAGTTCTTTTTTAGTAGTGAATGAATAAAGTTAAATAACCTAGGCTACTATTGTTTATCATAGGCAATATCTTTGTAATAGGTTTTGGTAGTTCACAGTTACATTTCAATTCATTCCAAATGTCATTTATATACAAGTCTTGATATAAATGTATTTTTTAAAACTTGATTGTAACACAAAATGTTATTTATGATATTACATCGAGAAGTGAATAAGAGATAATTAAGACTGCACTGTTACAAATTTCAGACACATTTTATGTTGGCTGTATAAATTATAATGCAACCTTTAGAATAATAGGCTATTATAAAATAATGAAAAGTATAAGCAATATATATATATATATATATATATATATATATATATATATATATATATATATATATATATATATATATATATATATATAAAATGTTGGTTTCATCGTATAGCCTCCGTAATTTTGGTATTCTTTCTATGTATATGACGGACAAAATGAGCTCGCCATTTATTCTTAAATCTATTCCATCCTCTACGCGTTTGTGACTAGAAACACTGGCGTGTAACCTAATGAAAGTCCCCCAAAACTCGAATGATTCACATACACCCTCTAATCGGTTCTATTGAATCGTTAAAAAGAACCGGTTTAAAAGAACACGTTCGCGAATCGGACATCTCTTGATCACAAGAGGTGCGGCGCTTCAACTTCAAATAGGTGTCAAAACAGTGCCAGTCACCATCTCACACCTGCAAGAGCATTTGTAGTGACAGACTTGGACATTTTCATTTCTTTCCAGAGTTGAAACATTTACTTTCGCTCTGCAGTGAGGATATACAGGAAGAGGTAACCGCAGATTTCACTTTTGCGCTCAGATTGTTCTTCCCGTCGCTCTCAGCATGGCTTCAACAACCTGCACCAGGTTTACCGACGAATATCAGCTGTATGAAGAACTGGGGAAGTAAGTATTAGTTATGCACACGCTTCTAATAACAATCTGAAACATTTTTTTTTTTTTTGAAAAGTGCAGGCTGACAGATACCTGTTAGCCCTTACCTGATTCTGTAACCTTACCTGCGGTCGCAAGTCTCTTCTCGGCTTCTTTCATGTGCTGTTTTGACGATAATACTGTTCTATTTGTATTATTCTTTTCCTGTTTTCGGCGGGAATAGCAAACAGCGGAATTCCCCTATTTAAAACGCCATGCTTATTTACTTAAAGAACGGAGTTTCGTTGATGTTGAGAAGCATGTTCTTAAACATCGCACATTCTAGAATATTCAGTGGGGATATTCAAGACAAGGTTGTAAAAATGCTTAACTTTTTTTTTCTTTAAGAAATGGCAGAGGGGATCGGAGTAGAATTTTCACAGTTATGAACAGGACAGTTCTGCATTATCAGAAATATACACGTAATATAGTGTAAATAAATCAAACAAAGTTGATTATATGTGTATGTGCTTTCTGATTTCCAGAGGAGCCTTTTCTGTGGTTAGAAGATGTATGAAAATCTCTACTGGTCAGGAATATGCTGCCAAAATCATCAACACCAAAAAGCTGTCTGCCAGAGGTGAGTTCACTCTGTTGAGAATATCATATGGTGAAAATAAGAACAACTGCTTCAGCTGAGTATGGTGTTGAACTTGAACTTTGATTAAGCGTGTTATTGTGGTGATACTGTAACCACAGTTAGGTCATTGCTTTTGAATACATGTACAAAACCACAGCTGTTCTTGGCCATATAGCGTAAATAACGTAGTTGCTAGAGCAAACATTACTATTGCTACTGTTTATTTTTAGGGTTAAGTAGAACGAACCCCTAACCCTAAGTATTAAAGGGGTCATGAAATGCATTTTAAAATGCATAATGTCTCCTGAGGTGTTCTTATTATGTTAGAAGGATTTTTAAATCAAAGTCGTTAACAACTCAGAAATAATAATTTGGGTTGCACTTCATTTTACAGTACGTGTACTAACATGTAATAATAGTGTAATTACAGTGTATTTATCCAAGAAAGTTCTGGTAACACAAGGTAACTACATGGGGTAGGGTTAGGTTTAGGGGTAGGTTCAGGGTTAGTACCTAGTTATTACATAGTTATTGTAATTACTATAATAAGTACATAGTATGTACATGAGGAACAGAACTGTAAAATAAAGTGCTACCATAATTTGTATATAATAAAATAATTAAGTAATATTCCAAATTTAGAAAATAAAAGGCGATTCCTACCCTGATTTAAACAATCTGTTTAAATGTGCAGGTCTCCTTTAAGACCTCATTGCAAATGTCCACTGATTGGGTAATATCTCTGCATATGAAATAATTGTAACATGTGGAACTCATTTACTCTGTTTTTACTATCAAAGCTGCTGAGATGAACTAATCCTTAAATGTGCTGATTAAAGCATTAAATTTAGACCTACTCCCATTGCAGTACTAAGCATTGTGGTCTATCAAAGCCTTATCTTTCGAGCATAGGAATGCAGTAACCTCACAATTTCTGCAATCTCATAAATGCTTTCATCATAACAGTGCAGACACAATGTAAATAAAGTATTCAATATGCTAAGTAGACATTGCCATTGGTTTTACTGAGAGTTTTGGCCAGAGTGCAAAGCTCTATGTCAATAATAAACTTGTGCTATGTGATTGACAGATCCACTGCTTATAAAGGGAGTGTTTATTGATCACTCTCTGTACTTTTACGGACTTTTAAATTAAATGTTCCCTTCTGGTGGAATGAAATCCCCAACTCAATCCGAGCAGCTGAGTACTTAGCCATCTTCAAGAATCGGCTTAAAACCCATCTCTTCCATCTTTATTTGACCCTCTAACTTTAACACTCACTATTTTAATTCTATTCTTTAAAAAAATCTAACTACCTTTCTAATCTTTTTGTATTCTATTTTCTTTTAATTTATTATGCAATTGTATATGTATGTGTGTGTATGTGTAAAGACCTCTAACTAGCTTGCTCTATTCTTTTATTTTTATTTTTTTATTCTATCTGTTTTCTTTTTATTTATTATATTATTTAAAATCCCATGCTACGTGTACTGTGTTAACCTAACTGAGACTTGTTATAGCACTTATATATCATTGCTCTTTTTGTTGTTTTTGATTGCTTCCACTGTCTTCATCTGTAAGTCGCTTTGGATAAAAGTGTCTGCTAAATGAATAAATGTAAATGCAATGTAAATGTTTCATACATAAAATGCCACAGTGATTTTATATATATATATATATATATATATATATATATATATATATATATATATATATATATTCGATTTCGATTATCTCCCCATTAATTGACTACTAACAATTTATACATGTTGATTTACATATCTGAATGAAAAAAAAACATGAATTCCTTAACATTGCAATATATGTTTATTGCTCTTAAAATTACAAAATAAAAGACTCACTAAGAATGCATTATTTTGCACTTGTATAGAGATAGCATTCAATAAAACCTTGAAGCCTTGAAAACACATAGCTTACTGAAACAAGCTTACTGAACACATAGGGCCTAGTTTATTGAAAAAAAGTTCTTCTTTCAGATGAAAATAACAACAACTTGATGTCTATCATTCAATAAAAAAGGTCACCCAAAATACTTGTTTAGAGCAATTGAAAGAATACAGTAACCAATGTAAACTTGAGGGCTTTAAGCTAATACAGAGAGTGCTTTTCCAAAAAAATAAATAAAATAAAATAACTAGAAAACTCCACGTGAGAATGCTCCACGTGATACTTTGGCGTTCCACCCTTTTTCTATCGTGTCTAATGATTTTGGTTAATATGCATGAGGGAGGGAGGGAGAAAGAGAGAGAGAGAGAGAGAGAGAGAGAGCGCAAGACAGCACTCGTGTAGTTTGAAGACTGTGAGTCTGCGAGCGCGCGTGAAACTTTGGTGTTTCGCCATTTTTCTATCGTGTTTAATGATTTTGATTAATATGCACAAGGGAGAGAGAGAGCAAGAAGTGCTCGTGTTGTTTGAAGACTGTGAGTGCGCGCAGCCGGGGCTCTCTCTCTCGTATGCGACTACGCGCCCTGTCAGGCTCGGCAGTCATTCTATTCTACATCACTCACCGATCAAATAAGGCTTTGACAGCCGCCAAAAAAAAGATCAATGCAGAAAAACCCCTGGATTGGTTATATAACGTGGGACAGAATGTTGATCCTGCCATCGCGTATATTCAGCGCACATAAAGTTAACGTTTTGCAAACGTTTTTAGAGAAATAAAAACAGGTCGACGAATCGATGCGCATATTTTGCGTCAACGTATTTTTTGTGTCGACATCATCGATGACCTCGACGCGTTGTCCCAGCCCTAATATATATATATATATATATATATATATATATATATATATATATATATATATATATATATATATATATATATATATATATATATATATATATATTTGTTAGACAGCCTAGAAGTATTCCTGATGTATTTCAATTAAATGTTCCCTCCTGGTGGAATGAGCTGCCTTGCCTACTCTGTTTTCTTTTCATTTATTATACAATATTAATAAAAAAATACCTCTAACAATAGCTTGATTTATTCTTTTTCTTTTCTATCTGTTTTCTTTTTATTTATTATCTGATTTAAAAGCCCTAGCTACGTGTACTGTGTTTAAGCTAACTGAGACTTGTTATAGCACTTGTATATCATTGCTCTTTTTGTTGTTTTTGATTGCTTCCACTGTCTTCATCTGTAAGTCGCTTTGGATAAAAGTGTCTGCTAAATGAATAAATGTAAATGCAATGTAAATGTTTCATACATAAAATGCCACAGTGATTTTATATATATATATATATATATATATATATATATATATATATATATATTCGATTTCGATTATCTCCCCATTAATTGACTACTAACAATTTATACATGTTGATTTACATATCTGAATGAAAAAAAAACATGAATTCCTTAACATTGCAATATATGTTTATTGCTCTTAAAATTACAAAATAAAAGACTCACTAAGAATGCATTACTTTGCACTTGTATAGAGATAGCATTCAATAAAACCTTGAAGCCTTGAAAACACATAGCTTACTGAAACAAGCTTACTGAACACATAGGGCCTAGTTTATTGAAAAAAAGTTCTTCTTTCAGATGAAAATAACAACAACTTGATGTCTATCATTCAATAAAAAAGGTCACCCAAAATACTTGTTTAGAGCAATTGAAAGAATACAGTAACCAATGTAAACTTGAGGGCTTTAAGCTAATACAGAGAGTGCTTTTCCAAAAAAATAAATAAAATAAAATAACTAGAAAACTCCACGTGAGAATGCTCCACGTGATACTTTGGCGTTCCACCCTTTTTCTATCGTGTCTAATGATTTTGGTTAATATGCATGAGGGAGGGAGGGAGAAAGAGAGAGAGAGAGAGAGAGAGAGAGAGAGAGAGCGCAAGACAGCACTCGTGTAGTTTGAAGACTGTGAGTCTGCGAGCGCGCGTGAAACTTTGGTGTTTCGCCATTTTTCTATCGTGTTTAATGATTTTGATTAATATGCACAAGGGAGAGAGAGAGCAAGAAGTGCTCGTGTTGTTTGAAGACTGTGAGTGCGCGCAGCCGGGGCTCTCTCTCTCGTATGCGACTACTCGCCCTGTCAGGCTCGGCAGTCATTCTATTCTACATCACTCACCGATCAAATAAGGCTTTGACAGCCGCCAAAAAAAAGATCAATGCAGAAAAACCCCTGGATTGGTTATATAACGTGGGACAGAATGTTGATCCTGCCATCGCGTATATTCAGCGCACATAAAGTTAACGTTTTGCAAACGTTTTTAGAGAAATAAAAACAGGTCGACGAATCGATGCGCATATTTTGCGTCAACGTATTTTTTGTGTCGACATCATCGATGACCTCGACGCGTTGTCCCAGCCCTAATATATATATATATATATATATATATATATATATATATATATATATATATATATATATATATATATATATATATATATATATATTTGTTAGACAGCCTAGAAGTATTCCTGATGTATTTCAATTAAATGTTCCCTCCTGGTGGAATGAGCTGCCTTGCCTACTCTGTTTTCTTTTCATTTATTATACAATATTAATAAAAAAAATACCTCTAACAATAGCTTGATTTATTCTTTTTCTTTTCTATCTGTTTTCTTTTTATTTATTATCTGATTTAAAAGCCCTAGCTACGTGTACTGTGTTTAAGCTAACTGAGACTTGTTATAGCACTTGTATATCATTGCTCTTTTTGTTGTTTTTGATTGCTTCCACTGTCTTCATCTGTAAGTCGCTTTGGATAAAAGTGTCTGCTAAATGAATAAATGTAAATGCAATGTAAATGTTTCATACATAAAATGCCACAGTGATTTTATATATATATATATATATATATATATATATATATATATATATATATTCGATTTCGATTATCTCCCCATTAATTGACTACTAACAATTTATACATGTTGATTTACATATCTGAATGAAAAAAAAACATGAATTCCTTAACATTGCAATATATGTTTATTGCTCTTAAAATTACAAAATAAAAGACTCACTAAGAATGCATTACTTTGCACTTGTATAGAGATAGCATTCAATAAAACCTTGAAGCCTTGAAAACACATAGCTTACTGAAACAAGCTTACTGAACACATAGGGCCTAGTTTATTGAAAAAAAGTTCTTCTTTCAGATGAAAATAACAACAACTTGATGTCTATCATTCAATAAAAAAGGTCACCCAAAATACTTGTTTAGAGCAATTGAAAGAATACAGTAACCAATGTAAACTTGAGGGCTTTAAGCTAATACAGAGAGTGCTTTTCCAAAAAAATAAATAAAATAAAATAACTAGAAAACTCCACGTGAGAATGCTCCACGTGATACTTTGGCGTTCCACCCTTTTTCTATCGTGTCTAATGATTTTGGTTAATATGCATGAGGGAGGGAGGGAGAAAGAGAGAGAGAGAGAGAGAGAGAGAGAGCGCAAGACAGCACTCGTGTAGTTTGAAGACTGTGAGTCTGCGAGCGCGCGTGAAACTTTGGTGTTTCGCCATTTTTCTATCGTGTTTAATGATTTTGATTAATATGCACAAGGGAGAGAGAGAGCAAGAAGTGCTCGTGTTGTTTGAAGACTGTGAGTGCGCGCAGCCGGGGCTCTCTCTCTCGTATGCGACTACGCGCCCTGTCAGGCTCGGCAGTCATTCTATTCTACATCACTCACCGATCAAATAAGGCTTTGACAGCCGCCAAAAAAAAGATCAATGCAGAAAAACCCCTGGATTGGTTATATAACGTGGGACAGAATGTTGATCCTGCCATCGCGTATATTCAGCGCACATAAAGTTAACGTTTTGCAAACGTTTTTAGAGAAATAAAAACAGGTCGACGAATCGATGCGCATATTTTGCGTCAACGTATTTTTTGTGTCGACATCATCGATGACCTCGACGCGTTGTCCCAGCCCTAATATATATATATATATATATATATATATATATATATATATATATATATATATATATATATATATATTTGTTAGACAGCCTAGAAGTATTCCTGATGTATTTCAATTAAATGTTCCCTCCTGGTGGAATGAGCTGCCTTGCCTACTCTGTTTTCTTTTCATTTATTATACAATATTAATAAAAAAATACCTCTAACAATAGCTTGATTTATTCTTTTTCTTTTCTATCTGTTTTCTTTTTATTTATTATCTGATTTAAAAGCCCTAGCTACGTGTACTGTGTTTAAGCTAACTGAGACTTGTTATAGCACTTGTATATCATTGTTCTCTTATTGTTTTTGTTTGCTTCCATTGTCCTCATTTGGATAAAAGCATCTGCAAAATGACTAAATGTAAATGTAGATTTAATGTCATAGAATAGATATCAATATATCTTGAGCTTCTGTTAACCACAGACCTTATTTCAGATATTAACAACCCATTGACTTCAGGACGATGGATCCAGAAGTGCTAAAATGCTTACGTGTTTCCATTTTTTTACCTACAAAAAAGTAATCTCTGCAGCATTTTTTTTTACTGTAAAGGTCTTTCTGTAAAAGTCTGTCTGCAAAGCCTGAGTTGAAATGGGATTGGTTGATCAAAGAATTCATAGTGAAATGTACCCGAACAAACAAATATTACTCTACTGAGACAATCGCGTAGTTGAAAATAAACAGCCACGCCACTTTACAGCCTAGCATTACCTTCCAAAGGATCCTAATGTTATTATTAGTACAGTGATCCTGTTGTGCTTCTCCTGCCTGTCACTTCACTAATGCATCAGTGGCTGGGATAAAGAGACTATGATGGGGAAGCAGGTGTTGATCTGTCTCTGTGTCGACAGTCTCGTGCTGATTTAACCATCTTTATTACGTAATAAAATCCTGGATGTAGAAAGTCAGCAGCATGGCTTCATTTAAAGCTGTTTTTAGCTGTTTTTATTATTTTTCTAATTAATCAGACTAGCGATTTGAAATAATAATAAAAATTGGTTGACAAAAACAGTGACAAAAATATCATAGAAACTCTGAAGTAAGCCAGTAAATAACCACCTAGCAACCGCCCATAAAATTCTAGCAACTGCATAGCAAACAAAAACCAGTCCAAACATAACTGCATAACAACGCCCATAATACTGTTCCATTGTGGCTGTGAGCTTTGCATGGGCAAGTACCAGAAGATATAAAATCCTGGTGCAGCCTTCGAGCCGTAGGACATGTATTAAGAGACGGAAACTAAAGCTCTTGGTCATACAGTTTTATACAATTTAGACAGTTTATACATTCCTTAAATACTGTCATTTTTGAATCTCGCCAAAAATGTTCTGTTCTCAATTTCTGTCATTTTGAAATTGTAAATCTTTTGGAGTATATAGCATGTCTACCAGGGTTGCATTTCCCATAGCAACTATGGTCACAAATTCCATTATTTATGAAGTTCAGCTGAACTTGTGACCATAGCTAGCTAACAATACTTTTGGGAAACGCACTCCAGATTACCACTACTGATTTAAACTGCTCAGTAAAATTTGATCATATAGCCTCATCAAATCACAATATGGACTAATATCTGTAAATATTAAGCCGGAACAGTCTATTTAAATATGAATCCTGCATGTACTGTGTGTCTCTGTTAATGAATGGAGCAGAAGTGCGTCTCCCTTTATCACACACACTGAAGCGCAAGTGACGCTCCGTTGATTTCAGCGTCTGCTGTCTCACTAAATAAGGACTTGAACACATGAACAACATCTCCAGAACTGCTCTGACAGTCACTTCATGAGCATTTGACCGTTTGATTTGAGTAAAACTAGCGTCACATCACATAAAAATTGATGAAAGAACTGTAAAAATAAAAGTCCGGTTAAAGACTATTGTTTAATTGTTTAGCAGAATGTACATAGCCTACTACTACAAAAAAATAAAAAAATAAAAAAACTTGAATGTTTAATGTGCATCTCAGAAAATGCTTTTTTTAAAACCCCAACTGAATGGCACTTAAATGCACTTAATTCATGTCAACTTTATTGTCATTGTTCACAGAACAAGTACAGACAGAGAAACAATGGGTACTAATTAAATGTTTATTTTTTATAGTATAGTTTTTTGTTATTATTTTATTATGGTTTCCAGTATTCTTTAGACTGTAGCGTTGCTTTAATCATGAGCAAGTTGGCCTATTTTTATTTTTTTATTACTTGTAGTAGACTTGAAAGGTAGCCTACCTTTAGAAACTTGTGACATCACTTGCCACCCACTGTAAAGCAGGCCCATTTCTTGCGTCTTTGGTCCTTCATGGGTCAACCTGTCAATAGCATAATAGACAAGGGGTGTTGTGGAAGCCTTGTGTTTCATGTCTGGCTGAGCTTTCAGAGGCAGCTGTTTGCTGAGTGCAAGCGTGGGATGGCTATAGTGTCCCAGTATTGACTCATACTCATACCAATGGAAATAAATAAATAAATCATTCCTTTGTGCATGAGACCCCTGTTACTGTGAAGGGTACAAAGAAGTGTACAGAGAATCTAACAGTAAAAGCTGAAAGTTGACATACAGGAGAAAATGTTGGAGTGGGGTAGTTGGATGTGAAATTTTCCTCAAAAAACATCAAAATGTAAAATTTTTATACCATAAAAACTTATTTTATTATTATTATAATTTTTTATGTACAAAAAAAATTTCATAGAGAATTGGACCTGAAAGTTAAGACTCCCCTTTTAGATACAATGCAAAACTCTGAACTTCAATGAACATCAATATATATATATATATATATATATATATATATATATATATATATATATATATATAGTGGTGGGCATTGGGCATTTCAACAATATTACACTAGTGCAAATGTGATACTCATCTTATACAACAGTTCTTTAAGAACTTATTCTCTGGTGCTATTGGAAAAATAAAAGTAATAGATGATATTAATTATTATTTAAACATACTACTACTGCTTCTTCTACTACCATACTAAAAATATGCAATGCACTATGGATTAATGAGCTGCTGGGTTCATGAATATTGACAGTAATAAATGAGCACCAGCCAATGAGATTGCCTTTCGCGCATTAGTTCT
This sequence comes from Carassius auratus, assembly GCF_003368295.1. Taxonomy (NCBI): domain Eukaryota; kingdom Metazoa; phylum Chordata; class Actinopteri; order Cypriniformes; family Cyprinidae; genus Carassius; species Carassius auratus. The sequence continues at coordinate 25,480,403 of NC_039249.1, read as the reverse complement.
GCCCACTACCGGTAAAACCTGCATATCTTCTGCTTGTTCTAAAAAGCTGAATAATTCTAAATGAACTCCATTATTTTGACAGGAAAATACAAATAATATAGTTTACATGTAGCACATCGATTCAGCATGGTAAGACTCTCGATCTCTCTCTTTGCATGTGTGAGAAACAGCGCAAAGCGACGGCGAGTTGTGCACCTTCACAGAGTTTACAGTGCATCAAATACAGGTCATCCCTGTTGCTTGTGCACCTTTTCCTACTCTCAACTTTAAATTTAATATGCTTTGATACAGCACTCTGTGAACAGCCACCCTTTTCAGTAATGACCTTTTGTGACTTACCTTCTTTGTGGAGAGTGTCTATGATTGTCTTCTGGGCAGCAATCAGATGTATTTTCCATTATTGTGGTTTCATAGGAAAAGAGATACCCAGAATTTATACTGTAGGAATAATTAATGAAACTCAAATGTAAATATTGTAATATTTTGAGATACTGGATTTTTTACTTTCATGAGCTGTAAGTGCTAATAATCAAAAATGTTATTCGTGATTTAAAAAAAAAGAGAAAAGAAATCTAATTAGTATGTTGTATATATCGGGTAAGATATGTGAGCATGTGTGTCTGTTCACTGTTTAAATGTGTGTCAGAGAGAGAGAGAGCTAGATAGAGAGCAAGCGAAGCCCATTTAATTTCCATCATCCGCTGAAGGTCACCGCTGAATAGGGATTCCCTCTTCTTGACTTTGGGGTTGCACTCTGAATATTAAAGGATCTTGAGTTGGAAGCCTCTCACCACAGGGATTTATTGGCAAGTTGATTCTGAATTAATCTCTCCCCCTTTCTTTTTTATCCTTCACAGGTAGTGGCCCATGTATACTCATGTAATATTGAGTGTTAAAAGAAATAGCAGTGAGCTCATTTGATTCCATTAATTCTACTTAGGCTTTGACAATTCCAATGGATGTGTCTCTATAAAAGTGAATACTCATGGTATCATGTGTGCTTGTGTGATCTTAACATCCAAAAGTTATTAAGAAACAAAAGAAATTCCTAATTCTTTAATTTGGTTGAAATCCATTGGTCTGTCAGCAATGGGTAGAATATAAAATGCCAATTGTACAATATGGGTTTGTTAGATCAATAATTTATACTGTACTGGCATATTCATTTCTAGTGTAATTTATAAACTTTTTCCCCCTGTCAATAATAACACGTTCAGAACATTTGTATCAGTGAAAGGGGCTCCCTGGTCTGGAGTATTTTATATAATTTGTAGTCTCATTACAGGGGATCTTTAAGAAGTGATTTTGGGAAAACAGTGGAGAATTAATGGATAGAAATAGCAAGGTTAAAACCGAAGTGCCATTAGCTGACTAAGATATTGACAAATATAATTCAGGATTCTACAAGAGATTACAAAGCTTTGTAAAGAGAATGATCACATAAAGCAAGAGCTTTATAACATAAAGAATTAGCCATCAACAACATATTGATGCTATATGGAAGAAACAACTGATCTTTATAAGACCACACACTCCAAAATCAGAAGTAAAAAGAAAACATATCAAGGCTTAGGATATTACATTAAAGAATTTCAATGATTGCTAAGAAAGGTCTGGATGTGGTCTTTTGGTTTTTTTGCTTGTGCCTGGCCATTTTAAAGTGCCCCTATTATGCCATTTCCAATATTGCCTTTCATGCAGTGTGTAATGTATCGGGATGGGTATCGTTAAGGTTTTAATGGTATTACTACTCTTACCGTTACTGCTTAATGGTCCAGTACTTTAACGGTATTCTTATCGGTACTTTGTGTTGTGTTACTTTGTGTTGTGTTAGGCAGTCGAAAACTTTACATTTCTCTGTCTGCACATAATGGACTTTTTGAAAGATGCTTTGACAGATTGCTTTTGTTTCCGCCCTTACATGCAAATATTTGTTGCACTTATGACAACGAGCGTTGTCTGCATCAACTCTAGTGAAGTATAACCACACTTTGTAATGTTTTGCTCTCTCCACCATCGTCACTCTTTGTATTAAGCGGGAGTTTTCATACTGTAAGGGGCCGTACATATCGCGTCTAAAAACGCGTGGAAAACGCTAGGCGCGCCGCTTTCTGATTTTCCCCAAATGACCTGTGGTGCGCTTGCAGCATTCTGAAAAGTCATGATGTTTTTATCTGAATGTGGTGCGGACGCACCTGAAAAAAACGAGCGCATCACACTGCGTGCGCATCGCGACCCCGTCGCTTCCATTATGAGCGCGCATACCGCACGCCTACATTTGAAATAATGAACTTGAGCACGCAAAATTGCGATATGTGAACGGCCCCTTATGCGTGTGTGTGCGCCACGCTCGTTCTTGTTGTGTGTGTGTGACTGACAGACAGTCTCTGCGGCGCGCATGAGAGATCTCGCAGATCTCACAGACAAACGTCTTAATAATATTTCAAATTAGAAATGTTTGGTAAGATAAAATGTGCACGAAAAAAATTATTAAGCAAATCTCTTCGCCATTGTCACTCTTTATTATTAAGTGGGAGTTTTCATACTGTGTGTGTGCGCCGTGCTCGTTGTGGTGTGTGTGTGTGTGACTGACAGACAGCCTCCGCGGCGTGCATGAGAGATCTCGCAGATCTCACAGACAAACGTCTTAATATGATCGCACATTAGAAATGTTTGGTGAGATAAAAATGTGCACGATAACATTATTAAGCAAAAATACATAGTACATATTTTTTTCCCCTCCAGTACCGAAAGCAGATCTTACTGATACTACGGTCTTTCATAATTTAGCCCCGGGGCCATTTTAATACCGGGTTTCGGTACCCATCCCTAGTAATGTAGCCATATGTGAATTAGGGCTGAACAATATATCATTATCGTATCTATATCTAGATATGATTTTCAAGATATTACTATCTATTAAAAACAATACACCCCCCCCCCCCGTTCCAATGTCTATGCACACTGTACAGAGACAGGGGATAAATTAGAAAGAAAGAAAAAGAGTGTGGGAGATAATGCGGCCGGTGGCAGTGCAGAATCTGACTTGGTGCCAAAAGATAAATCATCTTCCATAATTTGGAAGTATTTTGGATTCAGAAAAGACGATGTGAACCAGAGTGACGTGTTGTGCAGGTCGTGCTTAGCAAAAGAACACATAGTCATATCGTATTGTATCGATATCGAGATATCTGGCATGAAAATCGAGATATGAAATTTTGCCCATATCGTTCAGCCCTAATGTGAATGTAAATGGTCTGCAAAATAGTAAAGCTGAAAGTGCAGGGTAAAAAAGTTATTGCCTCCCAAAATAAAGAATTGACTCTGTACAGCCTATTACAAGTCGTTAGTACGGCTACACGCCACAAGGTAACACATTTGCATAATGCGCATCTATGTTGGTCAGCTGCATACAACTTGACCCCGCCCACAAACACGTCCTTCTACTGACGACTGCTTCTCTAATCTCTGGGAGTTCAACACAGGATTCACAAAACGCTTGCTGTTGAAAGATGGATTAGTATCCTGTTTATTTGGACCAGCTGCTGACCACTGAATCACAACTTGCAAGTATGATAAATAATAGATGTGTCAATCTATGTGTTCAAAAGAGTTTCAAAATATAAAATACAAAAATATTGAAATAGGCATATGATTTCCTACACTGCTGTATGCTATAGACTAATCGCAACAGACTAGGCCATCAATCGCTATTAAATGCATATTTTGACAAAAAAAAATAAAAAAAATAATAAAAAAAATTTGACCTTGTATGCATGTAATGTTATTGTAGGAGACTCCCAAAACAATATTAGGAACCATGAAAATTGCATAATAGGGACACTTTAAGTCTATTTTATTGATTTAGAAGGATGAAACACCCCACAATCCTTTCATGGCTGCATTTTTTTCTGAAAATGCACTGGTATAATAGGAGCACGGGTGATTATTGTCCTCCAACCTACTGTATGTGCTATATGGTCACCAAAGAGTCCAACTTTATGGACCGCTCTTAATAGGGCACACATTTTACAAATCAATTAAATTCTGATTCACATAGTCTTGATTAGTTTTGGTTTCAGTTGGTTTATATTCAACATCAGTTGATTTGGATATGTATCGGGCACATTGCATGTCTATTATAGATGTCAACAATTTTTCCGACAGATTTATTTAAACATACAATAAATTTGACTGACCAATTTGGTTAAAAATATGCAATCCAATGCAATTATTAAGAAAAATGCTGCTCTCCAGATTAGTTTTTGCTAACTATCAAATTATGGCTATTGAATGTATTTTCTTAGGTAAATGTAATGTTATGTTACATATTGTTTGCAAGCTGATTTACTGACATATTTGGGATGTTATTAAGAATTAATTTGTCTTCATTTTGATGAGCCGATATAGATTTGACATGTACTTCACCTGATATAACCAAGCAAATCTATATCAGATCTACTCAAGATCTTGTGAATTAGAATAAAATAAATTTGTGACGTCTGTGTAAATATTTAAAGCCCTTGTTAGAGACACATCTACACATCATAGTACACATCTGTTGTGGCCAGTGGGTTGTGTGATACCGATGTCAGCAGCCAGATTTGATACATTTGTGGCAAACAACAGATAATGTAAGGCTTAAAAAATACGTATTATGCACCACATTAAAAGGACAATGTAAATGCTACGAATATGGATGCTGATATTTGAAAACTTTTGTGTAATTGTGCCTCAAATTGAACCAGATAATGGAGAGATATGTCCAAGAGGGTTTTGTAAGTCGAGGAGCTGGTAGTTTGATAGTAGCCAGACATTTGATGATCAACATTAAACATGGTCCACTTATTAGCTAATTTCGGCCATGAACCACCCACTTAGACTGAGAGGGGCTGTTTGACTAGCATTTTAAGTCATGGTTCATTTTCTTGTGATGTTTAGGGGAGTTTAAAGGCAGACATGGAACCAAATAATGTGGAATATGAATGTGTGCTCAAATATTTCTCATTTACTTGCAGTGTCTGAACAGAATGTCTTTCAAAGGTAGTTTACACCAAAATGTCTTATGTCATGATTGCACCTGTAGGCTAATGGATCATATTTGAAAAATAAATGTGATGATGATTATGAGTATGAGAGTATGTTTAATCTTTTGACTGAGGTTTAGATTACTTTTCAAACATATGGCGATCCAGCAGCAAAAATGCGTGCACAAAACAGAAACAGCTGATTGGCTGAATGAAAATTCAATTCACAGGTGGAGATTATGGAAAGAGTAGTGATGTAGCTTTTCCTTGGTTACCGCTGTAAACAAAGCAGCACTGCGCTTAGAAACATTACATTAATATGCATTGATTATAGAGAGGTAAGATGAAAAGAAAATACAATCTAAACCTTTCTAAAGACAGTCAGATCCCCTCAGCAATACATTTATAGAAAACCCCAAATCAGTATTTAGGACTCTCTTCCAATATTTTGTATGTCATGAACAGTGGAGTTGCTCTGCTTGCTACAGTATTTTCCCAACTTTGCATCCATCTCCAGTGCCTCTGGCCTCTGCTAGCAGCCATTTAAAGACTTGTTTCCACACAAATTACATTTTGGAAAATGTTTGCAATGCAGTTTGTGCAAGTCTTGAACAGAGTTCAGCTGGGGGAAAAAAAAAAAAACGTCTGGTTTCCGATTGTGTAAGTTCTAGGGGTTCACCTCTTTACAGACAAAAACATTTATCCACTTGTACTTAATTTTATTTAAACAGATTTCAAAAATGGTTATACAAACTTAGTGTCATACACACACAGGCCAAGTCTTACATAACAGTGATTAGCTACCCAGAGAGAAAACAACAGCTTACACGTGCTTCGAGCACACATAAAGACAAAATCGGAAAAGCCCCACAATTTTTTGTGTTTGGGCAACCGTCCATTCTTCCAATGAATTCACCACTGTCATGCTGCAGATACATCAAACATTTCATCAAGCGTTTCACAAATGTTTGTGTTGGTCAAATTTTACCAGAGGCTTTCCAGCAGCACAGTGTGTCTAAAATTAGCTCAAGGCAAACCATGAGAGACAATCCCATGTTTACCCGGTTTGAAATAAAATTATGATGCATTTCTGCCATGATTCTGCCATTACTTCCCACACATTTTCCCACTTTTGTCTTTCAGTGTTAGCCTTAGGTTAGCTTCTTTTCGTGCCTTGAACATGTCTGTTTATATCCAAGAGGTTGACTTTCTCAGGAGCATTGCCAATATATCAGAGCAAATGTCATTGTTATGTAACCCAAGACTCTCCATTCACAAATTTATCATACGATTTATTGTGGATGCTGTCCCTCAGTTAAGATCTGATTTGGCTAGAAATCTCTCTTAGGTTTCTTAAAATCATTGTTATGCTTTTCCAGAGAATTACCATTTAAACGTGTGAACAGGACCTTTTTAAAAATACTGTTAAATCTTTTGGCAATTTTTCTGCCATTACTGGTACTTCCAGATCATGTATGAGGTTTGGATGTGCTGAAGTGAGGTCTGGGCCAATCATAAAGATTATGTGATTATTATGTGTTGTTTACACTAGAGAGCTGTTAACACAGAACACGTTGTTTAATGTGCTGCATTTTAATAGTTTTTTTTATGTAAACATCCCAGACAAATGTCTTTGACTGTTGTGCCATGTTTCCCTGCATTTTCAGCATCTTGTTCATGAGCTTTCAGAATCAGAACATTCTGTGTGATCTGTCCCTTAATGCTGTCAAAAAAAAAAAAAAAACATATAGTGAAACATCTTTTCTAACATCATAGGGTTTTCTGGTATTTTGGTGCTGGTGTGTGAATTGCATGTTAAAGGTATAATTTGTAAGATATTTACAGTAAAATATCCAAAAATTACTAGGCTAATGTTATATATTTTGTCCAGCTGATTATTAACAATATCTGTAATGTTTTCAACTACTTGTAAATCATGAGAAAATTCCCATTCTAAATAGTGACACAGGCAGTGCAGTCGCATGTCAATGGCTGCATCCGAAAACTTAGGCAGGTGACTTGCTGCCTTGCTGTCTAATCAGGCAATGACTTTGCAGGCAGCGTTTTTGCCCGAAGGCACCTCATGAAATGGATTTCGGACAGGCTTCTGAGGCTGAGTAATGGTTTACTGATCTACAGCAAAATATAGAGAGCTTTGGTGATAACTGAGTAGATATTTCATTACTGCTATATTAATTTCTCACTAGAAATTACATAAAAAGTGGAAAAGGTTGTTCAGAAACATACATTTAAACACAAACTGACCACCGACCGCAACTTTCAGACGCCATCTTTATTTTTTGGCTTAACTCTCACAGAATGGAACGCACAGGACTGTGGGATATCGAAGGCAGCGAAGGATACATCTATGTTGCCTTCAAAAATCGGCCCGATGAAGACATCTCAAGAGACAGGAAATGAAGCTGACATTGATTTCGGACGTGCCTTGATGCCCTATCAGGTGCATACCGCCACCTACTGTATCGGAGTATGTAGCATGGCTATGAATCTAATGACATTAGTTACCCTTTGTTACTGCCTTTACTGGTGCGAGGATGCGTCTGATCCATAGTCTGATCGTGTCTTTGCAGTGACTTTGTATGTATTCTACTCGCGAAAACCGTTGAACTAGCGTTAAATGCATGATTTATGTTTCCGTCTGATTTGATAGCCATCAGTGGTTGGGTAGAAGCCAACAAATCCCATCATTCCACACTCCTTCTTAGTGTCATCAAACCACGCAATTGTTATTGTTTTGATAGTGCGCCCTCTCGTGGCAGGTCCTACAACCTGTACTTTTAACTGTAAAAAAGATGTTAAGCCATTGCTTATCTGAACAGCAATGCCTACCGTAATTTGTATTATTCAAATAGAGATTGTTGATGGGTATAATGCAACATTTTTTAAATATTATTTTATATATTAATTGTGATCTTGGTTACGTACATAACCCATCAGGGAACGGAGATGTTATTTTGTGACAACATATTGGGGTCTCACTTGGGAACACAATCATCTCTGAGTTTAAGAGAAAACACCAATGAGAATTCGGCTAGTGGATTTTGCATACTGAACCACTTCCTGTGCACATAGGTATATAAGGCGACAGCGTGCATCAACTCATTAGGTTTTGGGCTGAGGAGATGTGAACGTGTTCCAGCAACAGCGAATAGTTCAAGGTTGTGGCAAAGGGACATAACGTCTCCATTCCCTCCATCAGTGAATGAGGGTTACTTAACCGAGACATTCCCTATCTGTCAGCCACTACGAGTTATGTGGTGGCGACCTATTGGGGTCTATGAAAAACTCCACAACTTGAACACTGTCACAACCCTGTGGCACTACAATTGTTGACAAGCCATAGAAATGGTAAACGGAGCTAACCCATGTTTCCCTTTGTTTATGTGCCACAACATAAAATGGCCCCACCCCCTTTGTTGCATGGTCCTGGATGGCAGAGTTAAAAAATTTCAGGGTTTGTGATGTCACTAACCAAGGAAGTATGCTCTTTGAAATCTATGACCCCCTTAACATTGTGAGGTTTTGTTTTTTTCTCTTCCAAATGCTTGACAAAGGCATAATTTTATTGACAGACGGGTTCTTTCAAATGCTCACATGCAAATTGGGTTCATTGTGAAACTGCTCATGACTGAGCATATTCTGACCTACAGCTCAGAAAATGCTTAAGTCTATATTAATTTAACAAGTAACTTGTTTTTTGATGCTACAGATATATTCTTCTTCTCATGTTGGTTCTTTGCAGTGCTGGGATATATCCTGGCAAAATACAACCTTCCAGTTCCATTAGTTTTATTAAGAAGCAATATTGGAAGGAAGTCAGGACTGTACATTATCCCTTATTATTATTTCTGGATATATCCGGAATATTCTGGATAAATACATTATTTATTTGTACACCATTTTTTGGATTTCATCACCGGCCTGAATGGATTTGAGTGATACTTTTTTGCTACTCACATAACTTGGACAGAAATTGGATTAAATAGATACTAGTTAGATAGTGATAATATTGATATTTAAATAAGATCGATTGCTAAACAGCATTATACAGTATAAGGCAAACTATGCTATAGTGCTAAATGAGAACCTATTCATAAGCAATGGTTGTGTGTGTGCCCTCAGATGCACATTTTTTTGTTATGCAGTTAGCTGAAGTTTTTGTCACCTGAAACGAGAAACCTTAAATAAGAAAAGAAAAAGAAATAGTAGGTGAGACTGGCCTTACTAGAACAAAGACATTGACAGGTTTTAGGTTGTGATATTAGAATGGTTCTCGGTTGTCAGTTTATAAGCAAATATTTGAGAAATGTCAGGGTCATATATCACAATGAAAAGGAGTTTTGAATTCAGATTGGGTTTCCTCCAACTGCCACTAATCATTCTCAGAGAAACTGAGTAGAGTGCTGTAACTATAGACTAACCACCATTATCAGCTAAAAATGTCTATATTTGCATCATTTAAACAAAAGCTACTTTACCACACCACTGTCTCCTCTGTGCTACATACAAACTTCTATCTAGGTAATCCATGGACAATTTACCCATCACAGAATACTGTCCAAACAGGCTCTTCACTGCATCTATTCTGTCTGTCATGTACAATATTTGATGTAATGTGGATCCCTGCAGACTTACAGACATGGTTCCTCTAGTAATTACAACTTTCTGAATGTCTTCCCATGTTAAAAGAGATAGGAGAGCTCAAGAAGACAACATAATGAAGTGCACTGTTTAGAGACCACAATAATGAGGCAGATTTACAGGCTGTTCTTTTACTGTCATACTTGCAGAATAACATATAAAAGGGTTCATGTTGGTGTTGACAACTTTGGTTGTAATATCAGTTTTCAGAAGCATTGCGAGGCATTTTAATTGGTCTAGAGGCCTATTAGCAGTAAAGACAGTTCATACTAATGACTGATTTTTGAGCAGTCTTAGCATCAGATGGGTTTTTAAGTTCTACTTTTTATTTAAGTTTATTTAGCCTTAATTAAAAAGTAGAACTTAAAAACCCACCTAATGCTTTCACTACTCAAAACATAATACAAATGGAGGGAAAAAAGCTTAAAGCATCATCATTTTGGGATTATTCTGGATAAATAATGTAAGTAATACATAATTTAATGCTTGTCTAAATTCCATTAATTAAAATTAGCATAAGCATGATTCAAATATCAATATAAATAACCAACAGTAAAAGTGAATTTGATGTTTTTCAGCAATAAAAAAAGTAAAATCATTGTAAAATCACTGTAAAATTACTGCACAGATTCAAGTGACTTGTTAAAATGAATGATGTTCCATAAATTATAAAATCTAATCTAATTAGCTATGCTGTTTACTGTTTTAGTGATTTGTCTCAGGATAGTTTGGTATGTTTATGGTTTGTCAGTGTTAATATAATTTATCTTAGCGGACTAGATCTGCTACACATTTTGCTGTTGTTATTGCTTCTGTATAGAGTTGTTCCTGGCAATACATAAGATGAGCTTGTAGTCATGGCTCTGTTGCTCATATAGAATACATGGAATTACCTGTAGCAGGTCTAGACAGGTGGAACTAGTGGATGTGAAGGGTTTCAGAGAAACTGCTTTGAAAAGTAATGTTGTTCTAATGTATGTGTTAACATAAGTTTAACTTTGGTTCGTCCTCCTGATCTGCCCACTGCTGCTCACTGGCGAGAGAGGAGGGTGAGTTGATATGACACTGGTGGTTCACATGGTACTGCTTTGCTGGATGCTGCTGCATTTGCTGTGCGGGGGTAAGGGCGGTGGCAGCAGGTCGCCCTCGGCGATGAGCAGGCTGAGGCGCTGCCATCGGCAGCTGGGTGGAGGCAGCAGCTGCACACAGGATGTGCATGATGGTCTCTGTCTGCTTTTGGGCAACAGAGAACTGCTGGGCAAAGTTATCCACCGTGTCGTCAAAAAGGCCGGTCTGGGACACAGTGGCGTTCAAGAATTGTGTCTTGCCGTTTCCCACATTTTGGCCAGACACAGCCAGAGATGGCACTCCTGGAACACCATAGTGTACATCACACGACCGAGAGACCCCGGGGTAACCTTCGTCACTTGTAGCATGAGGTCTGTTGCGGTACAGAATTCTTTGAGAACTTCCGGGTTGTGACCATCCTCATGCAAGTCCCTCAGTGCCTCAGCGTGGTGCACTTGCAACAACGCCATAGTGTGTAAAGCAGAGGCAGCTTCTCCACAGGTCATATAAGCACTGCCGATCAGATATAAGCACATATAAGCACTGCCGATCTTAATGTCCAGACACGTGAGTGGTTCAGTGATAGTGACCATGACTCGGTGCCAGGTAACGACCGCATCCAGAAAAGGCATCTTTAAAAAAGACATTCCACCCATGAATGCTCTTTTAGAGAAATTTCTATTTTAGTGTGATGATGCACACAGGGGAAAGTGCAGCCTGCTGTGTGCAACATAATCGACACAGGAAAACCTCAGCTGGACCACCAACTCGAGAGTCCCCAAAGAGCGTGCTTGACTCGTCTTGGAAACTCAAAGCAGGAGATCAGGAGCAGAACGATAGAAACGCTGGGCTCCGAAGCAAAATCTGAATATGAGGTGCACCTGCTGCCTACTTATACTCACTTTGTGATCAGTGGCAGCTGGATAAAATAATCGCATGCCTATGTGCATTGGTTTGTTTAGTTTACACTCAAAGTAGATTGGTCTATCTAAGCGATATCCCAATTTGTCGGTCATCCAAAGTGACGTTGAGAGTGAACGACTGAAAGGGAACTATTAAAAATCTTTAATTGCACAGAAAGGTATTATAATACTAAATGCTCCCATGCAGAATGATGTGTTTGAAACTAAACAGAGCCACAACACGCAGCCTGCACAGCCCTCTAAATCCACATCGAAAAGTTACTAAAAAGGGAAGAGGCATTGATAATGTATTTAATTTGTATGTTCGTTTATTGAGCCTTTTCTTTTAATAGTTTTAAACCTCAGTTACTGTGCACTCTTGAAGAGAGTTTCATCATTATGACTGTAGTAACCGAACTTAACATGCAGATTTGACTGCTGAATGGAGGATGTGAACTTGAATTTAATGACTTAAATATTCGTCTATACATCACATTTAACTATGGAACAGCTACAGAACACTTGAAATATACTGCACAAAAATATACTGTTTTTGTGCCTTTCGTGCTAATTCAAATTATGCTAATGTGAAAACAGTGTAACTGGTGCCCAGTGCATTCTCAGATTGGCGCTAAACTCACAGCAGATTCAAAAAGAAAGTTCACTGCATTGCCAATGGAGCCATTCTGGGATGTGAAAAAAAACAACAAAAAAAAAAAACAGATCACAAGCTGATCGCATGAACAAAGTTTGCACTTGGTTTTGTCCACACTTTAGTTCAAAATCCCATTCCTAGTCTAAACTTCAACACAAATAGAATAGAATAGAATAGAATAAGATTGACTGATGTGATGCTCTAATAAATGTAAACAATATTGTCTGAAATTGTTCATTTTAAATAGATTCAGTGTCCAATAATGAATTTGAAAATTTACACATTATAATTCATTGTCTTATAAGTGACTATAAATTAATAGAAATGTAATGCAGATTAAATCTATTGCCTTTATTTTTGACACCTTTGATTTGTTATAACACTTCAGGGATACCCTACCCCAAAATGAAAATGTTGTCATTAATCACTTAGCCCCATTCAAACTCGTAAAAGCTTTGTTCGACTTCGGGAACACAATTTAAGATATTTTGGATGAAAACTGCAAGGCTTGTGACTGTCCCATTGACTGCCAAGTAAATTACACTGTCAAGGTCCAGAAAAGTATGAAAGACATTGTCAGAATAGTCAATTTGCCATCAGTGGTTCAACCATTATATTATGAAGCAATGAGAATAATTTTTGTACACAAAAAAAAAAACGAAAATAACAACTTTATTCAACAATTTATCTCCTCTGTGTCTCTCCACATCACTGCAGCACCATTTTGGAGAATATGAGCTGAATGCATACAGTGTACGCTGCCCTTGTTTCCTTGTGGCGCGGCTGACACAGACAGAAGCGTGTAAGTGTTCAGCTCATTTTCTCCAAAATGGTGCTACGGTTACAGTTTTTACAGCTACGTTAAAACCATTACATTACATTATTAATTTGTTCCTCTTCGGGAACTCGAGCTGCGTCGGGCGCTTTTGGGGAACGCCTTTGGCAAGAACAACTCTGAATATCGTGTGCAATCAGTTCAATGGAAGAGCGTGACGTCATGGATGGGGTGACGTAGCGACCAGGAAGCTATAAAGGAACGTGCCACGCAGCTAGCTTCAGCTTCGCGTCTTTCAGCAAGCGCTCTGTGTGTGCATGTTCATAAGTCTGTCTTGTAAGTCTTATTTACTGTTGTCTGTCCAGTATTATTAGACTAAGATGCCTAAGTCTAAAGCGAAGACCAGACATTTGAAGGGTGAAACCAAATCGCGCTGTAAACTGTGTGTTCCTCCATTCCAGCGCTACATCACGGCTGGAGACAAACATGATTTATGCTTGGTTTGCCTGGGGTCGAAGCACGCTGAGTCGGCTCTCGAGGGAACGATTGCCAATGCGGACGCTTCGATCCCGGAGGGCTCTCTTCGAGGAGGGAGCCTACGCTAGCGTTCCCTGAGGCTCTGGCCCCGCTTCTGCTGAGGCAGAGCGGCTGCTGCACTCGTGGGGTTCGCAGGTGGATCTGGCAGAGGGAATGGAGACGGGCCAGTCCTTATCTCCTTCCTCATCTGCTAGATCCGGCGCCCAAACCCTGGGATCGGAAGCATGCTCGTCGGTTTCTTCCCCCCAGGGCGAGGGGTCGACACTCCACCTCTCTTCGTCTGATGAGGTGGATGTGGAGACAGTTGGTAGGGATTCGCCACCCCTTTCGCCCCAGTATGAGGAGCTGCTGGAGGTGGTTACTCGCGCAGTCGAGAAGTTAAAGATAGACTGGCCCCCAGAGAAAAAAACATGAACCGCAGAGAAGTAAACTCGATGAGCGGTATCTCAGGCCCAGACAACCACCTCCAGCCCGGAGCCTTCCCTTTTTTCCCGACCTCCACGATGAAATAGCGAGGTCGTGGAAACACCCATATTCCACCCGTCTCTTCGGCCCTGATTCGCAGTATTATGGGAATGTGACAGGGCTCGATGAGCGTGGATACAGAGCGATGCCACGGGTCGAACAGACGCTTGCGGGCTATCTGTCACCCGGTTCGGCGTCGTCTCTGAAGGCTCCGGCCTTGCCTACAAAATAACATAGAGCAACATCAGCGTTAGTGGGCAAGGGCTATGTGGCAGCAGGTCAGGCAGGGGCATGCCTTCACACCATGGCCGTCCTTCAAGCATATCAGGCCGACCTGCTGAGAGATGTAGACGGGGGAGAGGGGATCAAGTCCGACGATATTGCAGAGCTTAGACGGACCGCTGATCTCTCCCTCTGAGTCGGGGGCTCCTAGAATTAAATCTGATCTTCGTACAGTTATCGAAGCTAGGAAGTCCTCGACGAAGAGGTCCTGACGCCAGTACTCCAGTGACCTCGAGGGTAGCCCCTACGGGGTCAGAGCGGTATCCACCTCATTATACGGTGCCCGCCTCTCCCCGGTGCCCTCTGGAGGCCGGTCTGCCAACCCTGCCAGTGTTTCAGGGCGCAGCGGTCTCCCGCGAGCGTCCCTCCCAGTTATTTCCGCCCGTGAGCGTAGCGGAGCTGGGAAGCTCGCCTCCCCTTCGGGGGCCTCTTAAACCAGAGATCAGTCTCGAGAGACTGATTCCCTTAGTACATTATCGAGCAGCGTGGAAACTACTGCCAAATGTATCTCAATGGGTCCTGCACACAGTAGAAAGAGGCTATGCTATTCAATTCGGCCGTCCACCGCCGAGATTCAATGGGGTTACACCGACAGTTGTCGGCCCCCAGCAGGCTCTGGTTATGGAACAAGAAGTGAATACCCTATTAAGGAAGGAGGCCATCGAGGTGGTCCTTCCTCTAGACAGGGAATCCGGGTTCTACAGCCGGTATTTCATAGTTCCAAAGAAGAATGGGGGGGTTGCGTCCGATCTTAGACCTACGAACGTGACGCTATGAATGAGACGCTGCGTCGTCGAGCCATACTCCCGGCACCCCTGCCTGCGCTTGCTTCCCTACTCGAAGCTGAAGCCAGCTGCGTGGCACGTGCCTTTATAGCTTCCTGGTCGCTACGTCACCCCGTCCGTGACGTCACGCTCTTCCATTGTACTGATTGCACACGATATTCAGAGTTGTTCTTGCCAAAGGCGTTCCCCAAAAGTGCTCGACGAAGCGTCTCGTTCCCTCGAGGAACTAGGGTTACATACGTAACCTAGGGATGTTTTCTTTACTTTCATTAATACTCAGGCTACGAACTTTCATCTTGGCACATCAGTGAATTTAACATCCAAAATGAACTAAAATTACCAAATTATTTTATGTCTTAAATCAGCTCGTTCCTCCATTACACTAGTTATTCACTCAGTGAAAATGACCTAAAAACACTAACACCAGTTAGACAGTATTTAATTTTGTAGCTTTGGAATGCATTTCAATATGTAGAAATGTGGCAAAATGCTGTCTTAAATTTTATATAATGTTAAGTAACCTAGGTATTGAGAACTGTTGCAAGCAAACAGACAAAATTTATAATGAATAATGTTTAAGTAAACTTGACTGGAAGAGATTCTCAGAAGTTCTTTGTTTCCATTTGAATATAATCAAAACCTTGAGAGATGCTTTATTTTCCCTTTCATCCATATATACAAATATTTGCATTTTTTTCTATATTTATATAGTAGAAAAAAGTTCTGAATCATACTTGTGAGAGATTTGTTATCTGCCCATTGTTTTTGGAAGCCAATCTCTTATCATCTTAAAATAAAGACCCTGTTCTATGTGCAGTTATTATGCAAATGTAACAGGAGATGTCCATGTTTTTTTTTTACGTGAATGGAGATCTGAACTTTGAATACGTTTGTAATTGGCTACTGTGCATGTAAAATTTATGATTACCTACTAAGCAAAAGCAACTTTAAAAAACTCATGAATGGATAATTCTGTTACTTTACAGAAACCTTGAAACTTCTGTTGGTGTGCTGTCAACATTTGAATCATATCTATTTCATGTTTCATTGTCATTTCTTAATGATTTCCTAAAGCAAGTGAATCTTAATTATTTTTGCATGCTGGATGATAAAACAGGTGAAAAACTATTACATTGAAAAAGGAATGCAAGTCATAGCTATGGCCAGAATAGCATACACTTGATAGTATTGTACACTAAAACAAGTAGAATTAAAATGTTGAGCTAAACATGGGACATGAAAACACATGCTTTCTGTTTGCCCATAGCTTCACTAAAACTGATAATAGTTGCAGTTATATTTCAACTCAATACGTCATTCAGTTATCTTTAGCTTTCACCTTTAAGAAACAAACAACAAAAAACACCCATTTTTTAAATAGAATCAACATGCCCTCTAGCATCTAGTGAAGAATGAGAGGAATTTTTGTTTGTTGTTCATCAACAAGTCAGAACATTTAAAGATAGACAAAAAATGTGTATGAAGTATACATCAAAGGGGGACGAGGCCTAGTCACATTCATGCTAATCCAACTCAACAAATTTCCTCATGGTTGCTATGGAGACTGCACTGGATTCCTTTGGGGGTTTGGATGACGTAATCCCAGATTCTACACACCAAAACACGCACACACACTCACTCTTTGGCTTTCATCGTAAAACAGAGCTCTCATTCAGAAAGCCTTTGCCTGGAACAATGGATTTGATGGCACAAATGTCACACACATCATCTTGTACTAGAAGCGTTGCTCTCAGACTTTGGTCATGTCTTACAATATGTATTGGAAAGGAAATCTATTTATTTGAAGCAAAAGTCAGAAAATATGTCGCATTATAAATACAAAAGTCATTCCTACCATGTAGCACATGTCATCAATATACAATATGTGTAGCAATATTAAATATTAAACTGACAGATATTTTAAAGAAGGAAATCATCCGTTACCTTTTATCATAATATCACACAACAGTATATATTTTAAAATAATTATTGTAAATTCTTTGTTTTGTTGTATTACTCCATTTCATCAAATTCAATCCTGTTCAATAAAAACTTACGGAAGTTCTAAGCGGCCATGCATTATAATTTTTTTTCCTTTTTGTTTTCTCGTTATAACGACTTAATTTTCTCGTTATATCGACATAACGAAAATCGTTTTCTCGTTATAACGGCTTATTTTTCTCGTTATCTCGACATAACGAAGTTCGATTTCTCGTTATAACGAGTTATTTTTCTCTTTATCTCGACATAACGAAAGTTTGTTTTCTTGTTATAACGACATGGCAGTTTTACTGTTGCTATAGTAACGAACTCAACTTTGACAGGCATCTGATGGACAACCATGCAGGTGCTCTTACTGTAGCCTATATTTCAGCAAATTTAGCTTCGCCTAGGTAATAACGTCTACAATACTGTATATAAATAAAGGCTGATCAATCACTGTTGATTTTTCCAGAGACAGTACAACGAACGTTTTGTTTTTGTAATTAACATGTTTAAATGGCAACACCGCGAAATTAGAGTTGCTTGGATTAAACTCACTTTTCATTTTCCCTTTATTTGAAATAAAATTATATATACTTTGTAATGTGTAGTAGTCATTATATGATGTGGCAGATATCATGTGTGTTACAAGCTTCTGTTTGAAAAGAGCGTCCATGTGTAGGACAACGTGTAGTGTGTGTGTTCCATATGTGTGTGTAGAAAAAACCGATTAGCTACAACATTATAGAACAAAACTGAATTAAATTAGCCTATGGATTTTACATATACATCACATTTCTCATCAATATGGTTAACAATAAAGATTAGTAATAAGGAAAAGAAGCACATCAGCCTACATCGTTAAATCCCGTCCTACTGTAGATAAACAGAATACAGTGAGTCAGCCTTGGTTTTGATAAGCAGTTATTTTATGACACAGAATGCGTTGGTGAAACTCATGCATCTAGCAGGAACTTAATACACAAAATATTCATATTGATTCAAGCATTTAACATTTATGAATTAATTAAATGTCAGTAATGAAGACTGCACAAATTATAGCGATCACGAGGAAGGTCCGCATACAGTAAAGTGGATAGTGTAGAACACCCCATCAGTTATATTCAGGTCTATAGTGCCACCTGCTGGCGCAGTTTTGTAACTTCTTAGAGAAAATTAAGTCGTTATAACGAGAAAACGAACTTCGTTATGTCGAGAAAACGAGAAAATGAAGTCGTTATAACGAGAAAACGAACTTCGTTATGTCGAGATAACGAGAAAATTAAGTCGTTATAACGAGAAAACAAGAAAAAAAATATTATAATGCATGGCCGCTTAGAACTTCCGTAAAAACTGGCATGCTAAAGGAAAAAAAAAAAATTAAATATATAATGTTTAAATAATGGTTAAAAATATAGAAATCACCTTAAATTGACGATACATGTAGAAGACAACTTTATTGATGAATGAATATATGATAACAGTATATGAATGAATTTGGACCATCAAATCAAACCGTCTTTGGAACCAATATTCAAGAAAATGCCACTAGATTAATCAGAAAGCACTTCATATTTTATCAGGACAGTGATCCAAAACACCCTGCCAGTTCAGTCCAGGAGTTTATCATGGCAAAGCAATGGAAAGTCTTAGATTGCCCAAGTAAATCTCCAGATTTAAATCCATAAATTTCCAGATGAAGAGTAGACTAAAGGCAGAAACTCCCTAAAATAAGCAACAGTTATATATATATAAAACCGAAAGCCTCGTACCGAACGGTTCAATACGAATACGCGTATCGTTTCACCCCTAATATATATATATATATATATATATATATATATATATATATATATATATATATATATGTTACGAGGCTTTCGGTTCAGTACGCGGTACGCATTATGTATACCGAACGGTTCGTTGGACTAATTAATTATATTTGAAAAAAAAAAAAGAGAAAAATAACAATATGCGTTCAACAAGGTAGCCCAATAACCCAAACGACGTAACAGGCAATGCCCCTGACACTCCCGAAGAAGAAAAAAACACCAACTTATAGTTATATGTTTATGTTAGGCTACTCAGTCAGGCGCTCGCTCACTCAGTACGCGCTGAAGGCTCGTTGCAAAATAGCCAATGCGTTTAACAGACCAGAAAAAGAAGATCCTCCAATAACCAACAGGTCTGGTGTTTGGGTGCACTTTGGATTCCCTGTAAGCTATAATGGTGATGGCAGTGAATGAACAGCGCTCTCTTCCACCCTCAATACCCATGGCTGAAGTGCCCTTGAGCAAGGCACTGAACCCCCAGCTGTTTCCTGGGCGCGGGATATATAGCTGCCCACTGCTCTGGGTGTGTGTTCACATCTCAATGCTGTGTGTGTGTACTTGTATGGGTTAAAATGCAGAGCACTAATTCTGAGTATGGGTTACAAATATCATGACTTTCACTTTCATATGGCATTGAAAGTATAAAAGTCACTAGCTTTTATAAAGTAACACTGTCAAACAGTCACAGCCCCCCCTCATTCCCTAGACTTACAACAGAGACCCCTTAGTGCTATGACTTTTCTGGGTTGTAATTGAGAAAGTGGAAAGTTATGATAGAGAATGCAATGCCTTCTCCCTATAATTGGATATGATCATATGATTGAATGCGATTGGTTTGTGCGATAAATCTTGTTTTTGTGGGAGCTCTCAAGCTGAATGATGAAAATGATGGCATTATTGACTAATTGGGGAAGTCATGGCCTAATGGTTAGAGAGTCAGACTCATCCGAAAATTTCGGGGTTTGTGTCCCGTACCGGCAGGGATTGTAGGTGGGGGTAGTGAATGTACAGTGCTCCCTCCCACTTTCAATTCTATGACTGAGGTGCCCTTGAGAAAGGCACCAAACCCCCAACTGCTCCCCACGTGCTTTCTGGTCAATGTATCCCTGCCTCTGCTTAATTGTTTTTATCCCCCCCTCAAAGTGATCAGTGCTACTACACTAGTGGCTAGAGGGATCACAAAACTTGATTAAAGTCAATTTTATTTTAAAATGCGCTACTTTGGCTGGCTCTGATATAGCTGCCGGACAGCCTCTCTGTATTCACCACTCAATGTGAGTGTCCCTCAATGTCCCGCCCACGGCGCTATCTGATTGGTTACACCTCACGAGTAATAGCCTATCAACACTTGCAAGATGGTTGAAGCCGGTCCGCTGTGCAGTGGAGTTGCTAACTTGGTGAGTTTTTTGCTAGATTTAGCAACTTTTTTACAAAAAAGCGACTAGCGACAAATCTTGCGACTTTTTGGACAATCATTATTTAGTCTCTGAGACTCTTTGGTGCTGCCGCACGAGCGTGAGGTCTCTCTTTCCCAGCGCGAGCCTCTCTCTATGCATCTGGTGTGTTCAGCGAGCGCAGAGAGGAGCAGCACTTTCAGTAAAAAAAAAAAAAAAGATATTCTGTTGTTTCTAACTCTATTTTACAAGCAAGTATAGCCGACATCAGTGAGCTCTGCACAACCACTGACTTTATCGTGTGTATTTGATTTCATTAGTGCAGATTAATGTTTGAGAGCTGGTTAATGCTGCACAAAGTGACTGGTACATGACATCGTATGTTAGTGGTGGAGGGGCGAGGGGAAGGACCTGGGGATGTGGGATCTGGGGGGGGGTGTTCATAGTTCAGTGTTGCCAGGGGCAGAAGAGGGATGGGGGGGCAAGTTCAGGAGCGAATTCAGTTTCCTGACAGCCTGATGGATGAAGCTGTCCTTCAGTCTGCTGTTCCTGGCCTGGAGACTCTGCATTCTCCTCCCTGATGGCAGCAGACTGAAGCAGCTATGTGACGGGTGGGTGAGATCACCTGCAATGCAGAGGGCTTTGCGAGTGAGACGGGTTCCGTAAATGACCTGGAGGGAGGGGAGAGAGACATCAATGATCTTCTCAGCTGCTCTCTCTATGTGTTCTAGAGTGCGTTGTAGAGTTTGTAAATGAGCTGTTGAGGGATGATTGTGTTGAATGTTAAACTGAAGTCTGTGAACAACATTCTGATGTATGAGTCCTTTTTGTCCAGATGTGTGAGTGCTGAGTGGACTGCAGTGGCGATGGCATCATCGGACGACCGGTTGGACCGATATGCAAACTGGAAGGGGTCCAGGGATGGGGGGAAGGGCAGACTTGATGTGGGGCATGACTAGCCATTCAAAGCACTTCATGAGGATGGGAGTAAGTGCAACAGGACGGTAGCCATTGAAGCAAAAGGAGATGGCTTCTTCGTGGCCTGGAATGATGATGGCAGTTTTGAAACATGTGGGAACAACAGCCTGACTAAGTGAGATGTTGAAAATGTCTGTGAAGACATCAGTGAGTTCTGTTGCACAGTCTCTAAGTACATGCCCAGGGATGTTGTCAGGACCCGGAGCTTTGCATGCATTGATCCTGCTGAAGAATCTCCTCACGCTGTCTGTGGTCAGCGACATCACCTGGTCATCAGGAGGAGGTGGAGTCTTCTATGCAGTGTTGCTGTTTTGTATCTTAAAGTGAGCGAAGAAGGTGTTCAGCTCATTCAACAGGGAGGTGGTGTCTAGCATTGTCATGTTGGAAAAGGCAAGGTCTTTCCTGAAAGAGACAACGTCTGGATGGGAGCAAATGTTGTTCTAGAACTTGGATATACCTTTCAGGATTGGTGGTGCCTTTCCAGATGTGCCCATGCCACACGCACTCATGTAACCCCATACCATCAAAGATGCAGGCTTCTGAACTGAGTGCTTATAACAACTTGGGTTGTCCTTGTCCTCTTTAGTCCGGATGACATGGCATCCCAGTTTTCCAAAAAGAACTTCAATTTTGATTAGTTTGACCACAGAACAGTTTTCCACTTTGCAACAGTCCATTTTAAATGAGCCTTGGTCCAGAGAAAACGCCTGCGCTTCTGGATCATGTGTAGATATGGCTTCTTTTTTGACCTATAGAGTTTAAGCCGGCAACGCCGAATGGCACAGTGTTTTTTGTTCACCGACAGTGTTTTCTGGAAGTATTCCTGAGGCCATGTTGTGATTTCCGTTACAGTAGCATTCCTGTATGTGATGCAGTGCCATCTAAGGGCCCGAAGATCAGGGGCATCCAGTATGGTTTTCCAGCCTAGACCCTTACGCACAGAGATTGTTATTATTTTTTTATTTTGCAATTTTTCTCTGAGAAACTGCTTTCTGATATTGCTCCACTATTTTTTTGCCGCAGCATTGGGGGAATTGGTGATCCTTTGCCCATCTTGACTTCTGAGAGACACTGCCACTCTGAGAGGCTCTTTGTATACACAATCATGTTGCCAATTTACCTAAAAAGTTGCAAATTGGTCCTCCAGCTGTACTTATATGTACATTTAACTTTTCCGGCCTCTTATTGCTACCTGTCCCAACTTTTTTGTGTAGCAGCTCTCATAGAATCCAAAATGAGCTACAAAATGTCTCACTTTCAACATTTGATATGCTATCTACATTCTATTGTGGATAAAATATAAGTTTATGAGATTTGTAAATTATTCCATTAATCTTTTACTCATAATTTGTACAGTGTCCCAACTTTTTTTTTGAATCGGGTTTGTATTCTAACTATTCAAATAAGCATTTGCGGTGAAAAACAATGTAGGGTCTGAGTCTTTAGCTCATTTGAATAGGGCTGGAGTTATCAGATGCACATTTGCATAAACAGACACGGGGGAGGTTGCCAAAAAAAGAGGATTAAAAAAAGAACCATAGATTCATAAACAGATAGCGGTAGTTTGACTAATAGATTGACATTGCCTAGGGAACATCCAGAGAGACAGTAAATGAAAGATGGACAGCTTGCTAGAGAATCAAAACTAACGAGAATTCACCATAGTTGTAAGTAATATGAAAAAAAAAAAATATGGCATATGATTCAATTCTTGGTATCTAAAGAAAATCTAAAGTTTTCAAGAAACGAACACTGGAATAGTAGAAATGGGTTCCAGCATCTACAAGTCCTTGCTGTGTGTAGATTTCTTCAGTGCAGTCTATAAAGTACTAAGTCTGTTTGTCCAGCCACTTTAACATGTTAACAGCCAGTGGTTTTCTTTTATACTTTTAGCAAACTGAAATTTCCACATCCCCCTTTTGTCTTAGACCCCATAAAATGAGGTTACTGCCCTGCCAACACAAGTTGCGTCTGTATAAAGCAGTCTAACACTTTGTCCTTATGAGGTGTAACAAGACTATTTCCAGCATCAAGTCATTTTTCTTCCACACTAATGTTATTTTTTTCCCCTCATTAAGTGTTTTCTTTTGTCCCTTTAATGTGTAATGTAAGTATATTTTAACACATCAACACTACCATCGTTTTGTTAGGGATGCCCACATCCTTTTACTGATATTTTTTTTTCTAAAAGAACACATTTGAGTTAATTGATTAACTGATGATTCACATAAACATAAAAATCTTAAATTTAATAATTTTAATTCACCCACATGTCGCTCTAAACCCATATGGTTTTCTTGCTATTACTGGTTGCTCTTTTTCATGCAGTTGCAATGAATGTGGTCTGCTTCTTTTACGGAGCTTTTTTATGACTTGTGAGGATTTTCCTACTTACATGATTCAGTTGTGTTCATGCAAAACAAACACACACACACACACACACACAAAATATGATTCTTACCTGGTCTCATGGTAAAACCGTACCTGGGGGCACTTTTTTGCGAGACGTGAAATACGTACCAATAAGCACATATTACTGCAGTTAAAAAGAACACTAGAGTCAGTTTTAATAAAGTGTTATTTTCACACAATTTCTTGAAACGTATTATGTTATGACTTCAAAACAATTTTAATATGCTGAGAGATTAAAAAAAACTGATGCTTTTGAATGTTAGCATCACACATATCCAGCTTCATATCTAAAGGTTTTCATAGACAGTAGGTTTGTTCGGTAGCTCACGGAGTAACGAGACATAATTGAGAGGTGAGGGACTCCGATTTGAATCCTGTGTAACTATAGTTCGACAAAATAGTTCAGATCTGCATATAAGGAAGTTAAAATGGTACGGATGCATCAACAAATTCATTTTGCATTTGTTAACACTATCGGGTTTGATGTAGGGCATATTTCTAAAATGATAGAGCATTAACTTTTAGCGACAGTCCCCGGGTATTTGAATTCTTAACCGCTGCAATATGTACTTTACCTGTAGCAAAAACGCAGCAATATGTACCTATATCAAAGTAATAAAAAGTTCCCAGAGGTACGTATTTTTATGAGACCAAATTGCTTGACCCATTTATATCTAAAACTAGGACAATTTAACATTAATAAAAAAGAAAAGAAAATATAGGCATATGTTTCTGAAATAAATACAGTTGTTCATTAATGATTGTCACATGACTGCTGTATGTTTATTTCAAATTTACAAAATGAGGTCAATATAACAATATAGTTTGAAATATTTATCATTACATTCTGCATGTTTCACAAACACAAAGCTGTCTCTGGGGCAGTTACCTAAGGTACAAAGCTAAAAGCTATTTATCCCTAAATATTATATTAAAAGTGCATATTAGTACTTAAAATGTACATATTTACATACAAAAGTGTACCTTTTGAAAGGGTATTTCTTTCTCATTTTGTTCCACCACTCTATTTCAAGTTTCTCTTTCACCTCTTTTGCACTAATTTGCTTCTTATGCAAACTTTGTACCTGCCAAGCTGCTTCCTCTGTTGACCTCTGTTTACTTCTGTTAATGTGATATTTGAATAGATTAAACTTGCATTAGCTGGAGAGAACGATGGCTGTGGATATCTGCCTTATACAGTAACACCACATCAAAATAATGAATACAATTTATATCTGTTTTTAATGTACTTTATTTACTTGCTTTTTATACTGTTTTTACAAATAGTGTTTTGGGAGTTTTTGAAAACAATAATTCCTTTGCAGTTTTGTCGGGGGTCAATACTATTGCAGATATTGCACACAATTCAAACTAAAACAGGATTATATTTCATTATATTTCGTTTTCTGCAGTACTCTGAGCTCCATCTACTATTTTCCATTTCATAATTTTTCAATTACAAAAAATCTATTTTAAAAAAAAAAATATCCATTTGGACATGATAATGACTTATTCACCTATTTTTATTTATTTGTTCTTCTTGCACTATGCATGTCAGCGGACAGTTGACTTGATATGACAACTTTGAAAATAGCTGCCCCATTTCTGGCATTTGCTCAAATTCTGTCAGATGGGAACTGACTGAACTGGGTCAATGCAACACTTAAAATATGCAAAAACTAGATTTGAATGAAAAACTCTCCATCTGGGACATTTAATGAAGAACATGGAATTTGGCCAAACTTTTCTAGTAATGAGGATAGGACAACATTTATAACACTTGTCCAGAATGAGTTACAGGCAATTACGTTACATGAACATGAAGCCACAAACAGAGATGGGCATTTTAACTCTCATCGCTATTGCAAGCAATGTTTAAACCCGTTTTGTCATAGGTTTCCCATCTTCCTTTTAGACATGTACCTGATTAGACAGACTCTAGACTGCATGCTGTGCCTCATTAATGGCTCAAGCGGTTGAGATTATGGCGGCAAAAGCACATCTTATTGGAGCTCTGGGATTAAGACTTCAGAGACAAACAATCTTATTGGCTAAACAGCATCTAAAGGGATTGATGAATTCCATTTCCAACACCCATCCTACTGCTGCCATCTCCCTGTGAGCAAAGTGCTCAACTTACCTGAGGCCAAAAATATCAAAGTATTTTGTGTTAATAGTGGTGTACAGTATGGATCAAGAATATAACATTTTAAATTAAAATGCAGTCAAATTATAAACACAGGGCACATTCTTTCATATTCTTTACCGTTTTTTTTTTAATAATTTTTTTTTTCTCAATAGCTAAAATGCATTGGGCAAAACTGAATTTGTATTGACTTCTGTTTCACTGACTGTGTGAATACAATGCAAGTTCAGTTTTGTTAAAATGTGTTCATTACTTTCACATGGAATGATGCCATCTTCCAAAATCTGGGAACTCTTCTGTAAATCATACTCTGTCACTCGCAAAACACTTTATATTTGTACCTTTTTTTTTCCCAAAAACTATAACGCACTGCTTTTAAAACTGATCAAATATCCTTCAAAATAGAATTATGTCAATCATACAACACTAATTATATTGAAATATACTGTACAGAACACCTAGTATAACATTTACATTAAAAACAGTAATAATAATTCCAAACACAGCTTTTTGTAATGTCAGCTGAAAACCTGTCTACCATCATTTTGTAAAAGGGTACAACTTCTAAATAATTTTCTTTGGAAACATAAATAAGACAGGGCAGTAAATTTTAAATATGAGGATTTTTTTCTAAACTAAATTTTTTTCCAACTAAACTACTAAATGCAAGAATTAAAATAATAATAATAACGATAACATATCTGCATTTCTTGTTACATATGTTTCATTAAAGTCAATCGATTGGAATGGTGTTATTCATATTCCATAAAGACTGATTTATGTGAAATTTGCAAATATAAAAGGTCATCAATTATGCAATGCTCCATGTTGTTAGTGTTTTTAGGTTAGTGTGTTATGAGTGACAGTGTGTGCCTTCTGAGTGTAAATTGATGCCAGTGTAATGGTTAAATGAACAAACTTATTTTGAGTCATGTATGAAGTATTTTGGTGGTTTGAGTGGGTTTTGGAAATGAGGTTGACTGTTTGCCAATATGTATGTTGGTAATTCATAGTGTATGAAAAGTTCTTAAAAGATTGGTGCTATTGAGTATTATTATATATTACTTAACCACATTCACAAACAGCACTCTTTGTCTATATCAGTTACATTTGCAGTGTATTGATTCCGGTTTATCAGGTAAGCCGCAGGGTTTTCATCTCAAAGCCCCCGGCAATCACAGGCCCCAGGCTGCTGGTCCCATTAGCCTGGACCATAATCCCCCCATAGTGGTATCTTACACATTTATACAGTTAGACACATATATACACCAGAATGTTCTATCTTTATTTCCATCTTCCACCTTTCCTTGATTTGCACAACAGAACACAGTGGTTTTAAAAATGTCAGTATGTGAAACTTCACATTGACCAGAACTTCTGCACTTTCAAAAGACATTCTACTTCCTTTCTACAATACTATTCACTCTTTTACTGTATAATTTCTTGTCCTCTGTCAGTGTGAGTAAAAATACAATATAATTCCACAAATTTTACTTTTACACAAAACAGATGTCTTAATATGCTATATGATTGATAATACATAAAAAAATCTAATTATAATATATGCTTTCATTTTTTGTTTTGTTTTATCTACAATATTTGCATACAATTCACCCCCAAAAAGCTTTTAAGACTTTTTCTGAAGTAAGAATTTAATATTACATTTCATCATTAGATTATAATGACTGATTGTTTTTGTTTGTTTGTTTTTATATCATTTGTATATTTTGTCTAATCACTTGACGTCAGAGGAATCAGCAGAGACAACATTTATTCCCTTTTTTGGTTTTCCTCATTTAAACCAGCAGGGCAGAGTTCAGATTCAAAACATTTATGTCCTGTTATATTTACTGCATTTCTATTGCTTAACAAACATTTACATTTTACGTCATTCAGCAAAAACTTTTATCCAAAGACAAGTTAAACAGTCAAGTGCTTCCATAAGTGTCAGTGTTTTTATTTTTAACAAACAAACATGTTTTTTATTTTTTTTGTAGATCACCAAAAACTGGAACGAGAGGCCCGAATTTGTCGTCTACTCAAGCATCCCAACATTGGTAAGTGCGGATACTCACTCAACATTCTCCAGGTTCACTTGGTATGGCCTAAAACTGCCACTTTTTTATGAGCTGTTTTATTTACAGCATTTAAAATATAATAAGAATTAAAACCAGATGTGACATGACAATGTTCAAGCTTCACAGTAATTTTTCTGTCCTCAGTGAAAGCAAAAATGACCTAGCTGTCTGGTGAGAGTGACTTTGGTGCGAGTGAGAAATCCCGGAGTGGATCCTGGGCAGAAAAGTGATTACAGAATACTTTTAGCATGGATTGAAAGCCTGCAGAAGCCCATGAGGACAAAGAGCCAGTGGCTCAGACCATTTAGCTTCAACTCCCTGTGCACTTCCTTGGCTTGCGAGGCTACCAGATGTTTCAATGAAGCAACCGACAAAACGCTCTTATCATTTGTTGTAGCTAGTTTGGAGAAAACATTATTTATATAGCATCGCTACATTGCATTGCAAGAGTATCGAGTATGGATTTTCACTCTGGTTTGAGCATGGTACTCTGTTTTAAGTTACATTAAGACAATTAAATTTATTTTATAGTCCTCACATTCATGGATTTTTTTTTGTGCTGAGTGATTCATCCTAATTAGGTCATGCAAATCTGACCTCTAGCTGTTAAGGTGGTAACAGCTAAAAATGGCTGTGCTTTTCTGCCCACACTCAACCACCACCTAGCCAGCTGCAAGATTACAAGCGTGGGTGAATTCTAGCAGTAATTATGGCTATAACACAAAGCTACAGATAAGCTGAAAAATTTAGCATCACATTCCCGCCCCCGTATGTTCATCCATTACATGAGAACACTAAGCCATTGAACATATTCAATCTGTTTTTGTTCCAGAGTTAACATCAGACAGACAGTCTGTTGTGCAAAAAACAGAATTACAATGAAAATATCAAAAAAATCTACTCTTTTTGAAACAAAAATGACAGCAATGCACAATTAATATGTCAATGTTTGTGATTCCAAATTTAAAGTAATAACATGTTAGGGCATTTGCGGTCAACAGTCAGATTTTCATTATTATGACATCTAACATAAAACCCAGTGGCTTTCCTAAACTAACAGAGGGATTTCTCCTCTCCAAAGCAACTATCAGCTGGAAAGCCATTCTCTTTCTGTTACTATGGCAACAGGTTTGAGCAACCATCTGTATCATAGATGAGAGAAGATGCATGAGATATTTATACAGAGGGGATTCCTCCCCATCTCTTTTTCCCCCCATGCAATCCATCCTTATTTCTAAATCGAAAGGTCAAGGCTTTCTATTCATTTGATAAATTACATGAGGAATTCCCTCTTCTCACTTTAATCAAGTAGCTGTCATGACCTCTTCGGTTTCATTACAAGATTTTCACTTTTCATTTTGATGTGTAGCAAGACTGAGTTATTGTTAATAATGATGTGCAAAGGTCTGAATTCTGCATACCTAGACAGCATTTTTAGGCATCGTAGGCGTGTTGTTTATGTGAAGGATGTTCCAGTAAGCAACAAAAGATGTCTACCATTTAAATACCTATTTTTATCCATTTTAAGGTAGCCCTTTATGTATCCACCGTTTAACGTATGAGCGGGTGACATCTCTGTAGTAATGTGTTTTGCTGTGTTAAACTGGTTGGCATCCCACCACCAGAGTATTTTCACTGTTCAAGAAAATCACTTGACAGTGCCTTATAGAATGTG
Organism: Carassius auratus; assembly: GCF_003368295.1. Lineage (NCBI taxonomy): Eukaryota > Metazoa > Chordata > Actinopteri > Cypriniformes > Cyprinidae > Carassius > Carassius auratus. The sequence continues at coordinate 25,450,747 of NC_039249.1, read as the reverse complement.
TCTGCATATCAAGGAGGGATAGAAGAAATTATTTTAACAGAAAGCTTCAGCTTTAATGGATCTGCTCTTTCTTCATCATTGACAATGAAAGGAAACAGAAGTAGAAATAATTCTAATTTGTGGAGTAATGAGTCTGTGAAAATCTCACTCCCTCTTTCTAATGAGTATGAAAATGAGCTGCTCCATGCAATCTAATCAGTGTCTATCTCTCTCTATGCTTTCTCGACAGTGAGGCTCCATGACAGCATTTCAGAGGAGGGTGTTCACTACCTCGTCTTTGATTTGTGAGTGATTTTTTTTTGTGTGTGTGTGTGTGTGTGTCTCTATCTGTATGAGGTCATGTCTCCGGTTCTCCTATTAAACAAGTGTGACTGTTAATGAGAGCTCCTCCACACCAAACAAATGAGACTGAACCCAGATCAGAAAAGAGCCACAGTAAGTGAGCTACTTACACTGTAGATTGCCATGATTGCGATATACTAACATTGGACATAAACTAACATTCAAATGCTTGGGATACATGTGTGTGTATGTGTATGTGTGTGTGTGTGTGTTAAAAAAATCATACATCTATTCAGCAAATAAGATTTAACTGATTGAAAATCAAATGTTACAAAAGATTTTATTTCAAACAAATGTTGTTCTTTTTTTTCTTTTTTTTCTACTCTACTAAAAAATAAATAATTAAAAAATATTAAGCATTAAAAACATTTTTTTTTAATTTATGGTAATATAAATCAGTTTTAATAACTGAGCAAAAATAATTATTGAGCAGAAATTCAGTATATTAGAATTAATTCTGAAGAATTATGTGACTCTGTATACTGGAGTAATTATGCTGAAAATTCAGATTTACGAAACAGAAGCAAGACAGAACTACAAACTAAAAGTAACATTGCAAATGTACAGACTAAATGCATTACAGTATAATGCAACATTTATACAACAGTCTGTGTCTTCTGGTTTGACTGGCTAACAAGGCATGCCATTTTTTCACAAAAATTACCTAGACTTTACATTTAATTGACAGTGCAGTTGAATTACAATAGTAATATATTATCGGTCTTGGGGTTAATAATAATATAGAAAATTTGTCATTTTAGTGTTTGCATGGCATGATGATATACTGCATCTGGTCATGTAAAATGGCCTCTTTTTACTTGCTTGTTATGCAAACACGCAGAAGAATTGTTGGAGTTAATGACTCCCATGAGGAAGATGGCCATACCATTTATGAAGAGTAGGCAACAGGCAGTGTGGGTGAAGGCATCCGTTGACTTTGTCCAAAGATGAATCATCAGACACATATTACTTTTTCCATGGCTCAGTATTTCAGCTCACTTTGAGGTTGTATTACTGAGACAGTCTACTTATTAGGCAGCATCACAACTTAAAATATACTCATGTGACTGAACTGAAACTTCCATAAAGGCAACTGATGGATTAATACTCACTCAGTGCTCTCATGGTCATGCAAATAGTGTTATTCACATGATAGACTTGACTAAAAATCACTAAGTAAGTTTTGACTTTGATTTTTTAAATATTTAAGTAATATATGTTTGAAAACTGTCCATTAAAATGGGAGTAACTAAGGCAGATTTTATTTTCCTGGATGACATGTATTCACAATTTATTTTAATTTATTGCAAACTAGAGGTAAATTATTATTATTGAATTATTTTATTTAAACAAACATGAAACATTAATAGCCTGTACATTATATACTGCCGTTGTAACTGCAGACAACAGGGTTTACACAGCCATCATTTGAGAAAATTGTATACAAAGTGATCAGCTAACTAACTGACTACATATTAGGGCTGCACGATAAATCACATGCGATATTTAATGCACATTTTGTCGGTAAGTCCGGTTCTGTAATCAGCTGTAAAGCTCCATTTAGTTCATGTTTTCATATGGAGCAGCATTTACTACACAGAGCCATTGTTCACTGACAAGCTATGCAAAACATGCGCCAACATTTGATTGTGGTTTTGCGCAGCTTGTCACTGAAGAACGACTATTGTTGCTGTTTGATTAATATAAAAGAAAGTGCTGTCACTTTAAAAGAATGCACTGAATCAGTGCCACTGATCCAGTACATTCAGTGGCTATGTCTGCTATAGGATACTTTAATTTGTGTGAGAATTTGTCCATTTAAACACAATATTTCAGAGAGAGCTTATTGTTTGTGAGTGTTTTTGAGGCGCGAGTTTGTGCACTTTGGATGAGCGCACACACAAATCTTCTCACGGCGCACACGAGTTTGTGTCCTCTGACTCTTAAATTTTAAAACTGGCAAAGCTTACATGAGTTTAGTTTAACCGCAGATATCAGTGTGTGCTGTTCAGGTCTCGCACGCACACCTCAGCACCCGGGTGATGACGGAATAAATGCTCATATTCAAGCATACGGCTTTCACATTGAACGAGAGTGAATGGTTTGTCCACAATGTAATTTGATTTTTTTTCATCACTGTTGTTGTAATGTATTGGGAAGCCAGAATGCGCATTCATCAACAAACGTATATTAGCCGAACCCTGTTTTGTTTTGCATGTTATTTTTATCAAACCGTATTACATAGGCGTTGTCAGAATTAAATTGAACCATGGTCCCAGCGCATGCCAAACTGTCTGTGGCAAACCATACAATTCGAATTCCACACACACACACACACACACACACATACATACATACATACATATACATACATATATCTTATAAACATACATAAAAACCTCTTATACATACACACTGTACATGTCCACTCAAACCGTGTATACTCACAAATTCTTGAAGTCATATACATACAGTGGGTACACACAGCACCGCATATTGACAGAAACACAGAGAAGTTTGTTGACATTTTTGCACATTTATTAAAAAGGAAAAACTGAAATATCACATGGTCCTAAGTATTCAGATCAGTGTTGTGCCTGAACGTGTTCATTGAACGATAGTTCATGAACTCGTTCATTTTTTGGGCGAACGTGAACTGAACGTGCTGTATTAATGCCTGATGAACGTTACTGTGAACTCATTCATTCTGGTGTCTGTGAACGGCACGCTCTCTCAGGTTAACTTCGTTCAATAGGGTGCCAGATTTCTATAGAGCCTTCCAGGCGAAAACCCGGCTAAAACACACCGTAAACGGGTCTTAATATGTAGCGGAAAAAACACCCAATCTGGCAACACCAGCCACCAGTGTCACACCGCCGTCCGCAGCATGTGTGACGCGTCATCAAAAAAAAAAAAAAAAAAGCATGCTGGCGACAGCAGCATGTAGCAAGAAGACGTATCATCATTTAAAATAATTTTATGATGTTTATGACAAGGTCGGTGAGAATGGGAGACAAAGCATTAAAGCAACAATGGGGAAATGCTGTCCCCTCAATGCTAATGTAAACCCTGGTTGGATAAGGATTCAAAATTGGATATGAAGATGAAATCTGACGCAGAGCTTCATTGTTAAAACTGATAACATAATTGCTGTCTGTGATTCTATATGGGCTGTGGCAATAATTTTGAAAAATAATAGCTTGCAGCAACATATGGAAAAAAAGAACTATGAACTAGTTCATTTTTGGAACTTAGTGAACTTAGTTCAAAATTTTGTAGTTTGAACTATGAACTGAACTAGTTCATTTTAAAATTTGTGAATTGAACTTTGAACTAGTTCATGTAGAAAGTGAACTTTCCCAACACTGATTCAGATCCTTTGCTGTGACACTCTATATATTCAACTCAGGTCCTGTCCATTTCTTCTGATCATACTTGAGATGGTTCTATACCTTCATTTGAGTCCAGCTGTGTTTGATTATACTGATTGGACTTGATTAGGAAAGCTACACACCTGTCTATATAAGACCTTACAGCTCACAGTGCATGTCAGAGCAAATAAGAATCATGAGGTCAAAGGAACTGCCTGAAGAGCTCAGAGACGAGATTGTGGCAAGGCACAGATCTGGCCAAGATAAAAAAAAAAAAAAAAAAAAAAAAAAAAAAAAAAAAAATATATATATATATATATATATATATATATATATATATATATATATATATATATATATATATATATATATATACATATACATGTATATATACATATATACGTGTATA